>NW_026061991.1:340667-681334 GCF_023897955.1 Schistocerca gregaria | reverse complement strand
GAAAGGAGGACTAGCAGCCGAGTAGCACGGGAGAATGTGAAAAGTGTTCATATGTAGTAAAAACCTGAGAAATCCGTCCGTTTTCGTCATTTGTTATCGAATCGACTTAAAGCCAGATCGTCACATTGGCCCCTCTTTTCTCTGAAACGGTTGTACTTATCGTCTGCAAAGCTATGTCGCGTACTGCGGTGTGCGGGGACACTAAAAGCACCATGGTAGAACACAGATGAAGCTTCTAAGTTGATGTAATAGCCAGTAAGAAGTAGTACAATTCAAGTTTTAGGTATCGATTATTGACTTTTTAGCTGGCTTTGGTGCCTTGGACATGAGCTAGGACCTTAAGATTCTGCATTAAAGGAGGACTAGCAGCCGCGTTGCACGGGAGAATGTGAAATGTGTTCATATGTAGTAGAAACCTGAGAAATCCGTCCGTTTTCGTCATTTGTTATCGAATCGACTTAAAGCCCGACCGTCACATTGGCCGCTCTTCTCTCTGAAACGGTTGTACTTATCGTCTGCAAACCTATGTCGCGTGCTGCGGTATGCGGAGACAATAAAATCACCATAGTAGAACACAGATGAAGTTTCTAAGTCGATGTAATAGCCAGTAAGGAGTAGTACAATTCAAGTTTTAGGTACTGATTATTGACTTTTTAGCTGGCTTGGGTGCCTTGGACATGAGCTAGGACCTTAAGATTCTGCATGAAAGGAGGACTAGCAGCCGAGTTGCACTTGAGAATGTGAAAAGTGTTCATATGTAGTAAAAACCTGAGAAATCCGTCCGTTTTTGTCATTTGTTATCGAATCTACTTAAAGCCAGATCGTCACATTGGCCGCTCTTCTCTCTGAAACGGTTGTACTTATCGTCTGCAAAGCTATGTCGCGTGCTGCGGTATGCGGAGACACTAAAAGCACCATAGTAGAACACAGATGAAGCTTCTATGATGATGTAATAGCCAGTAAGAAGTAGTACAATTCAAGTTTTAGGTATCGATTATTGACTTTTTAACTCTCTTTGGTGCCTTGGACATGAGCTAGGACCTTAAGATTCTGCATTAAAGGAGGACTAGCAGCCGCGTTGTACGGGAGAATGTGAAATGTGTTCATATGTAGTAGAAACCTGAGAAATCCGTCCGTTTTCGTCATTTGTTTTCGAATCGACTTAAAGCCAGATCGTCACATTGGCCGCTCTTCTCTCTGAAACGGTTCTACTTATCGTCTTCAAAGCTATGTCGTGTGCTGCGGTATGCGGAGACAATAAAATCACCATAGTAGAACACAGATGAAGCTTCTAAGTCGATGTAATAGCCAGTAAGAAGTAGTACAATTCAAGTTTTAGGTATCGATTATTGACTTCTTAGATGGATTTGGTGCCTTGGACATGAGCTAGGACCTTAAGATTCTGCATGAAAGGAGGACTAGCAGCCGAGTTGCACGGGAGAATGTGAAAAGTGTTCATATGTAATAAAAACCTGAGAAATCCGTCCGTTTTCGTCATTTGTTATCGAATCGACTTAAAGCCAGATCGTCACATTGGCCGCTCTTCTCTCTGAAACGGTTGTACTTATCGTCTTCGAAGCTATGTCGCGTGCTGCGGTATGCGGAGACACTAAAAGCACCATAGTAGAACACAGATGAAGCTTCTAAGTTGATGTAATAGCCAGTAAGAAGTAGTACAATTCAAGTTTAAGGTATCGATTATCGACTTTTTAGCTGGCTTTGGTGCCTTGGACATGAGCTAGGACCTTACGATTCTGCATGAAAGGAGGACTAGCAGCCGAGTAGCACGGGAGAATGTGAAAAGTGTTCATATGTAGTAAAAGCCTGAGAAATCCGTCCGTTTTCGTCATTTGTTATCGAATCGACTTAAAGCCAGATCGTCACATTGGCCCCTCTTTTCTCTGAAACGGTTGTACTTATCGTCTGCAAAGCTATGTCGCGTACTGCGGTGTGCGGGGACACTAAAAGCACCATGGTAGAACACAGATGAAGCTTCTAAGTTGATGTAATAGCCAGTAAGAAGTAGTACAATTCAAGTTTTAGGTATCGATTATTGACTTTTTAGCTGGCTTTGGTGCCTTGGACATGAGCTAGGACCTTAAGATTCTGCATGAAAGGAGGACTAGCAGCCGCGTTGTACGGGAGAATGTAAAATGTGTTCATATGTAGTAGAAACCTGAGAAATCCGTCCGTTTTCGTCATTTGTTATCGAATCGACTTAAAGCCCGATCGTCACATTGGCCGCTCTTCTCTCTGAAACGGTTGTACTTATCGTCTGCAAACCTATGTCGCGTGCTGCGGTATGCGGAGACAGTAAAATCACCATAGTAGAACACAGATGAAGCTTCTAAGTCGATGTAATAGCCAGTAAGGAGTAGTACAATTCAAGTTTTAGGTACTGATTATTGACTTTTTAGCTGGCTTGGGTGCCTTGGACATGAGCTAGGACCTTAAGATTCTGCATGAAAGGAGGACTAGCAGCCGAGTTGCACTTGAGAATGTGAAAAGTGTTCATATGTAGTAAAAACCTGAGAAATCCGTCCGTTTTTGTCATTTGTTATCGAATCTACTTAAAGCCAGATCGTCACATTGGCCGCTCTTCTCTCTGAAACGGTTGTACTTATCGTCTGCAAAGCTATGTCGCGTGCTGCGGTATGCGGAGACACTAAAAGCACCATAGTAGAACACAGATGAAGCTTCTATGATGATGTAATAGCCAGTAAGAAGTAGTAGAATTCAAGTTTTAGGTATCGATTATTGACTTTTTAACTCTCTTTGGTGCCTTGGACATGAGCTAGGACCTTAAGATTCTGCATTAAAGGAGGACTAGCAGCCGCGTTGTACGGGAGAATGTGAAATGTGTTCATATGTAGTAGAAACCTGAGAAATCCGTCCGTTTTCGTCATTTGTTTTCGAATCGACTTAAAGCCAGATCGTCACATTGGCCGCTCTTCTCTCTGAAACGGTTCTACTTATCGTCTTCAAAGCTATGTCGCGTGCTGTGGCATGCGGAGACACTAAAAGCACCATAGTAGAACACAGATGAAGCTTCTAAGTTGATGTAATAGCCAGTAAGAAGTAGTACAATTCAAGTTTTAGGTATCGATTATTGACTTTTTAGCTGGCTTTGGTGCCTTGGACATGAGCTAGGACCTTAAGATTCTGCATGAAAGGAGGACTAGCAGCCGCGTTGTACGGGAGAATGTAAAATGTGTTCATATGTAGTAGAAACCTGAGAAATCCGTCCGTTTTCGTCATTTGTTATCGAATCGACTTAAAGCCCGATCGTCACATTGGCCGCTCTTCTCTCTGAAACGGTTGTACTTATCGTCTGCAAACCTATGTCGCGTGCTGCGGTATGCGGAGACAGTAAAATCACCATAGTAGAACACAGATGAAGCTTCTAAGTCGATGTAATAGCCAGTAAGGAGTAGTACAATTCAAGTTTTAGGTACTGATTATTAGCTTTTTAGCTGGCTTGGGTGCCTTGGACATGAGCTAGGACCTTAAGATTCTGCATGAAAGGAGGACTAGCAGCCGAGTTGCACTTGAGAATGTGAAAAGTGTTCATATGTAGTAAAAACCTGAGAAATCCGTCCGTTTTCGTCATTTGTTATCGAATCTACTTAAAGCCAGATCGTCACATTGGCCGCTCTTCTCTCTGAAACGGTTGTACTTATCGTCTGCAAAGCTATGTCGCGTGCTGCGGTATGCGGAGACACTAAAAGCACCATAGTAGAACACAGATGAAGCTTCTATGATGATGTAATAGCCAGTAAGAAGTAGTAAAATTCAAGTTTTAGGTATCGATTATTGACTTTTTTGCTGGCTTTGGTGCCTTGGACATGAGCTAGGACCTTAAGATTCTGCATGAATGGAGGACTAGCAGCCGCGTTGGATAGGAGAATGTGAAAAGGGTTCATATGTAGTAAAAACCTGAGAAATCCGTCATTTTTCGTCATTTGTTATCGAATCGACTTAAAGCCAGATCGTCACATTGGCTGCTCTTCTCTCTGAAACGGTTGTACTTATCGTCTGGAAAGCTTTGTCGCGTGCTGCGGTATGCGGAGACACTAAAAGCACCATAGTAGAACACAGATGAAGCTTCTAAGATGATGTAATAGCCAGTAAGAAGTAGTACAATTCAAGTTTTAGGTATCGATTATTGACTTTTTAGCTGGCTTTGGTGCCTTGGACATGAGCTAGGACCTTAAGATTCTGCATGAAAGGAGGACTAGCAGCCGAGTTGCACGGGAGTATGTGAAAAGTGTTCATATGTAGTAAAAACCTGAGAAATCCGTCCGTTTTCGTCATTTGTTATCGAATCGACTTAAAGCCAGATCGTCACATTGGCAGCTCTTCTCTCTGAAACGGTTCTACTTATCGTCTGCAAAGCTATATCGCGTGCTGCGGTATGCGGAGACACTAAAAGCACCATAGTAGAACAAAGATGAAGCTTCTAAGTTGATGTAATAGCCAGTAAGAAGTAGTACAATTCAAGTTTTAGGTACTGATTATTTACTTTTTAGCTGGCTTTTGTGCCTTGGGCATGAGCTAGGACCTTAAGATTCTGCATGAAAGGAGGACTAGATGCCGAGTTGCACGGGAGAATGTGAAAAGTGTTCATATGTAGTGAAAACCTGAGAAATCCGTCCGTTTTCGTCATTTGTTATCGAATCGACTTAATGCCAGATCGTCACATTGGCCGCTCTTCTCTCTGAAACGGTTGTACTTATCGTCTGCAAAGCTATGTCGCGTGCTGCGGTATGCGCAGACACTAAAAGCACCATAGTATAAAACAGATGAAGCTTCTAAGTTGATGTAATAGCCAGTAAGAAGTAGTACAACTGAAGTTTTAGGTATCGATTATTGACTTTTTTGCTGGCTTTGGTGCCTTGGACATGAGCTAGGACCTTAAGATTCTGCATGAAAGGAGGACTAGCAGCAGCGTTGCACGGGACTATGTGACAAGTGTTCATATGTAGTAAAAACCTGAGAAATCCGTCCGTTTTCCTAATTTGTTATCGAATCGACTTAAAGCCAGATCGTCACATTGGCCGCTCTTCTCTCTGAAACGGTTCTACTTATCGTCTGCAAAGCTATATCGCGTGCTGTGGTATGCGGAGACACTAAAAGCACCATAGTAGAACACAGATGAAGCTTCTAAGTTGATGTAATAGCCAGTAAGAAGTAGTACAATTCAAGTTTTAGGTATCGATTATTGACTTTTTAGCTGGCTTTGGTGCCTTGGACATGAGCTAGGACCTTAAGATTCTGCATGAAAGGAGGACTAGCAGCCGCGTTGTACGGGAGAATGTGAAATGTGTTCATATGTAGTAAAAACCTGGGAAATCCGTCCGTTTTCGTCATTTGTTATCGAATCGACTTAAAGCCAGATCGTCACATTGGCCGCTCTTCTCTCTGAAACGGTTGTACTTATCGTCTGCAAAGCTATGTCGCGTGCTGCGGTATGCGGAGACACTAAAAGCACCATAGTAGAACACATATGAAGCTTCTATGATGATGTAATAGCCAGTAAGATGTAGTACAATTCAAGTTTAAGGTATCGATTATCGACTTTTTAGCTGGCTTTGGTGCCTTGGACATGAGCTAGGACCTTAAGATTCTGCATGAAAGGAGGACTAGCAGCCGAGTTGCACGGGAGAATGTGAATAGTGTTCATATGTAGTAAAAACCTGAGAAATCCGTCCGTTTTCGTCATTTGTTATCGAATCGACTTAAAGCCAGATCGTCACATTGGCCCCTCTTTTCTCTGAAACGGTTGTACTTATCGTCTGCAAAGCTATGTCGCGTACTGCGGTGTGCGGAGACACTAAAAGCACCATGGTAGAACACAGATGAAGCTTCTAAGTTGATGTAATAGCCAGTAAGAAGTAGTACAATTCAAGTTTTAGGTATCGATTATTGACTTTTTAGCTGGCTTTGGTGCCTTGGACATGAGCTAGGACCTTAAGATTCTGCATTAAAGGAGGACTAGCAGCCGCGTTGCACGGGAGAATGTGAAATGTGTTCATATGTAGTAGAAACCTGAGAAATCCGTCCGTTTTCGTCATTTGTTATCGAATCGACTTAAAGCCCGATCGTCACATTGGCCGCTCTTCTCTCTGAAACGGTTGTACTTATCGTCTGCAAACCTATGTCGCGTGCTGCGGTATGCGGAGACAATAAAATCACCATAGTAGAACACAGATGAAGCTTCTAAGTCGATGTAATAGCCAGTAAGGAGTAGTACAATTCAAGTTTTAGGTACTGATTATTGACTTTTTAGCTGGCTTGGGTGCCTTGGACATGAGCTAGGACCTTAAGATTCTGCATGAAAGGAGGACTAGCAGCCGAGTTGCACTTGAGAATGTGAAAAGTGTTCATATGTAGTAAAAACCTGAGAAATCCGTCCGTTTTCGTCATTTGTTATCGAATCTACTTAAAGCCAGATCGTCACATTGGCCGCTCTTCTCTCTGAAACGGTTGTACTTATCGTCTGCAAAGCTATGTCGCGTGCTGCGGTATGCGGAGACACTAAAAGCACCATAGTAGAACACAGATGAAGCTTCTATGATGATGTAATAGCCAGTAAGAAGTAGTACAATTCAAGTTTTAGGTATCGATTATTGACTTTTTAGCTGGCTTTGGTGCCTTGGACATGAGCTAGGACCTTAAGATTCTGCATGAATGGAGGACTAGCAGCCGCGTTGGATAGGAGAATGTGAAAAGTGTTCATATGTAGTAAAAACCTGAGAAATCCGTCCGTTTTCGTCATTTGTTATCGAATCGACTTAAAGCCAGATCGTCACATTGGCTGCTCTTCTCTCTGAAACGGTTGTACTTATCGTCTGGAAAGCTTTGTCGCGTGCTGCGGTATGCGGAGACACTAAAAGCACCATAGTAGAACACAGATGAAGCTTCTAAGATGATGTAATAGCCAGTAAGAAGTAGTACAATTCAAGTTTTAGGTATCGATTATTGACTTTTTAGCTGGCTTTGGTGCCTTGGACATGAGCTAGGACCTTAAGATTCTGCATGAAAGGAGGACTAGCAGCCGCGTTGTACGGGAGAATGTGAAATGAGTTCATATGTAGTAAAAACCTGAGAAATCCGTCCGTTTTCGTCATTTGTTATCGAATCGACTTAAAGCCAGATCGTCACATTGGCCGCTCTTCTCTCTGAAACGGTTGTACTTATCGTCTGCAAAGCTATGTCGCGTGCTGCGGTATGCGGAGACACTAAAAGCACCATAGTAGAACACATATGAAGCTTCTATGATGATGTAATAGCCAGTAAGAAGTAGTACAATTCAAGTTTAAGGTATCGATTATCGACTTTTTAGCTGGCTTTGGTGCCTTGGACATGAGCTAGGACCTTAAGATTCTGCATGAAAGGAGGACTAGCAGCCGAGTTGCACGGGAGAATGTGAATAGTGTTCATATGTAGTAAAAACCTGAGAAATCCGTCCGTTTTCGTCATTTGTTATCGAATCGACTTAAAGCCAGATCGTCACATTGGCCCCTCTTTTCTCTGAAACGGTTGTACTTATCGTCTGCAAAGCTATGTCGCGTACTGCGGTGTGCGGAGACACTAAAAGCACCATGGTAGAACACAGATGAAGCTTCTAAGTTGATGTAATAGCCAGTAAGAAGTAGTACAATTCAAGTTTTAGGTATCGATTATTGACTTTTTAGCTGGCTTTGGTGCCTTGGACATGAGCTAGGACCTTAAGATTCTGCATTAAAGGAGGACTAGCAGCCGCGTTGCACGGGAGAATGTGAAATGTGTTCATATGTAGTAGAAACCTGAGAAATCCGTCCGTTTTCGTCATTTGTTATCGAATCGACTTAAAGCCCGATCGTCAGATTGGCCGCTCTTCTCTCTGAAACGGTTGTACTTATCGTCAGCAAAGCTATGTCGCGTGCTGCGGTATGCGGAGACAATAAAATCACCATAGTAGAACACAGATGAAGCTTCTAAGTCGATGTAATAGCCAGTAAGGAGTAGTACAATTCAAGTTTTAGGTACTGATTATTGACTTTTTAGCTGGCTTTGGTGCCTTGGACATGAGGTAGGACCTTAAGTTTCTGCATGAAAGGAGGACTAGCAGCCGAGTTACATGGGAGAATGTTAAAAGTGTTCATATGTAGTAAAAACCTGAGAAATCCGTCCGTTTTCGTCATTTGTTATCGAATCGACTTAAAGCCAGATCGTCACATTGGCCCCTTTTTTCTCTGAAACGGTTGTACTTATCGTCTGCAAAGCTATGTCGCGTACTGCGGTGTGCGGAGACACTAAAAGCACCATGGTAGAACACAGATGAATCTTCTAAGTTTATGTAATAGCCAGTAAGAAGTAGTACAATTCAAGTTTTAGGTATCGATTATTGACTTTTTAGCTGGCTTTGGTGCCTTGGACATGAGCTAGGACCTTAAGATTCTGCATTAAAGGAGGACTAGCAGCCGCGTTGCACGGGAGAATGTGAAATGTGTTCATATGTAGTAGAAACCTGAGAAATCCGTCCGTTTTCGTCATTTGTTATCGAATCGACTTAAAGCCAGATCGTCACATTGGCCGCTCTTCTCTCTGAAACGGTTGTACTTATCGTCTTCAAAGCTATGTCGCGTGCTGCGGTATGCGGAGACACTAAAAGCACCATTGTAGAACACATATGAAGCTTCTATGATGATGTAATAGCCAGTAAGAAGTAGTACAATTCAAGTTTAAGGTATCGATTATCGACATTTTAGCTGGCTTTGGTGCCTTGGACATGAGGTAGGACCTTAAGATTCTGCATGAAAGGATGACTAGCAGCCGCGTTGTACGGGAGAATGTGAAATGTGTTCATATGTAGTAAAAACCTGAGAAATACGTCCGTTTTCGTCATTTGTTATCGAATCGCCTTAAAGCCAGATCGTCACATTGGCCGCTCTTCTCTCTGAAACGGTTGTACTTATCGTCTGCAAAGCTATGTCGCGTGCTGCGGTATGCGGAGACACTAAAAGCACCATGGTAGAACACAGATGAAGCTTCTAAGTTGATGTAATAGCCAGTAAGAAGTAGTACAATTCAAGTTTTAGGTATCGATTATTGACTTTTTAGCTGGCTTTGGTGCCTTGGACATGAGCTAGGACCTTAAGATTCTGCATTAAAGGAGGACTAGCAGCCGCGTTGCACGGGAGAATGTGAAATGTGTTCATATGTAGTAGAAACCTGAGAAATCCGTCTGTTTCCGTCATTAGTTATCGAATCGACTTAAAGCCCGATCGTCACATTGGCCGCTCTTCTCTCTGAAACGGTTGTACTTATCCCCTGCAAAGCAATGTCGCGTGCTGCGGTATGCGGAGACACTAAAAGCACCATAGTAGAACACAGATGAAGCTTCTATGATGATGTAATAGCCAGTAAGAAGTAGTACAATTCAAGTTTTAGGTATCGATTATTGACTTTTTAGCTGGCTTTGGTGCCTTGGACATGAGCTAGGACCTTAAGATTCTGCATGAAAGGAGGACTAGCAGCCGCGTTGGATGGGAGAATGTGAAAAGTGTTCATATGTAGTAAAAACCTGAGAAATCCGTTCGTTTTCGTCATTTGTTATCGAATCGACTTAAAGCAAGATCGTCACATTGGCCGCTCTTCTCTCTGAAACGGTTGTACTTATCGCCTGCAAAGCTATGTCGCGTGATGCGGTATGCGAAGACACTAAAAGCACCATAGTAGAACACAGATGAAGCTTCTAAGTTGATGTAATAGCCAGTAAGAAGTAGTACAATTCAAGTTTTAGGTATCGATTATTGATTTTTTAGCTGGCTTTGTTGCCTTGGACATGAGCTAGGACCTTAAGATTCTGCAAGAAAGGAGGACTAGCAGCCGAGTTGCAGGGGAGAATGTGAAAAGTGTTCATATGTAGTAAAAACCTGAGAAATCCGTCCGTTTTCGTCATTTGTTATCGAATCGACTTAAAGCTAGATCGTCACATTGGCCAATCTTCTCTCTGAAACGGTTGTACTTATCGTCTGCAAAGCTACGTCGCGTGCTGCGGTATGCGGAGACACTAAAAGCACCATAGTAGAACACAGATGAAGCTTCTAAGTTGATGTAATAGCCAGTAAGAAGTAGTACAATTCAAGTTTTAGGTATGGATTATTGACTTTTTAGCTGGCTTTGGTGCCTTGGACATGAGCTAGGACCGTAAGATTCTGCATGAAAGGAGGACTAGCAGCCGAGTTGCACGGGAGAGTGTGAAAAGTGTTCATATGTAGTAAAAACCTGAGAAATCCGTCCGTTTTCGTCAATTGTTATCGAATCGACTTAAAGCCAGATCATCACATTGGCCGCTCTTCTCTCTGAAACGGTTCTACTTATCGTCTGCAAAGCTACGTCGCGTGCTGCGGTATGCGGAGACACTAAAAGCACCATAGTGGAACACAGATGAAGCTTCTAAGTTGATGTAATAGCCAGTAAGAAGTAGTACAATTCAAGTTTTAGGTACTGATTATTTACTTTTTAGCTGGCTTTGGTGCCTTGGGCATGAGCTAGGACCCTAAGATTCTGCATGAAAGGAGGACTAGCAGCCGAGTTGCACGGGACAATATGAAAAGTGTTCATATGTAGTAAAAACCTGAGAAATCCGTCCGTTTTCGTCATTTGTTATCGAATCGCCTTAAAGCTAGATCGTCACTTGGCCGCTCTTCTCCCTGAAACGGCTGTACTTATCGTCTGCAAAGCTATGTGGCGTGCTGCGGTATGCGGAGACACTAAAAGCACCATAGTAGAACACAGATTAAGCTTCTAAGTTGATGTAATAGCCAGTAAGAAGTAGTACAATTCAAGTTTTAGGTATCGATTATTGACTTTTTAGCTGGCTTTGGTGCCTTGGACATGAGCTAGGACCTTAAGATTCTGCATGAAAGGAGGACTAGCAGCCGCGTTGTACGGGAGAATGTGAAATGTGTTCATATGTAGTAAAAACCTGAGAAATCCGTCCGTTTTCGTCATTTGTTATCGAATCGACTTAAAGCCAGATCGTCACATTGGGCGCTCTTCTCTCTGAAACGGTTCTACTTATCGTCTGCAAAGCTATGTCGCGTGCTGCGGTATGCGGAGACACTAAAAGCACCATAGTAGAACACATATGAAGCTTCTATGATGATGTAATAGCCAGTAAGAAGTAGTACAATTCAAGTTTAAGGTATCGATTATCGACGTTTTAGCTGGCTTTGGTGCCTTGGACATGAGCTAGGACCTTAAGATTCTGCATGAAAGGAGGACTAGCAGCCAAGTTGCACGGGAGAATGTGAAAAGTGTTCATATGTAGTAAAAACCTGAGAAATCCGTCCGTTTTCGTCATTTGTTATCGAATCGACTTAAAGCCAGATCGTCACATTGGCCCCTCTTTTCTCTGAAACGGTTGTACTTATCGTCTGCAAAGCTATGTCGCGTACTGCGGTGTGCGGAGACACTAAAAGCACCATGGTAGAACACAGATGAAGCTTCTAAGTTGATGTAATAGCCAGTAAGAAGTAGTACAATTCAAGTTTTAGGTATCGATTATTGACTTTTTAGCTGGCTTTGGTGCCTTGGACATGAGCTAGGACCTTAAGATTCTGCATTAAAGGAGGACTAGCAGCCGCGTTGCACGGGAGAATGTGAAATGTGTTCATATGTAGTAGAAACCTGAGAAATCCGTCTGTTTCCGTCATTAGTTATCGAATCGACTTAAAGCCCGATCGTCACATTGGCCGCTCTTCTCTCTGAAACGGTTGTACTTATCCTCTGCAAAGCTATGTCGCGTGCTGCGGTATGCGGAGACACTAAAAGCACCATAGTAGAACACAGATGAAGCTTCTATGATGATGTAATAGCCAGTAAGAAGTAGTACAATTCAAGTTTTAGGTATCGATTATTGACTTTTTAGCTGGCTTTGGTGCCTTGGACATGAGCTAGGACCTTAAGATTCTGCATGAAAGGAGGACTAGCAGCCGCGTTGGATGGGAGAATGTGAAAAGTGTTCATATGTAGTAAAAACCTGAGAAATCCGTTCGTTTTCGTCATTTGTTATCGAATCGACTTAAAGCAAGATCGTCACATTGGCCGCTCTTCTCTCTGAAACGGTTGTACTTATCGCCTGCAAAGCTATTTCGCGTGATGCGGTATGCGAAGACACTAAAAGCACCATAGTAGAACACAGATGAAGCTTCTAAGTTGATGTAATAGCCAGTAAGAAGTAGTACAATTCAAATTTTAGGTATCGATTATTGATTTTTTAGCTGGCTTTGTTGCCTTGGACATGAGCTAGGACCTTAAGATTCTGCAAGAAAGGAGGACTAGCAGCCGAGTTGCAGGGGAGAATGTGAAAAGTGTTCATATGTAGTAAAAACCTGAGAAATCCGTCCGTTTTCGTCATTTGTTATCGAATCGACTTAAAGCCAGATCGTCACATTGGCCAATCTTCTCTCTGAAACGGTTGTACTTATCGTCTGCAAAGCTATGTCGCGTGCTGCGGTATGCGGAGACACTAAAAGCACCATTGTAGAACACATATGAAGCTTCTATGATGATGTAATAGCCAGTAAGAAGTAGTACAATTCAAGTTTAAGGTATCGATTATCGACATTTTAGCTGGCTTTGGTGCCTTGGACATGAGCTAGGACCTTAAGATTCTGCATGAAAGGATGACTAGCAGCCGCGTTGTACGGGAGAATGTGAAATGTGTTCATATGTAGTAAAAACCTGAGAAATACGTCCGTTTTCGTCATTTGTTATCGAATCGCCTTAAAGCCAGATCGTCACATTGGCCGCTCTTCTCTCTGAAACGGTTGTACTTATCGTCTGCAAAGCTATGTCGCGTGCTGCGGTATGCGGAGACACTAAAAGCACCATGGTAGAACACAGATGAAGCTTCTAAGTTGATGTAATAGCCAGTAAGAAGTAGTACAATTCAAGTTTTAGGTATCGATTATTGACTTTTTAGCTGGCTTTGGTGCCTTGGACATGAGCTAGGACCTTAAGATTCTGCATTAAAGGAGGACTAGCAGCCGCGTTGCACGGGAGAATGTGAAATGTGTTCATATGTAGTAGAAACCTGAGAAATCCGTCTGTTTCCGTCATTAGTTATCGAATCGACTTAAAGCCCGATCGTCACATTGGCCGCTCTTCTCTCTGAAACGGTTGTACTTATCCTCTGCAAAGCTATGTCGCGTGCTGCGGTATGCGGAGACACTAAAAGCACCATAGTAGAACACAGATGAAGCTTCTATGATGATGTAATAGCCAGTAAGAAGTAGTACAATTCAAGTTTTAGGTATCGATTATTGACTTTTTAGCTGGCTTTGGTGCCTTGGACATGAGCTAGGACCTTAAGATTCTGCATGAAAGGAGGACTAGCAGCCGCGTTGGATGGGAGAATGTGAAAAGTGTTCATATGTAGTAAAAACCTGAGAAATCCGTTCGTTTTCGTCATTTGTTATCGAATCGACTTAAAGCAAGATCGTCACATTGGCCGCTCTTCTCTCTGAAACGGTTGTACTTATCGCCTGCAAAGCTATGTCGCGTGATGCGGTATGCGAAGACACTAAAAGCACCATAGTAGAACACAGATGAAGCTTCTAAGTTGATGTAATAGCCAGTAAGAAGTAGTACAATTCAAGTTTTAGGTATCGATTATTGATTTTTTAGCTGGCTTTGTTGCCTTGGACATGAGCTAGGACCTTAAGATTCTGCAAGAAAGGAGGACTAGCAGCCGAGTTGCAGGGGAGAATGTGAAAAGTGTTCATATGTAGTAAAAACCTGAGAAATCCGTCCGTTTTCGTCATTTGTTATCGAATCGACTTAAAGCCAGATCGTCACATTGGCCAATCTTCTCTCTGAAACGGTTGTACTTATCGTCTGCAAAGCTATGTCGCGTGCTGCGGTATGCGGAGACACTAAAAGCACCATAGTAGAACACAGATGAAGCTTCTAAGTTGATGTAATAGCCAGTAAGAAGTAGTACAATTCAAGTTTTAGGTATCGATTATTGACTTCTTAGATGGATTTGGTGCCTTGGACATGAGCTAGGACCTTAAGATTCTGCATGAAAGGAGGACTAGCAGCCGAGTTGCACGGGAGAATATGAAAAGTGTTCATATGTAGTAAAAACCTGAGAAATCCGTCCGTTTTCGTCAATTGTTATCGAATCGACTTAAAGCCAGATCGTCACATTGGCCGCTCTTCTCTCTGAAACGGTTCTACTTATCGTCTGCAAAGCTACGTCGCGTGCTGCGGTATGCGGAGACACTAAAAGCACCATAGTAGAACACAGATGAAGCTTCTAAGTTGATGTAATAGCCAGTAAGAAGTAGTACAATTCAAGTTTTAGGTACTGATTATTTACTTTTTAGCTGGCTTTGGTGCCTTGGGCATGAGCTAGGACCCTAAGATTCTGCATGAAAGGAGGACTAGCAGCCGAGTTGCACGGGACAATATGAAAAGTGTTCATATGTAGTAAAAACCTGAGAAATCCGTCCGTTTTCGTCATTTGTTATCGAATCGCCTTAAAGCTAGATCGTCACTTGGCCGCTCTTCTCCCTGAAACGGCTGTACTTATCGTCTGCAAAGCTATGTGGCGTGCTGCGGTATGCGGAGACACTAAAAGCACCATAGTAGAACACAGATTAAGCTTCTAAGTTGATGTAATAGCCAGTAAGAAGTAGTACAATTCAAGTTTTAGGTATCGATTATTGACTTTTTAGCTGGCTTTGGTGCCTTGGACATGAGCTAGGACCTTAAGATTCTGCATTAAAGGAGGACTAGCAGCCGCGTTGCACGGGAGAATGTGAAATGTGTTCATATGTAGTAGAAACCTGAGAAATCCGTCCGTTTTCGTCATTTGTTATCGAATCGACTTAAAGCCAGATCGTCACATTGGCCGCTCTTCTCTCTGAAACGGTTGTCCTTATCGTCTTCAAAGCTATGTCGCGTGCTGCGGTATGCGGAGACACTAAAAGCACCATAGTAGAACACAGATGAAGCTTCTAAGTTGATGTAATAGCCAGTAAGAAGTAGTACAATTCAAGTTTTAGGTATCGATTATTGACTTTTTAGCTGGCTTTGGTGCCTTGGACATGAGCTAGGACCTTAAGATTCTGCATGAAAGGAGGACTAGCAGCCGCGTTGTACGGGAGAATGTGAAATGTGTTCATATGTAGTAAAAACCTGAGAAATCCGTCCGTTTTCGTCATTTGTTATCGAATCGACTTAAAGCCAGATCGTCACATTGGGCGCTCTTCTCTCTGAAACGGTTCTACTTATCGTCTGCAAAGCTATGTCGCGTGCTGCGGTATGCGGAGACACTAAATGTACCATAGTAGAACACAGATGAAGCTTCTAAGTTGATGTAATAGCCAGTAAGATGTAGTACAATTCAAGTTTAAGGTATCGATTATCGACTTTTTAGCTGGCTTTGGTGCCTTGGACATGAGCTAGGACCTTAAGATTCTGCATGAAAGGAGGACTAGCAGCCAAGTTGCACGGGAGAATGTGAAAAGTGTTCATATGTAGTAAAAACCTGAGAAATCCGTCCGTTTTCGTCATTTGTTATCGAATCGACTTAAAGCCAGATCGTCACATTGGCCCCTCTTTTCTCTGAAACGGTTGTACTTATCGTCTGCAAAGCTATGTCGCGTACTGCGGTGTGCGGAGACACTAAAAGCACCATGGTAGAACACAGATGAAGCTTCTAAGTTGATGTAATAGCCAGTAAGAAGTAGTACAATTCAAGTTTTAGGTATCGATTATTGACTTTTTAGCTGGCTTTGGTGCCTTGGACATGAGCTAGGACCTTAAGATTCTGCATTAAAGGAGGACTAGCAGCCGCGTTGCACGGGAGAATGTGAAATGTGTTCATATGTAGTAGAAACCTGAGAAATCCGTCTGTTTCCGTCATTAGTTATCGAATCGACTTAAAGCCCGATCGTCACATTGGCCGCTCTTCTCTCTGAAACGGTTGTACTTATCCTCTGCAAAGCTATGTCGCGTGCTGCGGTATGCGGAGACACTAAAAGCACCATAGTAGAACACAGATGAAGCTTCTATGATGATGTAATAGCCAGTAAGAAGTAGTACAATTCAAGTTTTAGGTATCGATTATTGACTTTTTAGCTGGCTTTGGTGCCTTGGACATGAGCTAGGACCTTAAGATTCTGCATGAAAGGAGGACTAGCAGCCGCGTTGGATGGGAGAATGTGAAAAGTGTTCATATGTAGTAAAAACCTGAGAAATCCGTTCGTTTTCGTCATTTGTTATCGAATCGACTTAAAGCAAGATCGTCACATTGGCCGCTCTTCTCTCTGAAACGGTTGTACTTATCGCCTGCAAAGCTATGTCGCGTGATGCGGTATGCGAAGACACTAAAAGCACCATAGTAGAACACAGATGAAGCTTCTAAGTTGATGTAATAGCCAGTAAGAAGTAGTACAATTCAAGTTTTAGGTATCGATTATTGATTTTTTAGCTGGCTTTGTTGCCTTGGACATGAGCTAGGACCTTAAGATTCTGCAAGAAAGGAGGACTAGCAGCCGAGTTGCAGGGGAGAATGTGAAAAGTGTTCATATGTAGTAAAAACCTGAGAAATCCGTCCGTTTTCGTCATTTGTTATCGAATCGACTTAAAGCCAGATCGTCACATTGGCCAATCTTCTCTCTGAAACGGTTGTACTTATCGTCTGCAAAGCTATGTCGCGTGCTGCGGTATGCGGAGACACTAAAAGCACCATAGTAGAACACAGATGAAGCTTCTAAGTTGATGTAATAGCCAGTAAGAAGTAGTACAATTCAAGTTTTAGGTATGGATTATTGACTTTTCAGCTGGCTTTGGTGCCTTGGACATGAGCTAGGACCGTAAGATTCTGCATGAAAGGAGGACTAGCAGCCGAGTTGCACGGGAGAGTGTGAAAAGTGTTCATATGTAGTAAAAACCTGAGAAATCCGTCCGTTTTCGTCAATTGTTATCGAATCGACTTAAAGCCAGATCGTCACATTGGCCGCTCTTCTCTCTGAAACGGTTCTACTTATCGTCTGCAAAGCTACGTCGCGTGCTGCGGTATGCGGAGACACTAAAAGCACCATAGTAGAACACAGATGAAGCTTCTAAGTTGATGTAATAGCCAGTAAGAAGTAGTACAATTCAAGTTTTAGGTACTGATTATTTACTTTTTAGCTGGCTTTGGTGCCTTGGGCATGAGCTAGGACCCTAAGATTCTGCATGAAAGGAGGACTAGCAGCCGAGTTGCACGGGACAATATGAAAAGTGTTCATATGTAGTAAAAACCTGAGAAATCCGTCCGTTTTCGTCATTTGTTATCGAATCGCCTTAAAGCTAGATCGTCACTTGGCCGCTCTTCTCCCTGAAACGGCTGTACTTATCGTCTGCAAAGCTATGTGGCGTGCTGCGGTATGCGGAGACACTAAAAGCACCATAGTAGAACACAGATGAAGCTTCTAAGTTGATGTAATAGCCAGTAAGAAGTAGTACAATTCAAGTTTTAGGTATCGATTATTGACTTTTTAGCTGGCTTTGGTGCCTTGGACATGAGCTAGGACCTTAAGATTCTGCATTAAAGGAGGACTAGCAGCCGCGTTGCACGGGAGAATGTGAAATGTGTTCATATGTAGTAGAAACCTGAGAAATCCGTCCGTTTTCGTCATTTGTTATCGAATCGACTTAAAGCCAGATCGTCACATTGGCCGCTCTTCTCTCTGAAACGGTTGTCCTTATCGTCTTCAAAGCTATGTCGCGTGCTGCGGTATGCGGAGACACTAAAAGCACCATAGTAGAACACAGATGAAGCTTCTAAGTTGATGTAATAGCCAGTAAGAAGTAGTACAATTCAAGTTTTAGGTATCGATTATTGACTTTTTAGCTGGCTTTGGTGCCTTGGACATGAGCTAGGACCTTAAGATTCTGCATGAAAGGAGGACTAGCAGCCGCGTTGTACGGGAGAATGTGAAATGTGTTCATATGTAGTAAAAACCTGAGAAATCCGTCCGTTTTCGTCATTTGTTATCGAATCGACTTAAAGCCAGATCGTCACATTGGGCGCTCTTCTCTCTGAAACGGTTCTACTTATCGTCTGCAAAGCTATGTCGCGTGCTGCGGTATGCGGAGACACTAAAAGCACCATAGTAGAACACAGATGAAGCTTCTAAGTTGATGTAATAGCCAGTAAGAAGTAGTACAATTCAAGTTTTAGGTATCGATTATTGATTTTTTAGCTGGCTTTGTTGCCTTGGACATGAGCTAGGACCTTAAGATTCTGCAAGAAAGGAGGACTAGCAGCCGAGTTGCAGGTTAGAATGTGAAAAGTGTTCATATGTAGTAAAAACCTGAGAAATCCGTCCGTTTTCGTCATTTGTTATCGAATCGACTTAAAGCCAGATCGTCACATTGGCCAATCTTCTCTCTGAAACGGTTGTACTTATCGTCTGCAAAGCTATGTCGCGTGCTGCGGTATGCGGAGACACTAAAAGCACCATAGTAGAACACAGATGAAGCTTCTAAGTTGATGTAATAGCCAGTAAGAAGTAGTACAATTCAAGTTTTAGGTATGGATTATTGACTTTTTAGCTGGCTTTGGTGCCTTGGACATGAGCTAGGACCGTAAGATTCTGCATGAAAGGAGGACTAGCAGCCGAGTTGCACGGGAGAGTGTGAAAAGTGTTCATATGTAGTAAAAACCTGAGAAATCCGTCCGTTTTCGTCAATTGTTATCGAATCGACTTAAAGCCAGATCGTCACATTGGCCGCTCTTCTTTCTGAAACGGTTCTACTTATCGTCTGCAAAGCTACGTCGCGTGCTGCGGTATGCGGAGACACTAAAAGCACCATAGTAGAACACAGATGAAGCTTCTAAGTTGATGTAATAGCCAGTAAGAAGTAGTACAATTCAAGTTTTAGGTACTGATTATTTACTTTTTAGCTGGCTTTGGTGCCTTGGGCATGAGCTAGGACCCTAAGATTCTGCATGAAAGGAGGACTAGCAGCCGAGTTGCACGGGACAATATGAAAAGTGTTCATATGTAGTAAAAACCTGAGAAATCCGTCCGTTTTCGTCATTTGTTATCGAATCGCCTTAAAGCTAGATCGTCACTTTGCCGCTCTTCTCCCTGAAACGGCTGTACTTATCGTCTGCAAAGCTATGTGGCGTGCTGCGGTATGCGGAGACACTAAAAGCACCATAGTAGAACACAGATTAAGCTTCTAAGTTGATGTAATAGCCAGTAAGAAGTAGTACAATTCAAGTTTTAGGTATCGATTATTGACTTTTTAGCTGGCTTTGGTGCCTTGGACATGAGCTAGGACCTTAAGATTCTGCATTAAAGGAGGACTAGCAGCCGCGTTGCACGGGAGAATGTGAAATGTGTTCATATGTAGTAGAAACCTGAGAAATCCGTCCGTTTTCGTCATTTGTTATCGAATCGACTTAAAGCCAGATCGTCACATTGGCCGCTCTTCTCTCTGAAACGGTTGTCCTTATCGTCTTCAAAGCTATGTCGCGTGCTGCGGTATGCGGAGACACTAAAAGCACCATAGTAGAACACAGATGAAGCTTCTAAGTTGATGTAATAGCCAGTAAGAAGTAGTACAATTCAAGTTTTAGGTATCGATTATTGACTTTTTAGCTGGCTTTGGTGCCTTGGACATGAGCTAGGACCTTAAGATTCTGCATGAAAGGAGGACTAGCAGCCGCGTTGTACGGGAGAATGTGAAATGTGTTCATATGTAGTAAAAACCTGAGAAATCCGTCCGTTTTCGTCATTTGTTATCGAATCGACTTAAAGCCAGATCGTCACATTGGGCGCTCTTCTCTCTGAAACGGTTCTACTTATCGTCTGCAAAGCTATGTCGCGTGCTGCGGTATGCGGAGACACTAAAAGCACCATAGTAGAACACATATGAAGCTTCTATGATGATGTAATAGCCAGTAAGAAGTAGTACAATTCAAGTTTAAGGTATCGATTATCGACTTTTTAGCTGGCTTTGGTGCCTTGGACATGAGCTAGGACCTTAAGATTCTGCATGAAAGGAGGACTAGCAGCCAAGTTGCACGGGAGAATGTGAAAAGTGTTCATATGTAGTAAAAACCTGAGAAATCCGTCCGTTTTCGTCATTTGTTATCGAATCGACTTAAAGCCAGATCGTCACATTGGCCCCTCTTTTCTCTGAAACGGTTGTACTTATCGTCTGCAAAGCTATGTCGCGTACTGCGGTGTGCGGAGACACTAAAAGCACCATGGTAGAACACAGATGAAGCTTCTAAGTTGATGTAATAGCCAGTAAGAAGTAGTACAATTCAAGTTTTAGGTATCGATTATTGACTTTTTAGCTGGCTTTGGTGCCTTGGACATGAGCTAGGACCTTAAGATTCTGCATTAAAGGAGGACTAGCAGCCGCGTTGCACGGGAGAATGTGAAATGTGTTCATATGTAGTAAAAACCTGAGAAATCCGTCCGTTTTCGTCATTTGTTATCGAATCGACTTAAAGCCAGATCGTCACATTGGCCGCTCTTCTCTCTGAAACGGTTGTACTTATCGTCTGCAAAGCTATGTCGCGTGCTGCGGTATGCGGAGACACTAAAAGCACCATAGTAGAACACATATGAAGCTTCTATGATGATGTAATAGCCAGTAAGAAGTAGTACAATTCAAGTTTAAGGTATCGATTATCGACTTTTTAGCTGGCTTTGGTGCCTTGGACATGAGCTAGGACCTTAAGATTCTGCATGAAAGGAGGACTAGCACTTGAGTTGCATGGGAGAATGTGAAAAGTGTTCATATGTAGTAAAAACCTGAGAAATCCGTTCGTTTTCGTCATTTGTTATCGAATCGACTTAAAGCCAGATCGTCACTTGGCCGCTCTTCTCTCTGAAACGGTTCTACTTATCGTCTGCAAAGCTATGTCGCGTGCTGCGGTATGCGGAGACACTAAAAGCACCATAGTAGAACACATATGAAGCTTCTAAGTTGATGTAATAGCCAGTAAGAAGTAGTACAATTCAAGTTTTAGGTACTGATTATTTACTTTTTAGCTGGCTTTGGTGCCTTGTACATGAGCTAGGACCTTAAGATTCTGCATGAAAGGAGGACTAGCAGCCGAGTTGCACGGGAGAATGTGAAAAGTGTTCATATGTAGTAAAAACCTGAGAAATCCGTCCGTTTTCGTCATTTGTTATCGAATCGACTTAAAGCCAGATCGTCACATTGGCTGCTCTTCTCTCTGAAACGGTTGTACTTATCGTCTGGAAAGCTTTGTCGCGTGCTGCGGTATGCGGAGACACTAAAAGCACCATAGTAGAACACAGATGAAGCTTCTAAGATGATGTAATAGCCAGTAAGAAGTAGTACAATTCAAGTTTTAGGTATCGATTATTGATTTTTTAGCTGGCTTCGTTGCCTTGGACATGAGCTAGGACCTTAAGATTCTGCAAGAAAGGAGGACTAGCAGCCGAGTTGCAGGGGAGAATGTGAAAAGTGTTCATATGTAGTAAAAACCTGAGAAATCCGTCCGTTTTCGTAATTTGTTATCGAATCGACTTAAAGCCAGATCGTCACATTGGCCGCTCTTCTCTCTGAAACGGTTGTACTTATCGTCTTCAAAGCTATGTCGCGTGCTGCGGTATGCGGAGACACTAAAAGCACCATAGTAGAACACAGATGAAGCTTCTAAGTTGATGTAATAGCCAGTAAGAAGTAGTACAATTCAAGTTTTAGGTATCGATTATTGACTTTTTAGCTGGCTTTGGTGCCTTGGACATGAGCTAGGACCTTAAGATTCTGCATGAAAGGAGGACTAGCAGCCGCGTTGGATGGGAGAATGTGAAAAGTGTTCATATGTAGTAAAAACCTGAGAAATCCGTCCGTTTTCGTCATTTGTTATCGAATCGACTTAAAGCCAGATCGTCACATTGGCCACTCTTTTCTCTTAAACGGTTGTACTTATCGTCTGCAAAGCTATGTCGCGTGCTGCGGTATGCGGAGACACTAAAAGCACCATAGTAGAACACAGATGAAGCTTCTAAGTTGATGTAATAGCCAGTAAGAAGTAGTACAATTGAAGTTTTAGGTATCGATTATTGACTTTTTAGCTGGCTTTGGTGCCTTGGACATGAGCAAGGACCTTAAGATTCTGCATGAAAGGAGGACTAGCAGCCGCGTTGGATAGGAGAATGTGAAAAGTGTTCATATGTAGTAAAAACCTGAGAAATCCGTCCGTTTTCGTCATTTGTTATCGAATCGACTTAAAGCCAGATCGTCACATTGGCTGCTCTTCTCTCTGAAACGGTTGTACTTATCGTCTGGAAAGCTTTGTCGCGTGCTGCGGTATGCGGAGACACTAAAAGCACCATAGTAGAACACAGATGAAGCTTCTAAGATGATGTAATAGCCAGTAAGAAGTAGTACAATTCAAGTTTTAGGTATCGATTATTGACTTTTTAGCTGGCTTTGGTGCCTTGAACATGAGCTAGGACCTTAAGATTCTGCATGAAAGGAGGACTAGCAGCCGAGTTGCACGGGAGAATGTGAAAAGTGTTCATATGTAGTAAAAACCTGAGAAATCCGTCCGTTTTCGTCATTTGTTATCGAATCGACTTAAAGCCACATCGTCACATTGGCCGCTCTTCTCTCTGAAACGGTTGTACTTGTCGTCTTCAAAGCTATGTCGCGTGCTGCGGTATGCGGAGACACTAAAAGCACCATAGTAGAACACCGATGAAGCTTCTAAGTTGATGTAATAGCCAGTAAGAAGTAGTACAATTCAAGTTTTAGGTATCGATTATTGACTTCTTAGCTGGCTTTGGTGCCTTGGACATGAGCTAGGACCTTAAAATTCTGCATGAAAGGAGGACTAGCACTTGAGTTGCATGGGAGAATGTGAAAAGTGTTCATATGTAGTAAAAACCTGAGAAATCCGTCCGTTTTCGTCATTTGTTATCGAATCGACTTAAAGCCAGATCGTCACATTGGCCCCTCTTTTCTCTTAAACGGTTGTACTTATCGTCTGCAAAGCTATGTCGCGTACTGCGGTGTGCGGAGACACTAAAAGCACCATGGTAGAACACAGATGAAGCTTCTAAGTTGATGTAATAGCCAGTAAGAAGTAGTACAATTCAAGTTTTAGGTATCGATTATTGACTTTTTAGCTGGCTTTGGTGCCTTGGACATGAGCTAGGACCTTAAGATTCTGCATTAAAGGAGGACTAGCAGCCGCGTTGCACGGGAGAATGTGAAATGTGTTCATATGTAGTAAAAACCTGAGAAATCCGTCCGTTTTCGTCATTTGTTATCGAATCGACTTAAAGCCAGATCGTCACATTGGCCGCTCTTCTCTCTGAAACGGTTGTACTTATCGTCTGGAATGCTATGTCGCGTGCTGCGGTATGCGGAGACACTAAAAGCACCATAGTAGAACACATACGAAGCTTCTAAGTTGATGTAATAGCCAGTAAGAAGTAGTACAATTCAAGTTTTAGGTATCGATTATTGACTTTTTAGCTGGCTTTGGTGCCTTGGACATGAGCTAGGACCTTAAGATTCTGCATGAAAGGAGGACTAGCAGCCGCGTTGTACGGGAGAGTGTGAAATGTGTTCATATGTAGTAAAAACCTGAGAAATACGTCCGTTTTCGTCATTTGTTATCGAATCGACTTAAAGCCAGATCGTCACATTGGCCGCTCTTCTCTCTGAAACGGTTGTACTTATCGTCTGCAAAGCTATGTCGCGTGCTGCGGTATGCGGAGACACTAAAAGCACCATAGTAGAACACATATGAAGCTTCTATGATGATGTAATAGCCAGTAAGAAGTAGTACAATTCAAGTTTAAGGTATCGATTATCGACTTTTTAGCTGGCTTTGGTGCCTTGGACATGAGCTAGGACCTTAAGATTCTGCATGAAAGGAGGACTAGCACTTGAGTTGCATGGGAGAATGTGAAAAGTGTTCATATGTAGTAAAAACCTGAGAAATCCGTTCGTTTTCGTCATTTGTTATCGAATCGACTTAAAGCCAGATCGTCACTTGGCCGCTCTTCTCTCTGAAACGGTTCTACTTATCGTCTGCAAAGCTATGTCGCGTGCTGCGGTATGCGGAGACACTAAAAGCACCATAGTAGAACACATATGAAGCTTCTAAGTTGATGTAATAGCCAGTAAGAAGTAGTACAATTCAAGTTTTAGGTACTGATTATTTACTTTTTAGCTGGCTTTGGTGCCTTGTACATGAGCTATTACCTTAAGATTCTGCATGAAAGGAGGACTAGCAGCCGCATTGGATGGGAGAATGTGAAAAGTGTTCATATGTAGTAAAAACCTGAGAAATCCGTCCGTTTTCGTCATTTGTTATCGAATCGACTTAGAGCCAGATCGTCACATTGGCCGCTCTTCTCTCTTAAACGGTTGTACTTATCGCCTGCAAAGCTATGTCGCGTGCTGCGGTATGCGGAGACACTAAAAGCACCATAGTAGAACACAGATGAAGCTTCTATGATGATGTAATAGCCAGTAAGAAGTAGTACAATTCAAGTTTTAGGTATCGATTATTGACTTTTTAGCTGGCTTTGGTGCCTTGGACATGAGCTAGGACCTTAAGATTCTGCATGAAAGGAGGACTAGCAGCCGAGTTGCACGGGAGAATGTGAAAAGTGTTCATATGTAGTAAAAACCTGAGAAATCCGTCCGTTTTCGTCATTTGTTGTCGAATCGACTTAAAGCCAGATCGTCACATTGGCCGCTCTTCTCTCTGAAACGGTTGTACTTATCGCCTGCAAAGCTATGTCGCGTGATGCGGTATGCGGAGACACTAAAAGCACCATAGTAGAACACAGATGAAGCTTCTAAGTTGATGTAATAGCCAGTAAGAAGTATTACAATTCAAGTTTTAGGTATCGATTATTGACTTTTTAGCTTGCTTTGGTGCCTTGGACAATAGCTAGGACCTTAAGATTCTGCATGAAAGGAGGACTAGCAGCCGAGTTGCACGGGAGAATGTGAAAAGTGTTCATATGTAGTAAAAACCTGAGAAATCCGTCCGTTTTCGTCAATTGTTATCGAATCGACTTAAAGCAAGATCGTCACATTGGCCGCTCTTCTCTCTGAAACGGTTCTACTTATCGTCTGCAAAGCTATGTCGCGTGCTGCGGTATGCGGAGACACTAAAAGCACCATAGTAGAACACAGATGAAGCTACTAAGTTGATGTAATAGCCAGTAAGAAGTAGTACAATTCAAGTTTTAGGTACTGATTATTTACTTTTTAGCTGGCTTTGGTGACTTAGGCATGAGCTAGGACCTTAGGATTCTGCATGAAAGGAGGACTAGCAGCCGAGTTGCACGGGAGAATGTGAAAAGTGTTCATATGTAGTAAAAACCTGAGAAATCCGTCCGTTTTCGTCATTTGTTATCGAATCGACTTAAAGCCAGATCGTCACATTGGCCGCTCTTCTCTCTGAAACGGTTGTACTTATCGTCTGCAAAGCTATGTCGCGTGCTGCGGTATGCGCAGACACTAAAAGCACCATAGTATAAAACAGATGAAGCTTCTAAGTTGATGTAATAGCCAGTAAGAAGTAGTACAACTCAAGTCTTAGGTATCGATTATTGACTTTTTAGCTGGCTTTGGTGCCTTGGACATGAGCTAGGACCTTAAGATTCTGCATGAAAGGAGGACTAGCAGCCGCGTTGCACGGGAGAATGTGAAATGTGTTCATATGTAGTAGAAACCTGAGAAATCCGTCTGTTTTCGTCATTTGTTATCGAATCGACTTAAAGCCCGATCGTCACATTGGCCGCTCTTCTCTCTGAAACGTTTGTACTTATCGTCTGCAAAGCTACGTCGCGTGCTGCGGTATGCGGAGACAATAAAATCACCATAGTAGAACACAGATGAAGCTTCTAAGTCGATGTAATAGCCAGTAAGAAGTAGTACAATTCAAGTTTTAGGTATCGATTATTGACTTTTTAGCTGGCTTTGGTGCCTTGGACATGAGCTAGGACCTTACGATTCTGCATGAAAGGAGGACTAGCATCCGCGTTGGATGGGAGAATGTGAAAAGTGTTCATATGTAGTAAAAACCTGAGAAATCCGTCCGTTTTCGTCATTTGTTATCGAATCGACTTAAAGCCAGATCGTCACATTGGCCGCTCTTCTCTCTGAAACTGGTTGTACTTATCGCCTGCAAAGCTATGTCGCGTGATGCGGTATGCGGGGACACTAAAAGCACCATAGTAGAACACAGATGAAGCTTCTAATATGATGTAATAGATAGTAAGAAGTAGTACAATTCAAGTTTTAGGTATCGATTATTGACTTTTTAGCTGGCTTTGGTGCCTTGGACATGACCTAGGACCTTAAGATTCTGCATGAAAGGAGGACTAGCAGCCGAGTTGCACGGGAGAATGTGAAAAGTTTTCATATGTAGTAAAAACCTGAGAAATCCGTCCGTTTTCGTCATTTGTTATCGAATCGACTTAAAGCCAGATCGTCACATTGGCCGCTCTTCTCTCTGAAACGGTTGTACTTATCGTCTGCAAAGCTATGTCGTGTGCTGCGGTAGGCGGAGACACTGAAACCACCACAGTAGAACACAGAAGAAGCTTCTAATTTGATGTAATAGCCAGTAAGAAATAGTACAATTCAAGTTTTAGGTATCAATTATTGACTTTTTAGCTGGCTTTGATGCCTTGGACATGAGCTAGGACCTTAAGAATCTGCATGAAAGGGGGACTAGCAGCCGAGTTTCAGGGAAGAATGTGAAAAGTGTTCATATGTAGTAGAAACCTGAGAAATCCGTCCGTTTTCGTCATTTGTTATCGAATCGACTTAAAGCCAGATCGTCACATTGGCCGCTCTTCTCTCTGAAACGGTTGTACTTATCGTCTGCAAAGCTAAGTCGCGTGCTGCGGTATGCGGAGACAATAAAATCACCATAGTAGAACACAGATGAAGCTTCTAAGTCGATGTAATAGCCAGTAAGAAGTAGTACAATTCAAGTTTTAGGTATCGATAATTGACTTCTTAGATGGATTTGGTGCCTTGGACATGAGCTAGGACCTTAAGATTCTGCAAGAAAGGAGGACTAGCAGCCGAGTTGCAGGGGAGAATGTGAAAAGTGTTCATATGTAGTAAAAACCTGAGAAATCCGTCCGTTTTCGTCATTTGTTATCGAATCGACTTAAAGCCAGATCGTCACATTGGCCGCTCTTCTCTCTGAAACGGTTGTACTTATCGTCTTCAAAGCTATGTCGCGTGCTGCGGTATGCGGAGACACTAAAAGCACCATAGTAGAACACAGATGAAGCTTCAAAGCTGATGTAATAGCCAGTAAGAAGTAGTACAATTCCAGTTTTAGGTATCGATTATTGACTTTTTAGCTGGCTTTGGTGCCTTGGACATGAACTAGGACCTTAAGATTCTGCACGAAAGGAGGACTAGCAGCCGAGTTGCACGGGAGAATGTGAAAAGTGTTCATATGTAGTAAAAACCTGAGAAATCCGTCCGTTTTCGTCAATTGTTATCGAATCGACTTAAAGCCAGATCGTCACATTGGCCGCTCTTCTCTCTGAAACGGTTCTACTTATCGTCTGCAAAGCTATGTCGCGTGCTGCGGTATGCGGAGACACTAAAAGCACCATAGTAGAACACAGATGAAGCTTCTAAGTTGATGTAATAGCCAGTAAGAAGTAGTACAATTCAAGTTTTAGGTACTGATTATTTACTATTTAGCTGGCTTTGGCGCCTTGGGCATGAGCTAGGACCTTAAGATTCTGCATGAAAGGAGGACTAGCAGCCGAGTTGCACGGGAGAATGTGAAAAGTGTTCATATGTAGTAAAAACCTGAGAAATCCGTCCGTTTTCGTCATTTGTTATCGAATCGACTTAAAGCCAGATCGTCACATTGGCCGCTCTTCTCTCTGAAACGGTTGTACTTATCGCCTGCAAAGCTATGTCGCGTGATGCGGTATGCGGAGACACTAAAAGCACCATAGTAGAACACAGATGAAGCTTCTATGATGATGTAATAGCCAGTAAGAAGTAGTACAATTAAAGTTTTAGGTATCGATTATTGACTTTTTAGCTGGCTTTGGTGCCTTGGACATGAGCTAGGACCTTAAGATTCTGCATGAAAGGAGGACTAGCAGCCGCGTTGGATGGGAGAATGTGAAAAGTGTTCATATGTAGTAAAAACCTGAGAAATACGTCCGTTTTCGTCATTTGTTATCGAATCGACTTAAAGCCAGATCGTCACATTGGCCGCTCTTCTCTCTGAAACGGTTGTACTTACCGCCTGCAAAGCAATGTCGCGTGATGCGGTATGCGAAGACACTAAAAACACCATAGTAGAACACAGAAGAAGCTTCTATGATGATGTAATAGCCAGTAAGAAGTAGTACAATTAAAGTTTTAGGTATCGATTATTGACTTCTTAGATGGATTTGGTGCCTTGGACATGAGCTAGGACCTTAAGATTCTGCATGAAAGGAGGACTAGCAGCCGAGTTGCACGGGACAATATGAAAAGTGTTCATATTTAGTAAAAACCTGAGAAATCCGTCCGTTTTCGTCATTTGTTATCGAATCGCCTTAAAGCCAGATCGTCACTTGGCCGCTCTTCTCTCTGAAACGGCTGTACTTATCGACTGCAAAGCTATGTGGCGTGCTGCGGTATGCGGAGACACTAAAAGCACCATAGTAGAACACAGATTAAGCTTCTAAGTTGATGTAATAGCCAGTAAGAAGTAGTACAATTCAAGTTTTAGGTACTGATTATTGACTTTTTAGCTGGCTTTGTTGCCTTGGACATGAGCTAGGACCTTAAGATTCTGCATGAAAGGAGGACTAGCAGCCGAGTTGCACGGGAGAATGTGAAAAGTGTTCATATGTAGTAAAAACCTGAGAAATACGTCCGTTTTCGTCATTTGTTATCGAATCGACTTAAAGCCAGATCGTCACATTGGCCGCTCTTCTCTCTGAAACGGTTGTACTTACCGCCTGCAAAGCAATGTCACGTGATGCGGTATGCGAAGACACTAAAAGCACCATAGTAGAACACAGATGAAGCTTCTATGAAGATGTAATAGCCAGTAAGAAGTAGTACAATTAAAGTTTTAGGTATCGATTATTGACTTTTTAGCTGGCTTTGGTGCCTTGGACATGAGCTAGGACCTTAAGATTCTGCATGAAAGGAGGACTAGCAGCCGCGTTGGATGGGAGAATGTGAAAAGTGTTCATATGTAGTAAAAACCTGAGAAATCCGTCCGTTTTCGTCATTTGTTATCGAATCGACTTAAAGCCAGATCGTCACATTGGCCGCTCTCCTCTCTGAAACGGTTGTACTTACCGCCTGCAAAGCAATGTCGCGTGATGCGGTATGCGAAGACACTAAAAGCACCATAGTAGAACACAGAAGAAGCTTCTATGATGATGTAATAGCCAGTAAGAAGTAGTACAATTAAAGTTTTAGGTATCGATTATTGACTTTTTAGCTGGCTTTGGTGCCTTGGACATGAGCTAGGACCTTAAGATTCTGCATGAAAGGAGGACTAGCAGCCGAGTTGCACGGGAGAATGTGAAAAGTGTTCATATGTAGTAAAAACCTGAGAAATCCGTCCGTTTTCGTCATTTGTTGTCGAATCGACTTAAAGCCAGATCGTCACATTGGCCGCTCTTCTCTCTGAAACGGTTGTACTTATCGCCTGCAAAGCTATGTCGCGTGATGCGGTATGCGGAGACACTAAAAGCACCATAGTAGAACACAGATGAAGCTTCTAAGTTGATGTAATAGCCAGTAAGAAGTATTACAATTCAAGTTTTAGGTATCGATTATTGACTTTTTAGCTTGCTTTGGTGCCTTGGACAATAGCTAGGACCTTAAGATTCTGCATGAAAGGAGGACTAGCAGCCGAGTTGCACGGGAGAATGTGAAAAGTGTTCATATGTAGTAAAAACCTGAGAAATCCGTCCGTTTTCGTCAATTGTTATCGAATCGACTTAAAGCCAGATCGTCACATTGGCCGCTCTTCTCTCTGAAACGGTTCTACTTATCGTCTGCAAAGCTATGTCGCGTGCTGCGGTATGCGGAGACACTAAAAGCACCATAGTAGAACACAGATGAAGCTACTAAGTTGATGTAATAGCCAGTAAGAAGTAGTACAATTCAAGTTTTAGGTACTGATTATTTACTTTTTAGCTGGCTTTGGTGACTTGGGCATGAGCTAGGACCTTAGGATTCTGCATGAAAGGAGGACTAGCAGCCGAGTTGCACGGGAGAATGTGAAAAGTGTTCATATGTAGTAAAAACCTGAGAAATCCGTCCGTTTTCGTCATTTGTTATCGAATCGACTTAAAGCCAGATCGTCACATTGGCCGCTCTTCTCTCTGAAACGGTTGTACTTATCGTCTGCAAAGCTATGTCGCGTGCTGCGGTATGCGCAGACACTAAAAGCACCATAGTATAAAACAGATGAAGCTTCTAAGTTGATGTAATAGCCAGTAAGAAGTAGTACAACTCAAGTCTTAGGTATCGATTATTGACTTTTTAGCTGGCTTTGGTGCCTTGGACATGAGCTAGGACCTTAAGATTCTGCATGAAAGGAGGACTAGCAGCCGCGTTGCACGGGAGAATGTGAAATGTGTTCATATGTAGTAGAAACCTGAGAAATCCGTCTGTTTTCGTCATTTGTTATCGAATCGACTTAAAGCCCGATCGTCACATTGGCCGCTCTTCTCTCTGAAACGTTTGTACTTATCGTCTGCAAAGCTACGTCGCGTGCTGCGGTATGCGGAGACAATAAAATCACCATAGTAGAACACAGATGAAGCTTCTAAGTCGATGTAATAGCCAGTAAGAAGTAGTACAATTCAAGTTTTAGGTATCGATTATTGACTTTTTAGCTGGCTTTGGTGCCTTGGACATGAGCTAGGACCTTACGATTCTGCATGAAAGGAGGACTAGCATCCGCGTTGGATGGGAGAATGTGAAAAGTGTTCATATGTAGTAAAAACCTGAGAAATCCGTCCGTTTTCGTCATTTGTTATCGAATCGACTTAAAGCCAGATCGTCACATTGGCCGCTCTTCTCTCTGAAACTGGTTGTACTTATCGCCTGCAAAGCTATGTCGCGTGATGCGGTATGCGGGGACACTAAAAGCACCATAGTAGAACACAGATGAAGCTTCTAATATGATGTAATAGATAGTAAGAAGTAGTACAATTCAAGTTTTAGGTATCGATTATTGACTTTTTAGCTGGCTTTGGTGCCTTGGACATGACCTAGGACCTTAAGATTCTGCATGAAAGGAGGACTAGCAGCCGAGTTGCACGGGAGAATGTGAAAAGTTTTCATATGTAGTAAAAACCTGAGAAATCCGTCCGTTTTCGTCATTTGTTATCGAATCGACTTAAAGCCAGATCGTCACATTGGCCGCTCTTCTCTCTGAAACGGTTGTACTTATCGTCTGCAAAGCTATGTCGTGTGCTGCGGTAGGCGGAGACACTGAAACCACCACAGTAGAACACAGAAGAAGCTTCTAATTTGATGTAATAGCCAGTAAGAAATAGTACAATTCAAGTTTTAGGTATCAATTATTGACTTTTTAGCTGGCTTTGATGCCTTGGACATGAGCTAGGACCTTAAGAATCTGCATGAAAGGGGGACTAGCAGCCGAGTTTCAGGGAAGAATGTGAAAAGTGTTCATATGTAGTAGAAACCTGAGAAATCCGTCCGTTTTCGTCATTTGTTATCGAATCGACTTAAAGCCAGATCGTCACATTGGCCGCTCTTCTCTCTGAAACGGTTGTACTTATCGTCTGCAAAGCTAAGTCGCGTGCTGCGGTATGCGGAGACAATAAAATCACCATAGTAGAACACAGATGAAGCTTCTAAGTCGATGTAATAGCCAGTAAGAAGTAGTACAATTCAAGTTTTAGGTATCGATAATTGACTTCTTAGATGGATTTGGTGCCTTGGACATGAGCTAGGACCTTAAGATTCTGCAAGAAAGGAGGACTAGCAGCCGAGTTGCAGGGGAGAATGTGAAAAGTGTTCATATGTAGTAAAAACCTGAGATATCCGTCCGTTTTCGTCATTTGTTATCGAATCGACTTAAAGCCAGATCGTCACATTGGCCGCTCTTCTCTCTGAAACGGTTGTACTTATCGTCTTCAAAGCTATGTCGCGTGCTGCGGTATGCGGAGACACTAAAAGCACCATAGTAGAACACAGATGAAGCTTCAAAGTTGATGTAATAGCCAGTAAGAAGTAGTACAATTCCAGTTTTAGGTATCGATTATTGACTTTTTAGCTGGCTTTGGTGCCTTGGACATGAACTAGGACCTTAAGATTCTGCACGAAAGGAGGACTAGCAGCCGAGTTGCACGGGAGAATGTGAAAAGTGTTCATATGTAGTAAAAACCTGAGAAATCCGTCCGTTTTCGTCAATTGTTATCGAATCGACTTAAAGCCAGATCGTCACATTGGCCGCTCTTCTCTCTGAAACGGTTCTACTTATCGTCTGCAAAGCTATGTCGCGTGCTGCGGTATGCGGAGACACTAAAAGCACCATAGTAGAACACAGATGAAGCTTCTAAGTTGATGTAATAGCCAGTAAGAAGTAGTACAATTCAAGTTTTAGGTACTGATTATTTACTATTTAGCTGGCTTTGGCGCCTTGGGCATGAGCTAGGACCGTAAGATTCTGCATGAAAGGAGGACTAGCAGCCGAGTTGCACGGGAGAATGTGAAAAGTGTTCATATGTAGTAAAAACCTGAGAAATCCGTCCGTTTTCGTCATTTGTAATCGAATCGACTTAAAGCCAGATCGTCACATTGGCCGCTCTTCTCTCTGAAACGGTTGTACTTATCGCCTGCAAAGCTATGTCGCGTGATGCGGTATGCGGAGACACTAAAAGCACCATAGTAGAACACAGATGAAGCTTCTATGATGATGTAATAGCCAGTAAGAAGTAGTACAATTAAAGTTTTAGGTATCGATTATTGACTTTTTAGCTGGCTTTGGTGCCTTGGACATGAGCTAGGACCTTAAGATTCTGCATGAAAGGAGGACTAGCAGCCGCGTTGGATGGGAGAATGTGAAAAGTGTTCATATGTAGTAAAAACCTGAGAAATACGTCCGTTTTCGTCATTTGTTATCGAATCGACTTAAAGCCAGATCGTCACATTGGCCGCTCTTCTCTCTGAAACGGTTGTACTTACCGCCTGCAAAGCAATGTCGCGTGATGCGGTATGCGAAGACACTAAAAGCACCATAGTAGAACACAGAAGAAGCTTCTATGATGATGTAATAGCCAGTAAGAAGTAGTACAATTAAAGTTTTAGGTATCGATTATTGACTTCTTAGATGGATTTGGTGCCTTGGACATGAGCTAGGACCTTAAGATTCTGCATGAAAGGAGGACTAGCAGCCGAGTTGCACGGGACAATATGAAAAGTGTTCATATTTAGTAAAAACCTGAGAAATCCGTCCGTTTTCGTCATTTGTTATCGAATCGCCTTAAAGCCAGATCGTCACTTGGACGCTCTTCTCTCTGAAACGGCTGTACTTATCGACTGCAAAGCTATGTGGCGTGCTGCGGTATGCGGAGACACTAAAAGCACCATAGTAGAACACAGATTAAGCTTCTAAGTTGATGTAATAGCCAGTAAGAAGTAGTACAATTCAAGTTTTAGGTACTGATTATTGACTTTTTAGCTGGCTTTGTTGCCTTGGACATGAGCTAGGACCTTAAGATTCTGCATGAAAGGAGGACTAGCAGCCGAGTTGCACGGGAGAATGTGAAAAGTGTTCATATGTAGTAAAAACCTGAGAAATACGTCCGTTTTCGTCATTTGTTATCGAATCGACTTAAAGCCAGATCGTCACATTGGCCGCTCTTCTCTCTGAAACGGTTGTACTTACCGCCTGCAAAGCAATGTCGCGTGATGCGGTATGCGAAGACACTAAAAGCACCATAGTAGAACACAGATGAAGCTTCTATGAAGATGTAATAGCCAGTAAGAAGTAGTACAATTAAAGTTTTAGGTATCGATTATTGACTTTTTAGCTGGCTTTGGTGCCTTGGACATGAGCTAGGACCTTAAGATTCTGCATGAAAGGAGGACTAGCAGCCGCGTTGGATGGGAGAATGTGAAAAGTGTTCATATGTAGTAAAAACCTGAGAAATCCGTCCGTTTTCGTCATTTGTTATCGAATCGACTTAAAGCCAGATCGTCACATTGGCCGCTCTCCTCTCTGAAACGGTTGTACTTACCACCTGCAAAGCAATGTCGCGTGATGCGGTATGCGAAGACACTAAAAGCACCCTAGTAGAACACAGAAGAAGCTTCTATGATGATGTAATAGCCAGTAAGAAATAGTACAATTAAAGTTTTAGGTATCGATTATTGACTTCTTAGATGGATTTGGTGCCTTGGACATGAGCTAGGACCATAAGATTCTGCATGAAAGGAGGACTAGCAGCCGAGTTGCACGGGACAATATGAAAAGTGTTCATATGTAGTAAAAACCTGAGAAATCCGTCCGTTTTCGTCATTTGTTATCGAATCGCCTTAAAGCCAGATCGTCACTTGGCCGCTCTTCTCTCTGAAACGGCTGTACTTATCGACTGCAAAGCTATGTGGCGTGCTGCGGTATGCGGAGACACTAAAAGCACCATAGTAGAACACAGATTAAGCTTCTAAGTTGATGTAATAGCCAGTAAGAAGTAGTACAATTCAAGTTTTAGGTACTGATTATTGACTTTTTAGCTGGCTTTGGTGCCTTGGACATGAGCTAGGACCTTAAGATTCTGCATGAAAGGAGGACTAGCAGCCGAGTTGCACGGGAGAATGTGAAAAGTGTTCATATGTAGTAAAAACCTGAGAAATCCGTCCGTTTTCATCATTTGTTATCGAATCGACTTAAAGCCAGATCGTCACATTGGCCGCTCTTCTCTCTGAAACGGTTGTACTTATCGTCTGCAAAGCTATGTCGCCTGCTGCGGTATGCGAAGACACTAAAAGCACCATAGTAGAACACAGATGAAGCTTCTATGAAGATGTAATAGCCAGTAAGAAGTAGTACAATTAAAGTTTTAGGTATCGATTATTGACTTTTTAGCTGGCTTTGGTGCCTTGGACATGAGCTAGGACCTTAAGATTCTGCATGAAAGGAGGACTAGCAGCCGCGTTGGATGGGAGAATGTGAAAAGTGTTCATATGTAGTAAAAACCTGAGAAATCCGTCCGTTTTCGTCATTTGTTATCGAATCGACTTAAAGCCAGATCGTCACATTGGCCGCTCTTCTCTCTGAAACGGTTGTACTTATCGCCTGCAAAGCTATGTCGCGTGATGCGGTATGCGGAGACACTAAAAGCACCATAGTAGAACACAGATGAAGCTTCTAAGTTGATGTAATAGCCAGTAAGAAGTAGTTCAATTCAAGTTTTATGTATCGATTATTGAACTTTTAGCTGGCTTTGGTGCCTTGGACATGAGCTAGGACCTTAAGATTCTGCATGAAAGGAGGACTAGCAGCCGCGTTGGATGGGAGAATGTGAAAAGTGTTCATACGTAGTAAAAACCTGAGAAATCCGTCCGTTTTCGTCATTTGTTATCGAATCGACTTAAAGCCAGATCGTCACATTGGCCGCTCTTCTCTCTGAAACGGTTGTACTTATCGCCTGCAAAGCTATGTCGTATGCTGCGGTATGCGGAGACACTAAAAGCACCATAGTAGAACACAGAAGAAGCTTCTAATTTGATGTAATAGCCAGTAAGAAATAGTACAATTCAAGTTTTAGGTATCAATTATTGACTTTTTAGCTGGCTTTGATGCCTTTAACATGAGCTAGGACTTTAAGAATCTGCATGAAAGGGGGACTAGCAGCCGAGTTTCAGGGAAGAATGTGAAAAGTGTTCATATGTAGTAGAAACCTGAGAAATCCGTCCGTTTTCGTCATTTGTTATCGAATCGACTTAAAGCCAGATCGTCACATTGGCCGCTCTTCTCTCTGAAACGGTTGTACTTATCGTCTGCAAAGGTAAGTCGCGTGCTGCGGTATGCGGAGACAATAAAATCACCATAGTAGAACACAGATGAAGCTTCTAAGTCGATGTAATAGCCAGTAAGAAGTAGTACAATTCAAGTTTTAGGTATCGATAATTGACTTCTTAGATGGATTTGGTGCCTTGGACATGAGCTAGGACCTTAAGATTCTGCAAGAAAGGAGGACTAGCAGCCGAGTTGCAGGGGAGAATGTGAAAAGTGTTCATATGTAGTAAAAACCTGAGATATCCGTCCGTTTTCGTCATTTGTTATCGAATCGACTTAAAGCCAGATCGTCACATTGGCCGCTCTTCTCTCTGAAACGGTTGTACTTATCGTCTTCAAAGCTATGTCGCGTGCTGCGGTATGCGGAGACACTAAAAGCACCATAGTAGAACACAGATGAAGCTTCAAAGTTGATGTAATAGCCAGTAAGAAGTAGTACAATTCCAGTTTTAGGTATCGATTATTGACTTTTTAGCTGGCTTTGGTGCCTTGGACATGAACTAGGACCTTAAGATTCTGCACGAAAGGAGGACTAGCAGCCGAGTTGCACGGGAGAATGTGAAAAGTGTTCATATGTAGTAAAAACCTGAGAAATCCGTCCGTTTTCGTCAATTGTTATCGAATCGACTTAAAGCCAGATCGTCACATTGGCCGCTCTTCTCTCTGAAACGGTTCTACTTATCGTCTGCAAAGCTATGTCGCGTGCTGCGGTATGCGGAGACACTAAAAGCACCATAGTAGAACACAGATGAAGCTTCTAAGTTGATGTAATAGCCAGTAAGAAGTAGTACAATTCAAGTTTTAGGTACTGATTATTTACTATTTAGCTGGCTTTGGCGCCTTGGGCATGAGCTAGGACCTTAAGATTCTGCATGAAAGGAGGACTAGCAGCCGAGTTGCACGGGAGAATGTGAAAAGTGTTCATATGTAGTAAAAACCTGAGAAATCCGTCCGTTTTCGTCATTTGTTATCGAATCGACTTAAAGCCAGATCGTCACATTGGCCGCTCTTCTCTCTGAAACGGTTGTACTTATCGCCTGCAAAGCTATGTCGCGTGATGCGGTATGCGGAGACACTAAAAGCACCATAGTAGAACACAGATGAAGCTTCTATGATGATGTAATAGCCAGTAAGAAGTAGTACAATTAAAGTTTTGGGTATCGATTATTGACTTTTTAGCTGGCTTTGGTGCCTTGGACATGAGCTAAGACCTTAAGATTCTGCATGAAAGGAGGACTAGCAGCCGCGTTGGATGGGAGAATGTGAAAAGTGTTCATATGTAGTAAAAACCTGAGAAATACGTCCGTTTTCGTCATTTGTTATCGAATCGACTTAAAGCCAGATCGTCACATTGGCCGCTCTTCTCTCTGAAACGGTTGTACTTACCGCCTGCAAAGCAATGTCGCGTGATGCGGTATGCGAAGACACTAAAAGCACCATAGTAGAACACAGAAGAAGCTTCTATGATGATGTAATAGCCAGTAAGAAGTAGTACAATTAAAGTTTTAGGTATCGATTATTGACTTCTTAGATGGATTTGGTGCCTTGGACATGAGCTAGGACCTTAAGATTCTGCATGAAAGGAGGACTAGCAGCCGAGTTGCACGGGACAATATGAAAAGTGTTCATATGTAGTAAAAACCTGAGAAATCCGTCCGTTTTCGTCATTTGTTATCGAATCGCCTTAAAGCCAGATCGTCACTTGGCCGCTCTTCTCTCTGAAACGGCTGTACTTATCGACTGCAAAGCTATGTGGCGTGCTGCGGTATGCAGAGACACTAAAAGCACCATAGTAGAACACAGATTAAGCTTCTAAGTTGATGTAATAGCCAGTAAGAATCAGTACAATTCAAGTTTTAGGTACTGATTATTGACTTTTTAGCTGGCTTTGGTGCCTTGGACATGAGCTAGGACCTTAAGATTCTGCATGAAAGGAGGACTAGCAGCCGAGTTGCACGGGAGAATGTGAAAAGTGTTCATATGTAGTAAAAACCTGAGAAATCCGTCCGTTTTCATCATTTGTTATCGAATCGACTTAAAGCCAGATCGTCACATTGGCCGCTCTTCTCTCTGAAACGGTTGTACTTATCGTCTGCAAAGCTATGTCGCGTGCTGCGGTATGCGAAGACACTAAAAGCACCATAGTAGAACACAGATGAAGCTTCTATGAAGATGTAATAGCCAGTACGAAGTAGTACAATTAAAGTTTTAGGTATCGATTATTGACTTTTTAGCTGGCTTTGGTGCCTTGGACATGAGCTAGGACCTTAAGATTCTGCATGAAAGGAGGACTAGCAGCCGCGTTGGATGGGAGAATGTGAAAAGTGTTCATATGTAGTAAAAACCTGAGAAATCCGTCCGTTTTCGTCATTTGTTATCGAATCGACTTAAAGCCAGATCGTCACATTGGCCGCTCTTCTCTCTGAAACGGTTGTACTTATCGCCTGCAAAGCTATGTCGCGTGATGCGGTATGCGGAGACACTAAAAGCACCATAGTAGAACACAGATGAAGCTTCTAAGTTGATGTAATAGCCAGTAAGAAGTAGTTCAATTCAAGTTTTATGTATCGATTATTGAACTTTTAGCTGGCTTTGGTGCCTTGGACATGAGCTAGGACCTTAAGATTCTGCATGAAAGGAGGACTAGCAGCCGCGTTGGATGGGAGAATGTGAAAAGTGTTCATACGTAGTAAAAACCTGAGAAATCCGTCCGTTTTCGTCATTTGTTATCGAATCGACTTAAAGCCAGATCGTCACATTGGCCGCTCTTCTCTCTGAAACGGTTGTACTTATCGCCTGCAAAGCTATGTCGTATGCTGCGGTATGCGGAGACACTAAAAGCACCATAGTAGAACACAGATGAAGCTTCTAATTTGATGTAATAGCCAGTAAGAAATAGTACAATTCAAGTTTTAGGTATCGATTGTTGACTTTTTAGCTGGCTTTGATGCCTTGGACATGAGCTAGGACCTTAAGAATCTGCATGAAAGGAGGACTAGCAGCCGAGTTGCACGGGAGAATGTGAAAAGTGTTCATATGTAGTAAAAACCTGAGAAATCCGTCCGTTTTCGTCATTTGTTATCGAATCGACATAAAGCCAGATCGTCACATTGGCCGCTCTTCTCTCTGAAACGGTTGTACTTATCGTCTGCAAAGCTATGTCGCGTGCTGCGGTATGCGGAGACAATAAAATCACCATAGTAGAACACAGATGAAGCTTCTAAGTCGATGTAATAGCCAGTAAGAAGTAGTACAATTCAAGTTTTAGGTATGGATTATTGACTTTTTAGCTGGCTTTGGTGCCTTGGACATGAGCTAGGACCTTAAGATTCTGCATGAAAGGAGGACTAGCAGCCGAGTTGCATGGGAGAATGTGTAAAGTGTTCATATGTAGTAAAAACCTGAGAAATCCGTCCGTTTTCGTCATTTGTTATCGAATCGACTTAAAGCCAGATCGTCACATTGGCCGCTCTTCTCTCTGAAGCGGTTGTACTTATCGTCTGCAAAGCTAAGTCGCGTGCTGCGGTATGCGGAGACAATAAAATCACCATAGTAGAACACAGATGAAGCTTCTAAGTCGATGTAATAGCCAGTAAGAAGTAGTACAATTCAAGTTTTAGGTATCGATTATTGACTTCTTAGATGGATTTGGTGCCTTGGACATGAGCTAGGACCTTAAGATTCTGCATGAAAGGAGGACTAGCAGCCGAGTTGCACGGGACAATATGAAAAGTGTTCATATGTAGTAAAAACCTGAGAAATCCGTCCGTTTTCGTCATTTGTTATCGAATCGCCTTAAAGCCAGATCGTCACTTGGCCGCTCTTCTCTCTGAAACGGCTGTACTTATCGACTGCAAAGCTATGTGGCGTGCTGCGGTATGCGGAGACACTAAAAGCACCATAGTAGAACACAGATTAAGCTTCTAAGTTGATGTAATAGCCAGTAAGAAGTAGTACAATTCAAGTTTTAGGTACTGATTATTGACTTTTTAGCTGGCTTTGGTGCCTTGGACATGAGCTAGGACCTTAAGATTCTGCATGAAAGGAGGACTAGCAGCCGAGTTGCACGGGAGAATGTGAAAAGTGTTCATATGTAGTAAAAACCTGAGAAATACGTCCGTTTTCGTCATTTGTTATCGAATCGACTTAAAGCCAGATCGTCACATTGGCCGCTCTTCTCTCTGAAACGGTTGTACTTATCGCCTGCAAAGCTATGTCGCGTGATGCGGTATGCGGAGACACTAAAAGCACCATAGTAGAACACAGATGAAGCTTCTATGAAGATGTAATAGCCAGTAAGAAGTAGTACAATTAAAGTGTTAGGTATCGATTATTGACTTTTTAGCTGGCTTTGGTGCCTTGGACATGAGCTAGGACCTTAAGATTCTGCATGAAAGGAGGACTAGCAGCCGCGTTGGATGGGAGAATGTGAAAAGTGTTCATATGTAGTAAAAACCTGAGAAATCCGTCCGTTTTCGTCATTTGTTATCGAATCGACTTAAAGCCAGATCGTCACATTGGCCGCTCTTCTCTCTGAAACGGTTGTACTTATCGCCTGCAAAGCTATGTCGCGTGATGCGGTATGCGGAGACACTAAAAGCACCATAGTAGAACACAGATGAAGCTTCTAAGTTGATGTAATAGCCAGTAAGAAGTAGTTCAATTCAAGTTTTATGTATCGATTATTGAACTTTTAGCTGGCTTTGGTGCCTTGGACATGAGCTAGGACCTTAAGATTCTGCATGAAAGGAGGACTAGCAGCCGCGTTGGATGGGAGAATGTGAAAAGTGTTCATACGTAGTAAAAACCTGAGAAATCCGTCCGTTTTCGTCATTTGTTATCGAATCGACTTAAAGCCAGATCGTCACATTGGCCGCTCTTCTCTCTGAAACGGTTGTACTTATCGCCTGCAAAGCTATGTCGTATGCTGCGGTATGCGGAGACACTAAAAGCACCATAGTAGAACACAGATGAAGCTTCTAATTTGATGTAATAGCCAGTAAGAAATAGTACAATTCAAGTTTTAGGTATCGATTATTGACTTTTTAGCTGGCTTTGATGCCTTGGACATGAGCTAGGACCTTAAGAATCTGCATGAAAGGAGGACTAGCAGCCGAGTTGCACGGGAGAATGTGAAAAGTGTTCATATGTAGTAAAAACCTGAGAAATCCGTCCGTTTTCGTCATTTGTTATCGAATCGACATAAAGCCAGATCGTCACATTGGCCGCTCTTCTCTCTGAAACGGTTGTACTTATCGTCTGCAAAGCTATGTCGCGTGCTGCGGTATGCGGAGACAATAAAATCACCATAGTAGAACACAGATGAAGCTTCTAAGTCGATGTAATAGCCAGTAAGAAGTAGTACAATTCAAGTTTTAGGTATGGATTATTGACTTTTTAGCTGGCTTTGGTGCCTTGGACATGAGCTAGGACCTTAAGATTCTGCATGAAAGGAGGACTAGCAGCCGAGTTGCATGGGAGAATGTGTAAAGTGTTCATATGTAGTAAAAACCTGAGAAATCCGTCCGTTTTCGTCATTTGTTATCGAATCGACTTAAAGCCAGATCGTCACATTGGCCGCTCTTCTCTCTGAAGCGGTTGTACTTATCGTCTGCAAAGCTAAGTCGCGTGCTGCGGTATGCGGAGACAATAAAATCACCATAGTAGAACACAGATGAAGCTTCTAAGATGATGTAATAGACAATAAGAAGTAGTACAATTCAAGTTTTAGGTATGGATTATTGACTTTTTAGCTGGCTTTGATGCCTTGGACATGAGCTAGGACCTTAAGAATCTGCATGAAAGGGGGACTAGCAGCCGAGTTGTAGGGAAGAATGTGAAAAGTGTTCATATGTAGTAAAAACCTGAGAAATCCGTCCGTTTTCGTCATTTGTTATCGAATCGACTTAAAGCCAGATCGACACATTGGCCGCTCTTCTCTCTGAAACGGTTGTACTTATCGTCTGCAAAGCTATGTCGCGTGCTGCGGTGTGCGGAGACTCTAAAAGCACCATAGTAGAACACAGATGAAGCTTCTAAGTTGATGTAATAGCCAGTAAGAAGTAGTACAATTCAAGTTTTAGGTACTGATTATTGACTTTTTAGCTGGCTTTGGTGCCTTGGACATGAGCTAGGACCTTAAGATTCTGCATGAAAGGAGGACTAGCAGCCGAGTTGCACGGGAGAATGTGAAAAGTGTTCATATGTAGTAAAAACCTGAGAAATCCGTCCGTTTTCATCATTTGTTATCGAATCGACTTAAAGCCAGATCGTCACATTGGCCGCTCATCTCTCTGAAACGGTTGTACTTATCGTCTGCAAAGTTATGTCGCGTGCTGCGGTATGCGAAGACACTAAAAGCACCATAGTAGAACACAGATGAAGCTTCTATGAAGATGTAATAGCCAGTAAGAAGTAGTACAATTCAAGTTTTAGGTATCGATTATTGACTTTTTAGCTGGCTTTGGTGCCTTGGACATGAGCTAGGACCTTAAGATTCTGCATGAAAGGAGGACTAGCAGCCGCGTTGGATGGGAGAATGTGAAAACTGTTCATATGTAGTAAAAACCTGAGAAATCCGTCCGTTTTCGTCATTTGTTATCGAATCGACTTAAAGCCAGATCGTCACATTGGCCGCTCTTCTCTCTGAAACGGATGTACTTATCGCCTGCAAAGCTATGTCGCGTGATGCGGTATGCGGAGACACTAAAAGCACCATAGTAGAACACAGATGAAGCCTCTAAGTTGATGTAATAGCCAGTAAGAAGTAGTTCAATTCAAGTTTTATGTATCGATTATTGAACTTTTAGCTGGCTTTGGTGCCTTGGACATGAGCTAGGACCTTAAGATTCTGCATGAAAGGAGGACTAGCAGCCGAGTTGCACGGGAGAATGTGAAAAGTGTTCATATGTAGTAAAAACCTGAGAAATCCGTCCGTTTTCGTCATTTGTTATCGAATCGACTTAAAGCCAGATCGTCACATTGGCCGCTCTACTCTCTGAAACGGTTGTACTTATCGTCTGCAAAGCTATGTCGTATGCTGCGGTAGGCGGAGACACTGAAACCACCACAGTAGAACACAGATGAAGCTTCTAATTTGATGTAATAGCCAGTAAGAAATAGTACAATTCAAGTTTTAGGTATCGATTATTGACTTTTTAGCTGGCTTTGATGCCTTGGACATGAGCTAGGACCTTAAGAATCTGCATGAAAGGGGGACTAGCAGCCGAGTTGCAGGGAAGAATGTGAAAAGTTTTCATATGTAGTAAAAACCTGAGAAATCCGTCCGTTTTCGTCATTTGTTATCGAATCGACTTAAAGCCAGATCGTCACATTGGCCGCTCTTCTCTCTGAAACGGTTGTACTTATCGTCTGCAAAGCTATGTCGCGTGCTGCGGTATGCGGAGACTCTAAAAGCACCATAGTAGAACACAGATGAAGCTTCTAAGTTGATGTAATAGCCAGTAAGAAGTAGTACAATTCAAGTTTTAGGTACTGATTATTTACTTTTTAGCTGGCTTTGGTGCCTTGGACATGAGCTAGGACATTAAGATTCTGCATGAAAGGACGACTAGCAGCCGCGTTGCACGGGAGAATGTGAAATGTGTTCATATGTAGTAAAAACCTGAGAAATCCGTCCGTTTTCGTCATTTGTTATCGAATCGACTTAAAGCCCGATCGTCACATTGGCCGCTCTTCTCTCTGAAACGGTTGTACTTATCGTCAGCAAAGCTATGTCGCGTGCTGCGGTATGCGGAGACACTAAAATCACCATAGTAGAACACAGATGAAGCTTCTAAGTCGATGTAATAGCCAGTAAGAAGTAGTACAATTCAAGTTTTAGGTATCTATTATTGACTTCTTAGATGGATTTGGTGCCTTGGACATGAGCTAGGACCTTAAGATTCTGCATGAAAGGGGGACTAGCAGCCGAGTTGTAGGGAAGAATGTGAAAAGTGTTCATATGTAGTAAAAACCTGAGAAATCCGTCCGTTTTCGTCATTTGTTATCGAATCGACTTAAAGCCAGATCGTCACATTGGCCGCTCTTCTATCTGAAACGGTTGTACTTATCGTCTGCAAAGCTATGTCGCGTGCTGCGGTGTGCGGAGACTCTAAAAGCACCATAGTAGAACACAGATGAAGCTTCTAAGTTGATGTAATAGCCAGTAAGAAGTAGTACAATTCAAGTTTTAGGTACTGATTATTGACTTTTTAGCTGGCTTTGGTGCCTTGGACATGAGCTAGGACCTTAAGATTCTGCATGAAAGGAGGACTAGCAGCCGAGTTGCACGGGAGAATGTGAAAAGTGTTCATATGTAGTAAAAACCTGAGAAATCCGTCCGTTTTCATCATTTGTTATCGAATCGACTTAAAGCCAGATCGTCACATTGGCCGCTCATCTCTCTGAAACGGTTGTACTTATCGTCTGCAAAGCTATGTCGCGTGCTGCGGTATGCGAAGACACTAAAAGCACCATAGTAGAACACAGATGAAGCTTCTATGAAGATGTAATAGCCAGTAAGAAGTAGTACAATTAAAGTTTTAGGTATCGATTATTGACTTTTTAGCTGGCTTTGGTGCCTTGTACATGAGCTAGGACCTTAAGATTCTGCATGAAAGGAGGACTAGCAGCCGCGTTGGATGGGAGAATGTGAAAAGTGTTCATATAGAGTAAAAACCTGAGAAATCCGTCCGTTTTCGTCATTTGTTATCGAATCGACTTAAAGCCAGATCGTCACATTGGCCGCTCTTCTCTCTGAAACGGTTGTACTTATCGTCTGCAAAGCTATGTCGCGTGCTGCGGTATGCGGAGACTCTAAAAGCACCATAGTAGAACACAGATGAAGCTTCTAAGTTGATGTAATAGCCAGTAAGAAGTAGTACAATTCAAGTCTTAGGTACTGATTATTTACTTTTTAGCTGGCTTTGGTGCCTTGGACATGAGCTAGGACATTAAGATTCTGCATGACAGGAGGACTAGCAGCCGCGTTGCACGGGAGAATGTGAAATGTGTTCATATGTAGTAAAAACCTGAGAAATCCGTCCGTTTTCGTCATTTGTTATCGAATCGACTTAAAGCCCGATCGTCACATTGGCCGCTCTTCATCCTGAAACGGTTGTACTTATCGTCTGCAAAGCTATGTCGCGTGCTGCGGTATGCGGAGACACTAAAATCACCATAGTAGAACACAGATGAAGCTTCTAAGATGATGTAATAGACAATAAGAAGTAGTACAATTCAAGTTTAAGGTATGGATTATTGACTTTTTAGCTGGCTTTGATGCCTTGGACATGAGCTAGGACCTTAAGAATCTGCATGAAAGGGGGACTAGCAGCCGAGTTGTAGGGAAGAATGTGAAAAGTGTTCATATGTAGTAAAAACCTGAGAAATCTGTCCGTTTTCATCATTTGTTATCGAATCGACTTAAAGCCAGATCGTCACATTGGCCGCTCTTCTCTCTGAAACGGTTGTACTTATCGTCTGCAAAGCTATGTCGCGTGCTGCGGTATGCGGAGACTCTAAAAGCACCATAGTAGAACACAGATGAAGCTTCTAAGTTGATGTAATAGCCAGTAAGAAGTAGTACAATTCAAGTTTTAGGTACTGATTATTTACTTTTTAGCTGGCTTTGGTGCCTTGGACATGAGCTAGGACATTAAGATTCTGCATGAAAGGAGGACTAGCATCCGCGTTGCACGTGAGAATGTGAAATGTGTTCATATGTAGTAAAAACCTGAGAAATCCGTCCGTTTTCGTCATTTGTTATCGAATCGACTTAAAGCCCGATCGTCACATTGGCCGCTCTTCTCTCTGAAACGGTTGTACTTATCGTCTGCAAAGCTATGTCGCGTGCTGCGGTATGCGCAGACACTAAAAACACCATAGTAGAAAACAGATGAAGCTTCTAAGTTGATGTAATAGCCAGTAAGAAGTAGTACAACTGAAGTTTTAGGTATCGATTATTGAGTTTTTAGCTGGCTTTGGTGCCTTGGACATGAGCTAGGACCTTAAGATTCTGCATGATAGGAGGACTAGCAGCCGCGTTGCACGGGAGAATGTGAAATGTGTTCATATGTAGTAGAAACCTGAGAAATCTGTCCGTTTTCGTCATTTGTTATCGAATCGACTTAAAGCCCGATCGTCACATTGGCCGCTCATCTCTCTGAAACGGTTGTACTTATCGTCTGCAAAGCTATGTCGCGTGCTGCGGTATGCGAAGACACTAAAAGCACCATAGTAGAACACAGATGAAGCTTCAATGAAGATGTAATAGCCAGTAAGAAGTAGTACAATTAAAGTTTTAGGTATCGATTATTGACTTTTTAGCTGGCTTTGGTGCCTTGGACATGAGCTATGACCTTAAGATTCTGCATGAAAGGAAGGCTAGCAGCCCAGTTGCACGGGAGAATGTGAAAAGTGTTCATATGTAGTAAAAACCTGAGAAATCCGTCCGTTATCGTCATTAGTGATCGAATCGACTTAAAGCCAGATCGTCACATTGGCCGCTCTTCTCTCTGGAACGGTTGTACTTATCGTCTGCAAAGCTATGTCGCGTGCTGCGGTATTTGGAGACACTAAAAGCACCATAGTAGAACACGGATGAAGCTTCTAAGTTGATGTAATAGCCTGTAAGAAGTAGTACAATACAAGTTTTAGGTATCGATTATTGACTTTTTAGCAGGCTTTCGTGCCTTGGACATGAGCTAGGACCTTAAGATACTACATGAAAGGAGGACTAGCAGCCGACTTGCACGGGAGAATGTGAAAAGTGTTCATATGTAGTAAAAACCTGAGAAATCCGTCCGTTTTCGTCATTTGTTATCGAACCGACTTAAAGCCAGATCGTCACATTGGCCGCTCTTCTCTCTGAAACGGTTGTACGTATCGTCTTCAAAGCTATGTCGCGTGCTGCGGTATGCGGAGACACTAAAAGCACCATAGTAGAACACAGATGAAGCTTCTAAGTTGATGTAAGAGCCAGTAAGAAGTAGTACAATTCAAGTTTTAGGTATCGATTATTGATTTTTTAGCTGGCTTTGGTGACTTGGACATGAGCTAGGACCTTTAGATTCTGCATCAAAAGGAGGACTAGCAGCCGAGTTGCACAGAACAATGTGAAAAGTGTTCATATGTAGTAAAAACCTAAGAAATCCGTCCGTTTTTGTCATTTGTTATCCAATCTACTTAAAGCCAGATCGTCACATTGGCTGCTCTTCTCTCTGAAACGGTTGTACTTATCGTCTGCAAAGCTATGTCGCGTGCTGCGGTGTGCGGAGACACTAAAAGCACCATAGTAGAACACAGATGAAGCTTCTAAGTTGATGTAATAGCCAGTAAGAAGTAGTACAATTCAAGTTTTAGGTATCGATTATTGACTTTTTAGCTGGCTTTGGTGCCTTGGACATGAGCTACGACCTTAAGATTCTGCATGAAAGGAGGACTAGCAGCCGAGTTGCACGGGAGAATGTGAAAAGTGTTCATATGTAGTAAAAACCTGAGAAATCCGTCCGTTTTCGTCATTTGTTATCGAATCGACTTAAAGCCAGATCGTTACATTGGCCGCTCTTCTCTCTGAAACGGTTGTACGTATCGTCTTCAAAGCTGTGTCGCGTGCTGCGGTATGCGGAGACACTAAAAGCACCATAGTAGAACACAGATGAAGCTTCTAAGTTGATGTAATAGCCAGTAATATATAGTACAATTCAAGTTTAAGGTATCGATTATTGACTTTTTAGCTAGCTTTGGTGCCTTGGACATTAGCTAGGACCTTAAGATTCAGCATGAAAGGAGGACTAGCAGCCGAGTTGCACGGGAGAATGTGAAAAGTGTTCATATGTAGTAAAAACCTGAGAAATCCGTCCGTTTTCGTCATTTGTTATCGAATCGACTTAAAGCCAGATCGTCACATTGGCCCCTCTTTTCTCTGAAACGGTAGTACTTATCGTCTGCAAAGCTATGTCGCGTGCTGCGGTGTGCGGAGACACTAAAAGCACCATAGTAGAACACAGATGAAGCTTCTAAGTTGATGTAATAGCCAGTAAGAAGTAGTACAATTCAAGTTTTAGGTATCGATTATTGACTTTTTAGCTGGCTTTGGTGCCTTGGACATGAGCTAGGACCTTAAGATTCTGCATAGGAGGAGGACTAGCAGCCGCGTTGCACGGGAGAATGTGAATTGTGTTCATATGTAGTAGAAACCTGAGAAATCCGTCCGTTTTCGTCATTTGTTATCGAATCGACTTAAAGCCCGATCGTCACATTGGCCGCTCTTCTCTCCGAAACGGTTGTACTTATCGTTTGCAAAGCTATGTCGTATGCTGCGGTATGCGGAGACACTAAAACCACCACAGTAGAACACAGATGAAGCTTCTAAGTTGATGTAATACCCAGTAAGAAGTAGTACAATTCAAGTTTTAGGTATTGATTATTGACTTTTTAGCTGGCTTTGGTGCCTTGGACATGAGCTAGGACCTTAAGAATCTGCATGAAAGGAGGACTAGCAGCCGAGTTACACGGGAGAATGTAAAAAGTGTTCATATGTAGTAAAAACCTGAGAAATCCGTCCGTTTTCGTCATTTGTTATCGAATCGACTTAAAGCCAGATCGTAACATTGGCCGCTCTTCTCTCTGAAACGGTTGTACTTATCGTCTGCAAAGCTATGTCGCGTGCTGCGGTATGCGGAGACACTAAAATCACCATAGTAGAACACAGATGAAGCTTCTAAGATGATGTAATAGACAATAAGAAGTAGTACAATTCAAGTTTTAGGTATGGATTATTGACTTTTTAGCAGGCTTTCGTGCCTTGGACATGAGCTAGGACCTTAAGATACTACATGAAAGGAGGACTAGCAGCCGACTTGCACGGGAGAATGTGAAAAGTGTTCATATGTAGTAAAAACCTGAGAAATCCGTCCGTTTTCGTCATTTGTTATCGAACCGACTTAAAGCCAGATCGTCACATTGGCCGCTCTTCTCTCTGAAACGGTTGTACGTATCGTCTTCAAAGCTATGTCGCGTGCTGCGGTATGCGGAGACACTAAAAGCACCATAGTAGAACACAGATGAAGCTTCTAAGTTGATGTAAGAGCCAGTAAGAAGTAGTACAATTCAAGTTTTAGGTATCGATTATTGATTTTTTAGCTGGCTTTGGTGACTTGGACATGAGCTAGGACCTTTAGATTCTGCATCAAAAGGAGGACTAGCAGCCGAGTTGCACAGAACAATGTGAAAAGTGTTCATATGTAGTAAAAACCTAAGAAATCCGTCCGTTTTTGTCATTTGTTATCCAATCTACTTAAAGCCAGATCGTCACATTGGCTGCTCTTCTCTCTGAAACGGTTGTACTTATCGTCTGCAAAGCTATGTCGCGTGCTGCGGTATGCGGAGACACTAAAAGCACCATAGTAGAACACAGATGAAGCTTCTAAGTTGATGTAATAGCCAGTAAGAAGTAGTACAATTCAAGTTTTAGGTATCGATTATTGACTTTTTAGCTGGCTTTGGTGCCTTGGACATGAGCTACGACCTTAAGATTCTGCATGAAAGGAGGACTAGCAGCCGAGTTGCACGGGAGAATGTGAAAAGTGTTCATATGTAGTAAAAACCTGAGAAATCCGTCCGTTTTCGTCATTTGTTATCGAATCGACTTAAAGCCAGATCGTTACATTGGCCGCTCTTCTCTCTGAAACGGTTGTACGTATCGTCTTCAAAGCTGTGTCGCGTGCTGCGGTATGCGGAGACACTAAAAGCACCATAGTAGAACACAGATGAAGCTTCTAAGTTGATGTAATAGCCAGTAATATATAGTACAATTCAAGTTTAAGGTATCGATTATTGACTTTTTAGCTAGCTTTGGTGCCTTGGACATTAGCTAGGACCTTAAGATTCAGCATGAAAGGAGGACTAGCAGCCGAGTTGCACGGGAGAATGTGAAAAGTGTTCATATGTAGGAAAAACCTGAGAAATCCGTCCGTTTTCGTCATTTGTTATCGAATCGACTTAAAGCCAGATCGTCACATTGGCCCCTCTTTTCTCTGAAACGGTAGTACTTATCGTCTGCAAAGCTATGTCGCGTGCTGCGGTGTGCGGAGACACTAAAAGCACCATAGTAGAACACAGATGAAGCTTCTAAGTTGATGTAATAGCCAGTAAGAAGTAGTACAATTCAAGTTTTAGGTATCGATTATTGACTTTTTAGCTGGCTTTGGTGCCTTGGACATGAGCTAGGACCTTAAGATTCTGCATAGGAGGAGGACTAGCAGCCGCGTTGCACGGGAGAATGTGAATTGTGTTCATATGTAGTAGAAACCTGAGAAATCCGTCCGTTTTCGTCATTTGTTATCGAATCGACTTAAAGCCCGATCGTCACATTGGCCGCTCTTCTCTCCGAAACGGTTGTACTTATCGTTTGCAAAGCTATGTCGTATGCTGCGGTATGCGGAGACACTAAAACCACCACAGTAGAACACAGATGAAGCTTCTAAGTTGATGTAATACCCAGTAAGAAGTAGTACAATTCAAGTTTTAGGTATTGATTATTGACTTTTTAGCTGGCTTTGGTGCCTTGGACATGAGCTAGGACCTTAAGAATCTGCATGAAAGGAGGACTAGCAGCCGAGTTACACGGGAGAATGTAAAAAGTGTTCATATGTAGTAAAAACCTGAGAAATCCGTCCGTTTTCGTCATTTGTTATCGAATCGACTTAAAGCCAGATCGTAACATTGGCCGCTCTTCTCTCTGAAACGGTTGTACTTATCGTCTGCAAAGCTATGTCGCGTGCTGCGGTATGCGGAGACACTAAAATCACCATAGTAGAACACAGATGAAGCTTCTAAGATGATGTAATAGACAATAAGAAGTAGTACAATTCAAGTTTTAGGTATGGATTATTGACTTTTTAGCTGGCTTTGATGCCTTGGACATGAGCTAGGACCTTAAGAATCTGCATGAAAGGGGGACTAGCAGCCGAGTTGTAGGGAAGAATGTGAAAAGTGTTCATATGTAGTAAAAACCTGAGAAATCCGTCCGTTTTCGTCATTTGTTATCGAATCGACTTAAAGCCAGATCGTCACATTGGCCGCTCTTCTCTCTGAAACGGTTGTACTTATCGTCTGCAAAGCTATGTCGCGTGCTGCGGTATGCGGAGACTCTAAAAGCACCATAGTAGAACACAGATGAAGCTTCTAAGTTGATGTAATAGCCAGTAAGAAGTAGTACAATTCAAGTTTTAGGTACTGATTATTTACTTTTTAGCTGGCTTTGGTGCCTTGGACATGAGCTAGGACATTAAGATTCTGCATGAAAGGAGGACTAGCAGCCGCGTTGCACGGGAGAATGTGAAATGTGTTCATATGTAGTAAAAACCTGAGAAGTCCGTCCGTTTTCGTCATTTGTTATCGAATCGACTTAAAGCCCGATCGTCACATTGGCCGCTCTTCTCTCTGAAACGGTTGTACTTATCGTCTGCAAAGCTATGTCGCGTGCTGCGGTATGCGCAGACACTAAAAGCACCATAGTAGAAAACAGATGAAGCTTCTAAGTTGATGTAATAGCCAGTAAGAAGTAGTACAACTGAAGTTTTAGGTATCGATTATTGAGTTTTTAGCTGGCTTTGGTGCCTTGGACATGAGCTAGGAACTTAAGATTCTGCATGATAGGAGGACTAGCAGCCGCGTTGCACGGGAGAATGTGAAATGTGTTCATATGTAGTAGAAACCTGAGAAATCTGTCCGTTTTCGTCATTTGTTATCGAATCGACTTAAAGCCCGATCGTCACATTGGCCGCTCTTCTCTCTGAAACGGTTGTACTTATCGTCTGCAAAGCTATGTCGCGTGCTGCGGTATGCGGAGACACTAAAAGCACCATAGTAGAACACAGATGAAGCTTCTAAGTTGATGTAATAGCCAGTAAGAAGTAGTTCAATTCAAGTTTTAGGTATCGATTATTGACTTTTTAGCTGGCTTTGGTGCCTTGGACATGACCTAGGACCTTAAGATTCTGCATGAAAGGAGGACTAGCAGCCGAGTTGCACGGGAGAATGTGAAAAGTGTACATATGTAGTAAAAACCTGAGAAATCCATCCGTTTTCGTCATTTGTTATCGAATCGACTTATGGCCAGATCGTCACATTAGCCGGTCTTCTCTCTGAAACAGTTGTACTTATCGTCTGCAAAGCTATGTCGTATGCTGCGGTAGGCGGAGACACTGAAACCACCACAGTAGATCACAGATGAAGCTTCTAATTTGATGTAATAGCCAGTAAGAAGTAGTACAATTCAAGTTTTAGGTATCGATTATTGACTTTTTAACTGGCTTTGATGCCTTGGACATGAGCTAGGACCTTAAGAATCTGCATGAAAGGAGGACTAGCAGCCGAGTTGCAGGGAAGAATGTGAAAAGTGTTCATATTTAGTAAAAACCTGAGAAATCCGTCCGTTTTCGTCATTTGTTATCGAATCGACTTAAAGCCAGATCGTCACATTGGCCGCTCTTCTCTCTGAAACGGTTGTACTTATCGTCTGCAAAGCTATGTCGCGTGCTGCGGTATGCGGAGACTCTAAAAGCACCATAGTAGAACACAGATGAAGCTTCTAAGTTGATGTAAGAGCCAGTAAGAAGTAGTACAATTCAAGTTTTAGGTATCGATTATTGACTTTTTAGCTGGCTTTGGTGCCTTGGACATGAGCTAGGACCTTAAGATTCTGCATGAAAGGAGGACTAGTAGCCGCGTTGCACGGGAGAATGTGAAATGTGTTCATATGTAGTAGAAACCTGAGAAATCCGTACGTTATCGTCATTTGTTATCGAATCGACTTAAAGCCCGATCGTCACATTGGCCGCTCTTCTCTGTGAAACGGTTGTACTTATCGTCTGCAAAGCTATGTCGCGTGCTGCGGTATGTGGAGACAATAAAATCAACATAGTAGAACACAGATGAAGTTTTAAGTCGATGTAATAGCCAGTAAGAAGTAGTACAATTCAAGTTTTAGGTATCGATTATTGACTTTTTAGATGGCTTTGGTGCCTTGGACATGAGCTATGACCTTAAGATTCTGCATGAAAGGAGGACTAGCAGCCCAGTTGCACGGGAGAATGTGAAAAGTGTTCATATGTAGTAAAAACCTGAGAAATCCGTCCGTTATCGTCATTTGTGATCGAATCGACTTAAAGCCAGATCGTCACATTGGCCGCTCTTCTCTCTGGAACGGTTGTACTTATCGTCTGCAAAGCTATGTCGCGTGCTGCGGTATTCGGAGACACTAAAAGCACCATAGTAGAACACGGATGAAGCTTCTAAGTTGATGTAATAGCCTGTAAGAAGTAGTACAATACAAGTTTTAGGTATCGATTATTGACTTTTTAGCAGGCTTTCGTGCCTTGGACATGAGCTAGGACCTTAAGATACTACATGAAAGGAGGACTAGCAGCCGACTTGCACGGGAGAATGTGAAAAGTGTTCATATGTAGTAAAAACCTGAGAAATCCGTCCGTTTTCGTCATTTGTTATCGAACCGACTTAAAGCCAGATCGTCACATTGGCCGCTCTTCTCTCTGAAACGGTTGTACGTATCGTCTTCAAAGCTATGTCGCGTGCTGCGGTATGCGGAGACACTAAAAGCACCATAGTAGAACACAGATGAAGCTTCTAAGTTGATGTAAGAGCCAGTAAGAAGTAGTACAATTCAAGTTTTAGGTATCGATTATTGATTTTTTAGCTGGCTTTGGTGACTTGGACATGAGCTAGGACCTTTAGATTCTGCATCAAAAGGAGGACTAGCAGCCGAGTTGCACAGAACAATGTGAAAAATGTTCATATGTAGTAAAAACCTGAGAAATCCGTCCGTTTTTGTCATTTGTTATCCAATCTACTTAAAGCCAGATCGTCACATTGGCTGCTCTTCTCTCTGAAACGGTTGTACTTATCGTCTGCAAAGCTATGTCGCGTGCTGCGGTGTGCGGAGACACTAAAAGCACCATAGTAGAACACAGATGAAGCTTCTAAGTTGATGTAATAGCCAGTAAGAAGTAGTACAATTCAAGTTTTAGGTATCGATTATTGACTTTTTAGCTGGCTTTGGTGCCTTGGACATGAGCTACGACCTTAAGATTCTGCATGAAAGGAGGACTAGCAGCCGAGTTGCACGGGAGAATGTGAAAAGTGTTCATATGTAGTAAAAACCTGAGAAATCCGTCCGTTTTCGTCATTTGTTATCGAATCGACTTAAAGCCAGATCGTTACATTGGCCGCTCTTCTCTCTGAAACGGTTGTACGTATCGTCTTCAAAGCTGTGTCGCGTGCTGCGGTATGCGGAGACACTAAAAGCACCATAGTAGAACACAGATGAAGCTTCTAAGTTGATGTAATAGCCAGTAATATATAGTACAATTCAAGTTTAAGGTATCGATTATTGACTTTTTAGCTAGCTTTGGTGCCTTGGACATAAGCTAGGACCTTAAGATTCAGCATGAAAGGAGGACTAGCAGCCGAGTTGCACGGGAGAATGTGAAAAGTGTTCATATGTAGTAAAAACCTGAGAAATCCGTCCGTTTTCGTCATTTGTTATCGAATCGACTTAAAGCCCGATCGTCACATTGGCCGCTCTTCTCTCCGAAACGGTTGTACTTATCGTTTGCAAAGCTATGTCGTATGCTGCGGTATGCGGAGACACTAAAACCACCACAGTAGAACACAGATGAAGCTTCTAAGTTGATGTAATACCCAGTAAGAAGTAGTACAATTCAAGTTTTAGGTATTGATTATTGACTTTTTAGCTGGCTTTGGTGCCTTGGACATGAGCTAGGACCTTAAGAATCTGCATGAAAGGAGGACTAGCAGCCGAGTTACACGGGAGAATGTAAAAAGTGTTCATATGTAGTAAAAACCTGAGAAATCCGTCCGTTTTCGTCATTTGTTATCGAATCGACTTAAAGCCAGATCGTAACATTGGCCGCTCTTCTCTCTGAAACGGTTGTACTTATCGTCTGCAAAGCTATTTCGCGTGCTGCGGTACGCGGAGACTCTAAAAGCACCATAGTAGAACACAGATGAAGCTTCTATGTTGATGTAATAGCCAGTAAGAAGTAGTACAAGTCAAGTTTTAGGTATCGATTATTGACTGTTTAGCTGGCTTTGGTGCCTTGGACATGACCTAGGACCTTAAGATTCTCAATGAAAGGAGGACTAGCAGCCGAGTTGCACGGGAGAATGTGAAACGTGTTCATATGTAGTAAAAACCTGAGAAATCCGTCAGTTTTCGTCATTTGTTATCGAATCGACTTATAGCCAGATCGTCACTTGGCCGCTCTTATCCCTGAAGCGGTTGTACTTATCGTCTGCAAAGCTATGTCACGTGCTGCGGTATGCGGAGACACCAAAAGCACCATAGTAGAACACAGATGAAGCTTCTAAGTTGATGTAATAGCCAGTAAGAAGTAGTGCAATTCAAGTTTTAGGTACTGATTATTTACTTTTTAGCTGGCTTTGCTGCCTTGGACATGAGCTAGGACCTTAAGATTCTGCATGAATGGAGGACTAGCAGCAGCGTTTCACGGGAGAATGTGAAATGTGTTCATATGTAGTAAAAACCTGAGAAATCCGTCCGTTTTCGTCATTTGTTATCGAATCGACTTAAAGCCCGATCGTCACATTGGCCGCTCTTCTCTCTGAAACGGTTGTACTTATCGTCTGCAAAGCTATGTCGCGTGCTGCGGTATGCGGAGACACTAAAAGCACCATAGTAGAACACAGATGAAGCTTCTAAGTTGATGTAATAGCCAGTAAGAAGTAGTACAATTCAAGTTTTAGGTATCGATTATTGACTTTTTAGCTGGCTTTGGTGCCTTGGACATGAGCTAGGACCTTAAGATTCTGCATGAAAGGAGGACTAGCAGCCGAGTTGCACGGGAGAATGTGAAACGTGTACATATGTAGTAAAAACCTGAGAAATCCATCCGTTTTCGTCATTTGTTATCGAATCGACTTATGGCCAGATCGTCACATTGGCCGCTCTTCTCTCTGATACGGTTGTACTTATCGTCTGCAAAGCTATGTCGCGTGCTGCGGTATGTGGAGACAATAAAATCACCATAGTAGAACACAGATGAAGTTTTAAGTCGATGTAATAGCCAGTAAGAAGTAGTACAGTTCAAGTTTTAGGTATCGATTATTGACTTTTTAGATGGCTTTGGTGCCTTGGACATGAGCTATGACCTTAAGATTCTGCATGAAAGGAGGACTAGCAGCCCAGTTGCACGGGAGAATGTGAAAAGTGTTCATATGTAGTAAAAACCTGAGAAATCCGTCCGTTTTCGTCATTTGTGATCGAATCGACTTACAGCCAGATCGTCACATTGGCCGCTCTTCTCTCTGGAACGGTTGTACTTATCGTCTGCAAAGCTATGTCGCGTGCTGCGGTATGCGGAGACACTAAAAGCACCATAGTAGAACACGGATGAAGCTTCTAAGTTGATGTAATAGCCTGTAAGAAGTAGTACAATACAAGATTTAGGTATCGATTATTGACTTTTTAGCTGGCTTTCGTGCCTTGGACATGAGCTAGGACCTTAAAATACTACATGAAAGGAGGACTAGCAGCCGACTTGCACGGGAGAATGTGAAAAGTGTTCATATGTAGCAAAAACCTGAGAAATCCGTCCGTTTTCGTCATTTGTTATCGAACCGACTTAAAGCCAGATCGTCACATTGGCCGCTCTTCTCTCTGAAACGGTTGTACGTATCGTCTTCAAAGCTATGTCGCGTGCTGCGGTATGCGGAGACACTAAAAGCACCATAGTAGAACACAGATGAAGCTTCTAAGTTGATGTAATAGCCAGTAAGAAGTAGTACAATTCAAGTTTCAGGTATCGATTATTGATTTCTTAGCTGGATTTGGTGCCTTGGACATGAACTAGGACCTTAAGATTCTGCATCAAAAGGAGGACTAGCAGCCGAGTTGCACGGGAGAATGTGAAAAGTGTTCATATGTAGTAAAAACCTGAGAAATCCGTCCGTTTTCGTCATTTGTTATCGAATCGACTTAAAGCCAGATCGTCACATTTGCCCCTCTTTTCTCTGAAACGGTAGTACTTTTCGTCTGCAAAGCTATGTCGCGTGCTGCGGTGTGCGGAGACACTATAAGCACCATAGTAGAACACAGATGAAGCTTCTAAGTTGATGTAAGAGCCAGTAAGAAGTAGTACAATTCAAGTTTTAGGTATCGATTATTGATTTTTTAGCTGGCTTTGGTGCCTTGGACATGAGCTAGGACCTTTAGATTCTGCATCAAAAGGAGGACTAGCAGCCGAGTTGCACGGGAGAATGTGAAAAGTGTTCATATGTAGTAAAAACCTGAGAAATCCGTCCGTTTTTCTCATTTGTTATCCAATCTACTTAAAGCCAGATCGTCACATTGGCTGCTCTTCTCTCTGAAACGGTTGTACTTATCGTCTGCAAAGCTATGTCGCGTGCTGCGGTGTGCGGAGACACTAAAAGCACCATAGTAGAACACAGATGAAGCTTCTAAGTTGATGTAATAGCCAGTAAGAAGTAGTACAATTCAAGTTTTAGGTATCGATTATTGACTTTTTAGCTGGCTTTGGTGCCTTGGACATGAGCTACGACCTTAAGATTCTGCATGAAAGGAGGACTAGCAGCCGAGTTGCACGGGAGAATGTGAAAAGTGTTCATATGTAGTAAAAACCTGAGAAATCCGTCCGTTTTCGTCATTTGTTATCGAATCGACTTAAAGCCAGATCGTTACATTGGCCGCTCTTCTCTCTGAAACGGTTGTACGTATCGTCTTCAAAGCTGTGTCGCGTGCTGCGGTATGCGGAGACACTAAAAGCACCATAGTAGAACACAGATGAAGCTTCTAAGTTGATGTAATAGCCAGTAATATATAGTACAATTCAAGTTTAAGGTATCGATTATTGACTTTTTAGCTGGCTTTGGTGCCTTGGACATGAGCTAGGACCTTAAGATTCAGCATGAAACTAGGACTAGCAGCCGAGTTGCACGGGAGAATGTGAAAAGTGTTCATATGTAGTAAAAACCTGAGAAATCCGTCCGTTTTCGTCATTTGTTATCGAATCGACTTAAAGCCAGATCGTCACATTGGCCCCTCTTTTCTCTGAAACGGTAGTACTTATCGTCTGCAAAGCTATGTCGCGTGCTGCGGTGTGCGGAGACACTAAAAGCACCATAGTAGAACACAGATGAAGCTTCTAAGATGATGTAATAGCCAGTAAGAAGTAGTACAATTCAAGTTTTAGGTATCGATTATTGACTTTTTAGCTGGCTTTCGTGCCTTGGACATGAGCTAGGACCTTAAGATTCTGCATAGGAGGAGGACTAGCAGTCGCGTTGCACGGGAGAATGTGAAATGTGTTCATATGTAGTAGAAACCTGAGAAATCCGTTCGTTTTCGTCATTTGTTATCGAATCGACTTAAAGCCCGATCGTCACATTGGCCGCTCTTCTCTCCGAAACGGTTGTACTTATCGTTTGCAAAGCTATGTCGTATGCTGCGGTATGCGGAGACACTAAAACCACCACAGTAGAACACAGATGAAGCTTCTAAGTTGATGTAATACCCAGTAAGAAGTAGTACAATTCAAGTTTTAGGTATTGATTATTGACTTTTTAGCTGGCTTTGGTGCCTTGGACATGAGCTAGGACCTTAAGAATCTGCATGAAAGGAGGACTAGCAGCCGAGTTACACGGGAGAATGTAAAAAGTGTTCATATGTAGTAAAAACCTGAGAAATCCGTCCGTTTTCGTCATTTGTTATCGAATCGACTTAAAGTCAGATCGTAACATTGGCCGCTCTTCTCTCTGAAACGGTTGTACTTATCGTCTGCAAAGCTATGTCGCGTGCTGCGGTACGCGGAGACTCTAAAAGCACCATAGTAGAACACAGATGAAGCTTCTATGTTGATGTAATAGCCAGTAAGAAGTAGTACAAGTCAAGTTTTAGGTATCGATTATTGACTGTTTAGCTGGCTTTGGTGCCTTGGACATGACCTAGGACCTTAAGATTCTCAATGAAAGGAGGACTAGCAGCCGAGTTGCACGGGAGAATGTGAAACGTGTTCATATGTAGTAAAAACCTGAGAAATCCGTCAGTTTTCGTCATTTGTTATCGAATCGACTTAAAGCCAGATCGTCACTTGGCCGCTCTTATCCCTGAAGCGGTTGTACTTATCGTCTGCAAAGCTATGTCACGTGCTGCGGTATGCGGAGACACTAAAAGCACCATAGTAGAACACAGATGAAGCTTTTAAGTTGATGTAATAGCCAGTAAGAAGTAGTGCAATTCAAGTTTTAGGTACTGATTATTTACTTTTTAGCTGGCTTTGCTGCCTTGGACATGAGCTAGGACCTTAAGATTCTGCATGAATGGAGGACTAGCAGCAGCGTTTCACGGGAGAATGTGAAATGTGTTCATATGTAGTAAAAACCTGAGAAATCCGTCCGTTTTCGTCATTTGTTATCGAATCGACATAAAGCCCGATCGTCACATTGGCCGCTCTTCTCTCTGAAACGGTTGTACTTATCGTCTGCAAAGCTATGTCGTATGCTGCGGTATGTGGAGACACTAAAACCACCACAGTAGAACACAGATGAAGCTTCTAAGTTGATGTGATAGCCAGTGAGAAGTAGTACAATTCAATTTTTAGGTATTGCTTATTGACTTTTTAGCTGGTTTTGGTGCCTTGGAAATGAGCTAGGACCTTAAGAATCTGCATGAAAGGAGGACTAGCAGCCGAGTTGCACGGGAGAATGTGAAAAGTGTTCATATGTAGTAAAAACCTGAGAAATCAGTCCGTTTTCGTCATTTGTTATCGAATCGACTTAAAGCCAGATCGTTACATTGGCCGCTCTTCTCTCTGAAACGGTTGTACGTATCGTCTTCAAAGCTATGTCGCGTGCTGCGGTATGCGGAGACACTAAAAGCACCATAGTAGAACACAGATGAAGCTTCTAAGTTGATATAATAGCCAGTAAGAAGTAGTACAATTCAAGTTTTAGGTATCGATTATTGATTTTTTAGCTGGCTTTGGTGCCTTGGACATGGGCTAGGACCTTTAGATTCTGCATCAAAAGGAGGACTAGCAGCCGAGTTGCACGGGAGAATGTGAAAAGTGTTCATATGTAGTAAAAACCTGAGAAATCCGTCCGTTTTCGTCATTTGTTATCGAATCGACTTAAAGCCAGGTCGTCACATTGGCCCCTCTTTTCTCTGAAACGGTAGTACTTATCGTCTGCAAAGCTATGTCGCGTGCTGCGGTGTGCGGAGACACTAAAAGCACCATAGAAGAACACAGATGAAACTTCTAAGTTGTTGTAATAGCCAGTAAGAAGTAGTACAATTCAAGTTTTAGGTATCGATTATTGACTTTTTAGCTGGCTTTGGTGCCTTGGACATGAGCTAGGACCTTAAGATTCTGCATAGAAGGAGGACTAGCAGCCGCGTTGCACGGGAGAATGTGAAATGTGTTCATATGTAGTAGAAACCTGAGAAATCCGTTCGTTTTCGTCATTTGTTATCGAATCGACTTAAAGCCCGATCTTCACATTGGCCGCTCTTCTCTCCGAAACGGTTGTACTTATCGTTTTCAGAGCTATGTCGTATGCTCCGGTATGCGGAGACACTAAAACCACCACAGTAGAACACAGATGAAGCTTCTAAGTTGATGTAATACCCAGTAAGAAGTAGTACAATTCAAGTTTTAGGTATTGATTATTGACTTTTTAGCTGGCTTTGGTGCCTTGGACATGAGCTAGGACCTTAAGAATCTGCATGAAAGGAGGACTAGCAGCCGAGTTACACGGGAGAATGTAAAAAGTGTTCATATGTAGTAAAACCCTGAGAAATCCGTCCGTTTTCGTCATTTGTTATCGAATCGACTTAAAGCCAGATCGTAACATTGGCCGCTCTTCTCTCTGAAACGGTTGTACTTATCGTCTGCAAAGCTATTTCGCGTGCTGCGGTACGCGGAGACTCTAAAAGCACCATAGTAGAACACAGATGAAGCTTCTATGTTGATGTAATAGCCAGTAAGAAGTAGTACAATTCAAGTTTTAGGTATCGATTATTGACTGTTTAGCTGGCTTTGGTGCCTTGGACATGATCTAGGACCTTAAGATTCTCCATGAAAGGAGGACTAGCAGCCGAGTTGCACGGGAGAATGTGAAACGTGTTCATATGGAGTAAAAACCTGAGAAATCCGTCAGTTTTCGTCATTTGTTATCGAATCGACTTAAAGCCAGATCGTCACTTGCCCGCTCTTATCCCTGAAGCGGTTGTACTTATCGTCTGTAAAGCTATGTCACGTGCTGCGGTATGCGGAGACACTAAAAGCACCATAGCAGAACACGGATGAAGCTTCTAAGTTGATGTAATAGCCAGTAAGAAGTAGTACAATTCAAGTTTTAGGTACTGATTATTTACTTTTTAGCTGGCTTTGCTGCCTTGGACATGAGCTAGGACCTTAAGATTCTGCATGAATGGAGGACGAGCAGCAGCGTTTCACGGGAGAATGTGAAATGTGTTCATATGTAGTAAAAACCTGAGAAATCCGTCCGTTTTCGTCATTTGTTATCGAATCGACATAAAGCCCGATCATCACATTGGCCGCTCTTCTCTCTGAAACGGTTGTACTTATCGTCTGCAAAGCTATGTCGTATGCTGCGGTATGAGGAGACACTAAAACCACCACAGTAGAACACAGATGAAGCTTCTAAGTTGATGTGATAGCCAGTGAGAAGTAGTACAATTCAATTTTTAGGTATTGATTATTGACTTTTTAGCTGGTTTTGGTGCCTTGGAAATGAGCTAGGACCTTAAGAATCTGCATGAAAGGAGGACTAGCAGCCGAGGTGCACGGGAGAATGTGAAAAGTGTTCATATGTAGTAAAAACCTGAGAAATCCGTCCGTTTTCGTCATTTGTTATCGAATCGACTTAAAGCCAGATCGTCACATTGGCCGCTCTTCTCTCTGAAACGGTTGTACTTATCGTCTGCAAAGCTATGTCGCGTGCTGCGGTGTGCGGAGACACTAAAAGCACCATAGTAGAACACAGATGAAGCTTCTAAGTTGATGTAATAGCCAGTAAGAAGTAGTACAATTCATGTTTTAGGTAGTGATTATTGACTTTTTAGCTCTCTTTGGTGCCTTGGACATGAGCTAGGACATTAAGATTCTGCATGAAAGGAGGACTAGCAGCCGAGTTGCACGGGACAATGTGAAAAGTGTTCATATGTAGTAAAAACCTGAGAAATCCGTCCGTTTTCGTCATTTGTTATCGAATAGACTTAAAGCCAGATCGTCACATTGGCCGCTCTTTTCTCTGAAACGGTTGTACCTATCGCCTGAAAGCTATGTCCCGTGCTGCGGTATGCGGAGACACGAAAAGCACCATAGTAGAACACAGATGAAGCTTTTAAGTAAATGTAATAGCAAGTAAGAAGTAGTAAAATTCAAGTTTTAGGTACTGATTATTGACTTTTTAGCTGGCTTTGGTGCCTTGGACATGAGCTAGGACCTTAAGATTCTGTATGAAAGGAGGACTAGCAGCCGAGTTGCACGGGACAATGTGAAAAGTGTTCATATGTAGTAAAAACCTTAGAAATCCGTCCGTTTTCGTCATTTGTTATCGAATCGACTTAAAGCCCGATGGTAACAATAGCCACTCTTCCCTCTGAAACGGTTGTACTTATCGTCTGCAAAGTTATGTCGCGTGCTGCGGTATGCGGAGGCACTAAAAGCACCATAGTAGAACACAGAAGAAGCTTCTAAGTTGAAGTAATAGCCAGTAAGAAGTAGTACAATTCAAGTTTTAGTTATCGATTATTCCCTTTTGGCCGGCTTTGGTGGCTTGGACATGACCTAGGACCTTAAGATTCTGCATGAAAGGAGCACTAGCAGCCGAGTTGCACGGGAGAATGTGAAAAGTGTTCATATGTAGTTAAAACCTGAGAAATCCGTCCGTTTTCGTCATTTGTTATCGAATCGACTTAAAGCCAGATCGTCACATTGGCCGCTCTTCTCTCTGAAACGGTTGTACTTATCGTCTGCAAAGCTATGTCGCGTGCTGTGGTATGCGGGGACACTAAAAGCACCATAGTAGAACACAGATGAAGCTTCTAAGTTGATGTAATAACCAGTAAGAAGTAGTACAATTCAAGTTTTATGTATTGATTATTGACTTCTTAGCTGGCTTTGGTGCCTTGGACATGAGCTAGGGCCTTAAGATTCTGCATGAAATTAGGACTAGCAGCCGAGTTGCACGGGAGAATGTGAAAAGTGTTCACATGTAGTAAAAACCTGAGAAATCCGTCCGTTTCCGTCATTTGTTATCGAATCGACTTAAAGCCAGATCGTCACATTGGCCGCTCTTCTCTCTGAAACGGTTGTACTTATCGTCTGCAAAGCTATGTCGCGTGCTGTGGTATGCGGGGACACTAAAAGCACCATAGTAGAACACAGATGAAGCTTCTAAGTTGATGTAATAGCCAGTAAGAAGTAGTACAATTCAAGTTTTAGGTATCAGTTATTGACTTTTTAGCTGGCTTTGGTGCCTTGGACATGAGCTAGGACCTTAAGATTCTGCATAGAAGGAGGACTAGCAGCCGCGTTGCACGGGAGAATGTGAAACGTGTTCATATGTAGTAAAAACCTGAGAAATCCGTCCGTTTTCGTCATTTGTTATCGAATCGACTTAAAGCCTATTCGTCACATTGCCCGCTCTTCTCTCTGAAACGGTTGTACCTATCGCTTGCAAAGCTATGTCGTATGCTGCGGTATGCGGAGACACTAAAACCACCACAGTAGAACACAGATGAAGCTTCTAAGTTGATGTAATAGCCACTAAGAAGTAGTACAATTCAAGTTTTAGGTATCGATTATTGACTTTTTAGCTGGCTTTGGTGCCTTGGACATGAGCTAGGACCTTAAGAATCTGCATGAAAGGAGGACTAGCAGCCGAGTTGCATGGGAGAATGTAAAAAGTGTTCATATGTAGTAAAAACCTGAGAAATCCGTCCGTTTTCGTCATTTGTTATCGAATCGACTTAAAGCCAGATCGTCACATTGGCCGCTCTTCTCTCTGAAACGGTTGTACTTATCGTCTGCAAAGCTACTTCGCGTGCTGCGGTACGCGGAGACTCTAAAAGCACCATAGTAGAACACAGATGAAGCTTCTAAGCTGATGTAATAGCCAGTAAGAAGTAGTACAATTCAAGTTTTAGGTATCGATTATTGACTGTTTAGCTGGCTTTGGTGCCTTGGACATGATCTAGGACCTTAAGATTCTCCATGAAAGGAGGACTAGCAGCCGAGTTGCACGGGAGAATGTCAAACGTGTTCATATGTAGTAAAAACCTGAGAAATCCGTCCGTTTTCGTCATTTGTTATCGAATCGACTTAAAGCCAGATCGTCACTTGGCCGATCTTATCCCTGAAACGGTTGTACTTATCGTCTGCAAAGCTATATCTCGTGCTGCGGTATGCGGAGACACTAAAAGCACCATAGTAGAACACAGATGAAGCTTCTAAGTTGATGTAATAGCCAGTAAGAAGTAGTACAATCAAGTTTTAGGTACTGATTATTTACTTTTTAGCTTACTTTGGTGCCTTGGACATGAGGTAGGACCTTAAGTTTCTGCATGAAAGGAGGACTAGCAGCCGAGTTACATGGGAGAATGTGAAAAATGTTCATATGTAGTAAAAACCTGAGAAATCCGTCCGTTTTCTTCATTTGTTATCGAATCGACTTAAAGCCAGATCGTCACATTGGCCGCTCTTCTCTCTGAAACGGTTGTACATATCGTCTGCAAAGCTATGTCGCGTGCTGCGGTGTGCGGAGACACTAAACGCACCATAGTAGAACACAGATGAAGCTTCTAAGTTGATGTAATAGCCAGTAAGAAGTGGTACAATTCAAGTTTTAGGTATCGATTATTGACTTTTTAGCTGGCTTTGGTGATCTGGACATGAGCTAGGACCTTAAGATTCTGCATGAAAGGAGGACTAGCAGCCGAGTTCACGGGAGAATGTGATAAGTGTTCATATGTAGTAAAAACCTAGGAAATCCGTCCGTTTTCGTCATTTGTTATCGAATCGACTTAATGGCAGAACGTCACATTGGCCGCTCCTCTCTCTGAAACGGTTGTACTTATCGTCTGCAAAGCTATGTCGCGTGCTGCGGTATGCGGAGACAATAAAATCACCATAGCAGAAAACACATGAAGCTTCTAAGTTGATATAATAGCCAGTAAGAAGTAGTACACTTCAAGTTTTAGGTATAGATTATTGACTTTTTAGCTGGCTTTGGTGCCTTGGACATGAGCTGGGACCTTAAGATTTTGCACTAAAGGAGGACTAGCAGCCGAGTTGCACTTGAGAATGTGAAAAGTGTTCATATGTAGTAAAAACCTGAGAAATCCGTCCGTTTTCGTCATTTGTTATCGAATCGACTTAAAGCCAGATCGTCAAATTGCCCCCTCTTTTCTCTGAAACGGTTGTACTTATCGTCTGCAAAGCTATGTCGCGTGCTGCGGTATGCGGAGACAATAAAATCACCATAGTAGAACACAGATGAAGCTTCTAAGATGATATAATAGCCAGTAAGAAGTAGTACACTTCAGGTTTTAGGTATCGATTATTGACTTTTTAGCTGGCTTTGGTGATCTGGACATGAGCCAGGACCTTAAGATTCTGTATCAAAAGGAGGACTAGCAGCCGAGTAGCACTTGAGAATGTGAAAAGTGTTCATATGTAGTAAAAACCTGAGAAATCCGTCCGTTTTCGTCATTTGTTATCGAATCGACTTAAAGCCAGATCGTCAAATTGCCCCCTCTTTTCTCTGAAACGGTTGTACTTATCGTCTGCAAAGCTATGTCGCGTGCTGCGGTATGCGGAGACAATAAAATCACCATAGTAGAACACAGATGAAGCTTCTAAGTTGATATAAAAGCCAGTAAGAAGTAGTACACTTCAAGTTTTAGGTATCGATTATTGAATTTTTAGCTGGCTTTGGTGATCTGGACATAAGCTAGGACCTTAAGATTCTGCATGAAAGGAGGACTAGCAGCCGAGTTGCACGGGAGAATGTGAAAAGTGTTCATATGTAGTAAAAACCTGAGAAATCCGTCCGTTTTCGTCATTTGTTATCGAATCGACTTCATGCCAGAACGTCACATTGGCCGCTCCTCTCTCTGAAACGGTTGTACTTATCAACCTCAAAGCTATGTCGCGTGCTGCGGTATGCGGAGACACTAAAAGCACCATAGTAGAACACAAATGAAGCTTCTAAGTTGATGTAATAGCCATTAAGAAGTAGTACAATTCATGTTTTAGGTATCGATTATTGACTTTTTAGCTGGCTTTGGTGCCTTGGACATGAGCTAGGACCTTAAGATTCTGCATTAAAGGAGGACTAGCAGCCGCGTTTCACGGGAGAATGTGAAATGTGTTCATATGTAGTAGAAACCTGAGAAATCCGTCCGTTTTCGTCATTTGTTATCGAATCGACGTAAAGCCAGATCTTCACATTGGCCGCTCTTCTCTCTGAAACGGTTGTACTTATCGTCTGCAAAGCTATGTCGCGTGCTGCGGTAAGCGGAGACAATAAAATCACCATAGTAGAACACAGATGAAGCTTCTAAGTTGATATAATAGCCAGTAAGAAGTAGTACACTTCAAGTTTTAGGTATCGATTATTGACTTTTTAGCTGGATTTGGTGCCTTGGACATGAGCTAGGACCTTAAGATTCTCCATCAAAAGGAGGACTAGCAACCGAGTTGCACGGGAGAATGTGAAAAGTGTTCATATGTAGTAAAAACCTGAGAAATCCGTCCGTTTTCGTCATTTGTTATCGAATCGACTTAATGCCAGAACGTTACATTGGCCGCTCCTCTCTCTGAAACGGTTGTACTTATCGTCCTCAAAGCTATGTCGCGTGCTGCGGTATGCGGAGACACTAAAAGCACCATAGTAGAACACAGATGAAGCTTCTAAGTTGATATAATAGCCAGTAAGAAGTAGTACACTTCAAGTTTTAGGTATCGATTATTGACTTTTTAGCTGGCTTTGGTGCCTTGGACATGAGCTGGGACCTTAAGATTTTGCACTAAAGGTGGACTAGCAGCCGCGTTGCACGGGAGAATGTGAAATGTGTTCATATGTGGTAGAAACCTGAGAAATCCGTCCGTTTTCGTCATTAGTTATCGAATCGACTTAAAGCCCGATCGTCACATTGGCCGCTCTTCTCTCTGAAACGGTTGTACTTATCGTCTGCAAAGCTATGTCGCGTGCTGCGATACGCGGAGACAATAAAATCACCATAGTAGAACACAGATGAAGCTTCTAAGATGATATAATAGCCAGTAAGAAGTAGTACACTTCAAATTTTAGGTATCGATTATTGACTTTTTAGCTGGCTTTGGTGATCTGGACATGAGCCAGGACCTTAAGATTCTACATCAAAAGGAGGACTAGCAGCCGAGTTGCACTTGAGAATGTGAAAAGTGTTCATATGTAGTAAAAACCTGAGAAATCCGTCCGTTTTCGTCATTTGTTATCGAATCGACTTAAAGCCAGTTCGTCAAATTGCCCCCTCTTTTCTCTGAAACGGTTGTACTTATCGTCTGCAAAGCTATGTCGCGTGCTGCGGTATGTGGAGACAATAAAATCACCATAGTAGAACACAGATGAAGCTTCTAAGTTGATATAATAGCCAGTAAGAAGTAGTACACTTCAAGTTTTAGGTATCGATTATTGACTTTTTAGCTGGCTTTGGTCATCTGGACATGAGCTAGGACCTTAAGATTCTGCATGAAAGGAGGACTAGCAGCCGAGTTGCACGGGAGAATGTGAAAAGTGTTCATATGTAGTAAAAAACCTGAGAAATCCGTCCGTTTTCGTCATTTGTTATCGAATCGACTTAATGCCAGAACGTCACATTGGCCGCTCCTCTCTCTGAAACGGTTGTACTTATCGTCCTCAAAGCTATGTCGCGTGCTGCGGTATGCGGAGACACTAAAAGCACCATAGTAGAACACAAATGAAGCTTCTAAGTTGATGTAATAGCCATTAAGAAGTAGTACAATTCAGGATTTAGGTATCGATTATTGACTTTTTAGCTGGCTTTGGTGCCTTGGACATGAGCTAGGACCTTAAGATTCTGCATTAAAGGAGGATTAGCAGCCGCGTTTCACGGGAGAATGTGAAATGTGTTCATATGTAGTAGAAACCTGAGAAATCCGTCCGTTTTCGTGATTTGTTATCGAATCGACTTAAAGCCAGATCGTCACATTGGCCGCTCTTCTCTCTGAAACGGTTGTACTTATCGTCTGCATAGCTATGTCGCGTGCTGCGGTATGCGGAGACACTAAAAGCACCATAGTAGAACACAGATGAAGCTTCTAAGTTGATGTAATGGCCAGTAAGAAGTAGTACACTTCAAGTTTTAGGTATCGATTATTGACTTTTTAGCTGGCTTTGGTGCCTTGGACATGAGGTAGGACCTTAAGATTCTGCATGAAAGGAGGACTAGCAGCCAAGCTGCACGGGAGAATGTGAAAAGTGTTCATATGTAGTAAAAACGTGAGAAATCCATCCGTTTTCGTCATTTGTTATCGAATCGACTAAAGGCCAGATCGTCACTTGGCTGCTCTTCTCTCTGAAACGGTTCTACTTATCGTCTACAAAGCTATGTCGCATGCTGCGGTATGCGGAGACACTAAAAGCACCATAGTAGAACACAGATGAAGCTTCTAAGTTGATGTAATAGCCAGTAAGAAGTAGTACAATTCAAGTTTTAGGTACTGATTATTTACTTTTTAGCTGGCTTTGGTGCCTTGGACATGAGCTAGGACCTTAAGATTTGCATGAAAGGAGGACTAGCAGCCGAGCTGCACGGGAGAGTGTGACAAGTGTTCATATGTAGTAAAAACCTGAGAAATCTGTCCGTTTTCGTCATTTGTTATCGAATCGACTTAAAGCCAGAACGTCACATTGGCTCCTCTTTTCTCTGAAACGGTTGTACTTATCGTCTGCAAAGCTATGTCGCGTGCTGCGGTGTGCGGAGACACTAAAAGCACCATAGTAGAACACAGATGAAGCTTCTAAGTTGATGTAATAGCCAGTAAGAAGTAGTACAATTCAAGTTTTAGGTATCGATTATTGACTTTTTAGCTGGCTTTGGTGCATTGGACATGAGCTAGGACCTTAAGAATCTGCATGAAAGGAGGACTAGCAGCCGAGTTGCACGGGAGAATGTAAAAAGTGTTCATATGTAGTAAAAACCTGAGAAATCCGTCCGTTTTCGTCATTTGTTATCGAATCGACGTAAAGCCAGATCGTCACATTGGCCGCTCTTCTCTCTGAAACGGTTGTACTTATCGTCTGCAAAGCTACTTCGCGTGCTGCGGTACGCGGAGACTCTAAAAGCACCATAGTAGAACACAGATGAAGCTTCTAAGCTGATGTAATAGCCAGTAAGAAGTAGTACAATTCAAGTTTTAGGTATCGATTATTGACTGTTTAGCTGGCTTTGGTGCCTTGGACATGATCTAGGACCTTAAGATTCTGCATGAAAGGAGGACTAGCAGCCGAGTTGCACGGGAGAATGTCAAACGTGTTCATATGTAGTAAAAACCTGAGAAATCCGTCAGTTTTCGTCATTTGTTATCGAATCGACTTAAAGCCAGATCGTCACTTGGCCGATCTTATCCCTGAAACGGTTGTACTTATCGTCTGCAAAGCTATATCTCGTGCTGCGGTATGCGGAGACACTAAAAGCACCATAGTAGAACACAGATGAAGCTTCTAAGTTGATGTAATAGCCAGTAAGAAGTAGTACAATTCAAGTTTTAGGTACTGATTATTTACTTTTTAGCTTACTTTGGTGCCTTGGACATGAGGTAGGACCTTAAGTTTCTGCATGAAAGGAGGACTAGCAGCCGAGTTACATGGGAGAATGTGAAAAATGTTCATATGTAGTAAAAACCTGAGAAATCCGTCCGTTTTCTTCATTTGTTATCGAATCGACTTAAAGCCAGATCGTCACATTGAACGCTCTTCTCTCTGAAACGGTTGTACATATCGTCTGCAAAGCTATGTCGCGTGCTGCGGTGTGCGGAGACACTAAACGCACCATAGTAGAACACAGATGAAGCTTCTAAGTTGATGTAATAGCCAGTAAGAAGTGGTACAATTCAAGTTTTAGGTATCGATTATTGACTTTTTAGCTGGCTTTGGTGCCTTGGACATGAGCTAGGACTTTAAGATTCTGCATGAAACTAGGACTAGCAGCCGCGTTGCACGGGAGAATGTGAAAAGTGTTCATATGTAGTAAAAACCTGAGAAATCCGTCCGTTTTCGTCATTTGTTATCGAATCGCCTTAAAGCCCGATCGTCACATTGGCCGCTCTTCTCTCTGAAACGGTTGTACTTATCGTCTGCAAAGCTATGTCGTATGCTGCGGTATGTGGAGACACTAAAACCACCACAATAGAACACAGATAAAGCTTCTAAGTTGATGTGATAGCCAGTAAGAAGTAGTACAATTCAATTTTTAGGTATTGATTATTGACTTTTTAGCTGGCTTTGGTGCCTTGGAAATGAGCTAGGCCCTTAAGAATCTGCATGAAAGGATGACTAGCAGCCGAGTTGCACGGGAGAATGTGAAAAGTGTTCATATGTAGTAAAAACCTGAGAAATCCGTCCGTTTTCGTCATTTGTTATCGAATCGACTTAAAGCCAGATCGTCACATTGGCCGCTCTTCTCTCTGAAACGGTTGTACTTATCGTCTGGAAAGCTATGTCGCGTGCTGCGGTATGCGGAGACACTAAAAGCACCATAGTAGAATACAGATGAAGCTTCTAAGATGATGTAATAGCCAGTAAGAAGTAGTATAATTCAAGTTTTAGGTATCGATTATTGACTTTTTAGCTGGCTTTGGTGATCTGGACATGAGCTAGGACCTTAAGATACTGCATGAAAGGAGGACTAGCAGCCGAGTTCACGGGAGAATGTGATAAGTGTTCATATGTAGTAAAAACCTAGGAAATCCGTCCGTTTTCGTCATTTGTTATCGAATCGACTTAATGGCAGAACGTCACATTGGCCGCTCCTCTCTCTGAAACGGTTGTACTTATCGTCTGCAAAGCTATGTCGCGTGCTGCGGTATGCGGAGACAATAAAATCACCATAGTAGAAAACACATGAAGCTTCTAAGTTGATATAATAGCCAGTAAGAAGTAGTACACTTCAAGTTTTAGGTATCGATTATTGACTTTTTAGCTGGCTTTGGTGCCTTGGACATGAGCTGGGACCTTAAGATTTTGCACTAAAGGAGGACTAGCAGCCGAGTTGCACTTGAGAATGTGAAAAGTGTTCATATGTAGTAAAAACCTGAGAAATCCGTCCGTTTTCGTCATTTGTTATCGAATCGACTTAAAGCCAGATCGTCAAATTGCCCCCTCTTTTCTCTGAAACGGTTGTACTTATCGTCTGCAAAGCTATGTCGCGTGCTGCGGTATGCGGAGACAATAAAATCACCATAGTAGAACACAGATGAAGCTTCTAAGATGATATAATAGCCAGTAAGAAGTAGTACACTTCAGGTTTTAGGTATCGATTATTGACTTTTTAGCTGGCTTTGGTGATCTGGACATGAGCCAGGACCTTAAGATTCTGCATCAAAAGGAGGACTAGCAGCCGAGTTGCACTTGAGAATGTGAAAAGTGTTCATATGTAGTAAAAACCTGAGAAATCCGTCCGTTTTCGTCATTTGTTATCGAATCGACTTAAAGCCAGATCGTCAAATTGCCCCCTCTTTTCTCTGAAACGGTTGTACTTATCGTCTGCAAAGCTATGTCGCGTGCTGCGGTATGCGGAGACAATAAAATCACCATAGTAGAACACAGATGAAGCTTCTAAGTTGATATAATAGCCAGTAAGAAGTAGTACACTTCAAGTTTTAGGTATCAATTATTGACTTTTTAGCTGGCTTTGGTGATCTGGACATAAGCTAGGACCTTAAGACTCTGCATGAAAGGAGGACTAGCAGCCGAGTTGCACGGGAGAATGTGAAAAGTGTTCATATGTAGTAAAAACCTGAGAAATCCGTCCGTTTTCGTCATTTGTTATCGTATCGACTTAATGCCAGAACGTCACATTGGCCGCGCCTCTCTCTGAAACGGTTGTACTTATCGTCCTCAAAGCTATGTCGCGTGCTGCGGTATGCGGAGACACTAAAAGCACCATAGTAGAACACAAATGAAGCTTCTCAAGTTGATGTAATAGCCAGTAAGAAGTAGTACAATTCATGTTTAGGTATCGATTATTGACTTTTTAGCTGGCTTTGGTGCCTTGGACATGAGCTAGGACCTTAAGATTCTGCATTAAAGGAGGACTAGCAGCCGCGTTTCACGGGAGAATGTGAAATGTGTTCATATGTAGTAGAAACCTGAGAAATCCGTCCGTTTTCGTCATTTGTTATCGAATCGACGTAAAGCCAGATCTTCACATTGGCCGCTCTTCTCTCTGAAACGGTTGTACTTATCGTCTGCAAAGTTAAGTAGCGTGCTGCGGTATGCGGAGACAATAAAATCACCATAGTAGAACACAGATGCAGCTCCTAAGATGATGTAATAGCCAGTAAGAAGTAGTACAATTCAAGTTTTAGGTATCGATTATTGACTTTTTAGCTGGCTTTGGTGATCTGGACATGAGCTAGGACCTTAAGATTCTGCATGAAAGGAGGACTAGCAGCCGAGTGGCACGGGAGAATGTGAAAAGTGTTCATATGTAGTAAAAACCTGAGAAATCCGTCCATTTTCGTCATTTGTTATCGAATCGACTTAATGCCAGAACGTCACATTGGCCGCTCCTCTCTCTGAAACGGTTGTACTTATCGTCCTAAAAGCTATGTCGCGTGCTGCGGTATGCGGAGACACTAAAAGCACCATAGTAGAACACAGATGAAGCTTCTAAGTTGATGTAATAGCCAGTAAGAAGTAGTACACTTCAAGTTTTAGGTATCGATTATTGACTTTTTAGCTGGCTTTGGTGCCTTGGACATGAGCTGGGACCTTAAGATTTTGCACTAAAGGAGGACTAGCAGCCGCGTTGCACGGGAGAATGTGAAATGTGTTCATATGTGGTAGAAACCTGAGAAATCCGTCCGTTTTCGTCATTAGTTATCGAATCGACTTAAAGCCCGATCGTCACATTGGCCGCTCTTCTCTCTGAAACGGTTGTACTTATCGTCTGCAAAGCTATGTCGCGTGCTGCGGTACGCGGAGACAATAAAATCACCATAGTAGAACACAGTTGAAGCTTCTAAGATGATATAATAGCCAGTAAGAAGTAGTACACTTCAAGTTTTAGGTATCGATTATTGACTTTTTAGCTGGCTTTGGTGCCTTGGACATGAGCCAGGACCTTAAGATTCTGCATCAAAAGGAGGACTAGCAGCCGAGTTGCACTTGAGAATGTGAAAAGTGTTCATATGTAGTAAAAACCTGAGAAATCCGTCCGTTTTCGTCATTTGTTATCGAATCGACTTAAAGCCAGATCGTCAAATTGCCCCCTCTTTTCTCTGAAACGGTTGTACTTATCGTCTGCAAAGCTATGTCGCGTGCTGCGGTATGCGGAGACAATAAAATCACCATAGTAGAACACAGATGAAGCTTCTAAGTTGATATAATAGCCAGTAAGAAGTAGTACACTTCAAGTTTTAGGTATCGATTATTGACTTTTTAGCTGGCATTGGTGATCTGGACATGAGCTAGGACCTTAAGATTCTGCATGAAAGGAGGACTAGCAGCCGAGTTGCACGGGAGAATGTGAAAAGTGTTCATATGTAGTAAAAAACCTGAGAAATCCGTCCGTTTTCGTCATTTGTTATCGAATCGACTTAATGCCAGAACGTCACATTGGCCGCTCCTCTCTCTGAAACGGTTGTACTTATCGTCCTCAAAGCTATGTCGCGTGCTGCGGTATGCGGAGACACTAAAAGCACCATAGTAGAACACAAATGAAGCTTCTAAGTTGATGTAATAGCCATTAAGAAGTAGTACAATTCAAGTTTTAGGTATCGATTATTGACTTTTTAGCTGGCTTTGGTGATCTGGACATGAGCTAGGACCTTAAGATTCAGCATCAAAAGGAGGACTAGCAGCCGAGTTGCACGGGAGAATGTGAAAAGTGTTCATATGTAGTAAAAACCTGAGAAATCCGTCCGTTTTCGTCATTTGTTATCGAATCGACTTAAAGCCAGATCGTCAAATTGGCCCCTCTTTTCTCTGAAACGGTTGTACTTATCGTCTGCATAGCTATGTCGCGTGCTGCGGTATGCGGAGACACTAAAAGCACCATAGTAGAACACAGATGAAGCTTCTAAGTTGATGTAATAGCCAGTAAGAAGTAGTACACTTCAAGTTTTAGGTATCGATTATTGACTTTTTAGCTGGCTTGTTGCCTTGGACATGAGCTAGGACCTTAAGATTCTGCATTAAAGGAGGACTAGCAGCCGCCTTGCATGGGAGAATGTGAAATGTGTTCATATGTAGTAGAAACCTGAGAAATCCGTCCGTTTTCGTCATTTGTTATCGAATCGACTTAAAGCCCGATCGTCACATTGGCCGCTCTTCTCTCAGAAACGGTTGTACTTATCGTCTGGAAAGCTATGTCGCGTGCTGCGGTATGCGGAGACAATAAAATCACCATAGTAGAACACAGATGAAGCTTCTAATATGATGTAATAGCCAGTAAGAAGTAGTACAATTCAAGTTTTAGGTATCGATTATTGACTTTTTAGCTGGCTTTGGTGATCTGGACATGAGCTAGGACCTTAAAATTCTGCATGAAAGGAGGACTAGCAGCCGAGTTGCATGGGAGAATGTGAAAAGTGTTCATATGTAGTAAAAACCTGAGAAATCCGTCCGTTTTCGTCATTTGTTATCGAATCGACTTAATGCCAGAACGTCACATTGGCCGCTCCTCTAACTGAAACGGTTGTACTTATCGTCCTCAAAGCTATGTCGCGTGCTGCGGTATGCGGAGACACTAAAAGCACCATAGTAGAACACAGATGAAGCTTCTAAGTTGATGTAATAGCCAGTAAGAAGTAGTACAATTCAAGTTTTAGGTACTGATTAATTACTTTTTAGCTGGCTTTGGTGCCTTGGACATGAGCTAGGACTTTAAAGTTCTGCATGAAAGGAGGACTAGCAGCAAAGCTGCACGGGAGAATGTGAAAAGTGTTCATATGTAGTAAAAACGTGAGAAAGCCATCCGTTTTCGTCATTTGTTATCGAATCGACTTAAAGCCAGATCGTCAAATTGGCCCCTCTTTTCTCTGAAACGGTTGTACTTATCGTCTGCAAAGCTATGTCGCGTGCTGCGGTATGCGGAGACACTAAAATCACCATAGTAGAACACAGATGAAGCTTCTAAGTTGATATAATAGCCAGTAAGAAGTAGTACACTTCAAGTTTTAGGTATCGATTATTGACTTTTTAGCTGGCTTTGGTGCCTTGGACATGAGCTAGGACCTTAAGATTATGCATCAAAAGGAGGACTAGCAACAAAGTTGCACGGGAGAATGTGAAAAGTGTTCATATGTAGTAAAAACCTGAGAAATCCGTCCGTTTTCGTCATTTGTTATCGAATCGACTTCAAGCCAGATCGTCACATTGGCCGCTCTTCTCTCTGAAACGGTTGTACTTATCGTCTGGAAAGCTATGTCGCGTGCTGTGGTATGCGGAGACACTAAAAGCACCATAGTAGAACAGAGATGAAGCTTCTAAGATGGTGTAATAGCCAGTAAGAAGTAGTACAATTCAAGTTTTAGGTATCGATTATTGACTTTTTAGCTGGCTTTGGTGATCTGGACATGAGCTAGGACCTTAAGATTCTGCATGAAAGGAGGACTAGCAGCCGAGTGGCACGGGAGAATGTGAAAAGTGTTCAGATGTAGTAAAAACCTGAGAAATCCGTCCGTTTTCGTCATTTGTTATCGAATCGACTTTATGCCAGAACGTCACATTGGCCGCTCCTCTCTCTGAAACGGTTGTACTTATCGTCCTCAAAGCTATGTCGCGTGCTGCGGTATGCGGAGACACTAAAAGCACCATAGTAGAACACAGATGAAGCTTCTAAGTTGATGTAATAGCCAGTAAGAAGTAGTACAATTCAAGTTTTAGGTATCGATTATTGACTTTTTAGCTGGCTTTGGTGGCTTGGACATGAGCTAGGACCTTAAGATTCTGCATTAAAGGAGGACTAGCAGCCGTGTTGCACGGGAGAATGTGAAATGTGTTCATATGTAGTAGAAACCTGAGAAATCCGTCCGTTTTCGTCATTTGTTATCGAATCGACCTAAAGCCAGATCGTCACATTGGCCGCTCTTCTCTCTGAAACGGTTGTACTTATCCTCTGCAAAGCTATGTCGCGAGCTGCGGTATGCGGAGACAATAAAATCACCATAGTAGAACACAGATGAAGCTTCTATGTTGATATAATAGCCAGTAAGAAGTAATACACTTCAAGTTTTAGGTATCGATTATTGACTTTTTAGCTGGCTTTGGTGCCTTGGACATGAGCTAGGACCTTAAGATTCTGCATCAAAAGGAGGACTAGCAGCCGAGTTGCACGGGAGAATGTGAAAAGTGTTTATATGTAGTAAAAACCTGAGAAATCCGTCCGTTTTCGTCATTTGTTATCGAATCGACTTAAAGCCAGATCGTCACATTGGCCGCTCTTCTCTCTGAAACGGTTGTACTTATCGTCTGGAAAGCTATGTCGCGTGCTGCGGTATGCGGAGACACTAAAAGCACCATAGTAGAACACAGATGAAGCTTCTAATATGATTTAATAGCCAGTAAGAAGTAGTACAATTCAAGTTTTAGGTATCGATTATTGACTTTTTAGCTGGCTTTGTTGATCTGGACATGAGCTATGTCCTTAAGATTCTGCATGAAAGGAGGACTAGCAGCCGAGTAGCATGGGAGAATGTGAAAAGTGTTCATATGTAGTAAAAACCTGAGAAACCCGTCCATTTTCGTCATTTGTTATCGAATCGACTTAAAGCCCGATCGTCACATTGGACGCTCTGCTCTCTGAAACGGTTGTACTTATCGTCTGCAAAGCTATGTCGCGTGCTGCGGTATGCGGAGACAATAAAATCACCATAGTAGAACACAGATGAAGCTTCTAAGATGATGTAATAGCCAGTAAGAAGTAGTACAATTCAAGTTTTAGGTATCGATTATTGACTTTTTAGCAGGCTTTGGTGATCTGGACAGAGCTAGGACCTTAAAATTCTGCATCAAAAGGAGGACTAGCAGCCGAGTTGCACGGGAGAATGTGAAAAGTGTTCATATGTAGTAAAAACCTGAGAAATCCGTCCGTTTTCGTCATTTGTTATCGAATCGACTTAAAGCCAGATCGTCAAATTGGCCCCTCTTTTCTCTGAAACGGTTGTACTTATCGTCTGCAAAGCTATGTCGCGTGCTGCGGTATGCGGAGAGAATAAAATCACCATAGTAGAACACAGATGAAGCTTCTAAGTTGATATAATAGCCAGTAAGAAGTAGTACACTTCAAGTTTTAGGTATCGATTATTGACTTTTTAGCTGGCTTTGGTGCCATGGACATGAGCTAGGACCTTAACATTCTGCATTAAAGGAGGACTAGCAGCCGCGTTGCACGGGAGAATGTGAAATGTGTTCATATGTAGTAGAAACCTGAGAAATCCGTCCATTTTCGTCATTTGTTATCGAATCGACTTAAAGCCCGATCGTCACATTGGCCGCTCTTCTCTCTGAAACGGTTGTACTTATCGTCTGCATAGCTATGTCGCGTGCTGCGGTATGCGGAGACACTAAAAGCACCATAGTAGAACACAGATGAAGCTTCTAAGTTGATGTAATAGCCAGTAAGAAGTAGTACACTTCAAGTTTTAGGTATCGATTATTGACTTTTTAGCTGGCTTTGGTGCCTTGGACATGAGCTAGGACCTTAAGATTCTGCATCAAAAGGAGGACTAGCAGCCGAGTTGCACGGGAGAATGTGAAAAGTGTTCATATGTAGTAAAAACCTGAGACGTCCGTCCGTTTTCGTCATTTGTTATCGAATCGACTTAAAGCCAGATCGTCAAATTGGCCCCTCTTTTCTCTGAAACGGTTGTACTTATCGTCTGCAAAGCTATGTCGCGTGCTGCGGTATGCGGAGACAATAAAATCACCATAGTAGAACACAGATGAAGCTTCTAAGTTGATATAATAGCCAGTAAGAAGTAGTACACTTCAAGTTTTAGGTATCGATTATTGACTTTTTAGCTGGCTTTGGTGCCATGGACATGAGCTAGGACCTTAAGATTCTGCATTAAAGGAGGACTAGCAGCCGCGTTGCACGGGAGAATGTGAAATGTGTTCATATGTAGTAAAAACCTGAGAAATCCGTCCGTTTTCGTCATTTGTTATCGAATCGACTTAAAGCCAAATCGTCACATTGGACGCTCTGCTCTCTGAAACGGTAGTACTTATCGTCTGCAAAGCTATGTCGCGTACTGCGGTATTCGGAGACACTAAAAGCACCATAGTAGAACACAGATGAAGCTTCTAATATGATGTAATAGCCAGTAAGAAGTAGTACAATTCAAGTTTTAGGTATCGATTATTGACTTCTTAGCTGGCTTTGGTGATCTAGACATGAGCTAGGACCTTAAGATTCTGCATGAAAGGGGGACTAGCAGCCGAGTTGCATGGGAGAATGTGAAAAGTGTTCATATGTAGTAAAAACCTGAGAAATCCGTCCGTTTTCGTCATTTGTTATCGAATCGACTTAATGCCAGAACGTCACATTGGCCGCTCCTCTCTCTGAAACGGTTGTACTTATCGTCCTCAAAGCTATGTCGCGTGCTGCGGTATGCGGAGACACTAAAAGCACCATAGTAGAACACAGATGAAGCTTCTAAGTTGATGTAATAGCCAGTAAGAAGTAGTACAATTCAAGTTTTAGTTATCGATTATTGACTTCTTACATGGATTTGGTGCCTTGGACATGAGCTAGGACCTTAAGATTCTGCATTAAAGGAGGACTAGCAGCCGAGTTGCACGGGAGAATGTGAAATGTGTTCATATGTAGTAGAAACCTGAGAAATCCGTCCGTTTTCGTCATTTGTTATCGAATCGACCTAAAGCCAGTTCGTCACATTGGCAACTCTTCTCTCTGAAACGGTTGTACTTATCGTCTGCAAAGCTATGTCGCGTGCTGCGGTATGCGGAGACAATAAAATCACCATAGTAGAACACAGATGAAGCTTCTATGTTGAAATAATAGCGAGTAAGAAGTAGTACAATACAAGTTTTAGGTATCGATTATTGACTTTTTAGCTGGCCTTGGAGCCTTGGACATGAGCTAGGACCTTAAGATTCTGAATCAAAAGGAGGACTAGCAGCCGAGTTGCACGGGAGAATGTGAAAAGTGTTCATATGTAGTAAAAACCTTAGAAATCTGTCCGTTTTCGTCATTTGTTATCGAATCGACTTAAAGCCAGATCGTCAAATAGGCCCCTCTTTTCTCTGAAATGGTTGTACTTATCGTCTGCAAAGCTATGTCGCGTGCTGCGGTATGCGGAGACAATAAAATCACCATAGTAGAACACAGATGAAGCTTCTAAGTTGATATAATAGCCAGTAAGAAGTAGTACACTTCTAGTTTTAGGTATCGATTATTGACTTTTTAGCTGGCTTTGGTGCCTTGCACATGAGCTAGGACCTTAAGATTCTGCATCAAAAGGAGGACTAGCAGCCGAGTTGCACGGGAGAATGTGAAAAGTGTTCATATGTAGTAAAAACCTGAGAAATCCGTCCGTTTTCGTCATTTGTTATCGAATCGACTTAAAGCCAGATCGTCACATTGGCCGCTCTTCTCTCTGAAACGGTTGTACTTATCGTCTGCAAAGCTATGTCGCGTGCTGCGGTATGCGGAGACACTAAAAGCACCTTAGTAGAACACAGATGAAGCTTCTAATATGATGTAATAGCCAGTAAGAAGTAGTACAATTCAAGTTTTAGGTATCGATTATTGACTTTTTAGCTGGCTTTGGTGATCTGGACATGAGCTAGGACCTTAAGATTCTGCATGAAAGGAGGACTAGCAGGCGAGTTGCACGGGAGAATGTGAAAAGTGTTCATATGTAGTAAAAACCAGAGAAATCCGTCCGTTTTCGTCATTTGTTATCGAATCGACTTAATGCCAGAACGTCACATTGGCCGCTCCTCTCTCTGAAACGGTTGTACTTATCGCCCTCAAAGCTATGTCGCGTGCTGCGGTATGCGGAGACACTAAAAGCACCATAGTAGAACACAGATGAAGCTTCTAAGTTGATGTAATAGCCAGTAAGAAGTAGTACAATTCAAGTTTTATGTATCGATTATTGACTTTTTAGCTGGCTTTGGTGCTCTGGACATGAGCTAGGACCTTAAGATTCTGCATTAAAGGAGGACTAGCAGCCGCGTTGCACGGGAGAATGTGAAATGTGTTCATATGTAGTAGAAACCTGAGAAAAACGTCCGTTTTCGTCATTTGTTATCGAATCGACTTAAAGCCAGATCGTCACATTGGACGCTCTGCTCTCTGAAACGGTTGTACTTATCGTCTGCAAAGCTATGTCGCGTGCTGCGGTATGCGGAGACAATAAAATCACCATAGTAGAACACAGATGAAGCTTCTAAGATGATGTAATAGCCAGTAAGAAGTAGTACAATTCAAGTTTTAGGTATCGATTATTGACTTTTTAGCTGGCTTTGGTGTTCTGGACATGAGCTAGGACCTTAAGATTCTGCATCAAAAGGAGGACTAGCAGCCGAGTTGCACGGGAGAATGTGAAAAGTGTTCATATGTATTAAAAACCTGAGAAATCCGTCCGTTTTCGTCATTTGTTATCGAATCGACTTAAAGCCAGATCGTCACATTGGACGCTCTGCTCTCTGAAACGGTTGTACTTATCGTCTGCAAAGCTATGTCGCGTACTGCGGTATGCGGAGACAATAAAATCACCATAGTAGAACACAGATGAAGCTTCTAAAATGATGTAATAGCCAGTAAGAAGTAGTACAATTCAAGTTTTAGGTATCGATTATTGACTTTTTAGCTGGCTTTGGTGATCTGGACATGAGCTAGGACCTTAAGATTCTGCATCAAAAGGAGGACTAGCAGCCGAGTTGCACGGGAGAATGTGAAAAGTGTTCATATGTAGTAAAAACCTGAGAAATCCGTCCGTTTTCGTCATTTGTTATCGAATCGACTTAAAGCCAGATCGTCAAATTGGCCCCTCTTTTCTCTGAAACGGTTGTACTTATAGTCTGCAAAGCTATGTCGCGTGCTGCGGTATGCGGAGACAATAAAATCACCATAGTAGAACACAGATGAAGCTTCTAAGTTGATATAATAGCCAGTAAGAGGTAGTATAATTCAAGTTTTAGGTATCGATTATTGACTTTTAGCTGGCTTTGGTGATCTGGACATGAGCTAGGACCTTAAGATTCTGCATTAAAGGAGGACTAGCAGCCGCGATGCACGGGAGAATGTGGAATGTGTTCATATGTAGTAGAAACCTGAGAAATCCGTCCATTTTCGTCATTTGTTATCGAATCGACTTAAAGCCAGATCGTCAAATTGGCCCCTCTTTTCTCTGAAACGGTTGTACTTATCGTCTGCAAAGCTATGTCGCGTGCTGCGGTATGCGGAGACAATAAAATCACCATAGTAGAACACAGATGAAGCTTCTAAGATGATGTAATAGCCAGTAAGAAGTAGTACAATTCAAGTTTTAGGTATCGATTATTGACTTTTTAGCTGGCTTTGGTGATCTGGACATGAGCTAGGACCTTAAAATTCTGCATGAAAGGAGGACTGGCAGCCGAGTTGCACGGGAGAATGTGAAAAGTGTTCATAAGTAGTAAAAACCTGAGAAATCCGTCCGTTTTCGTCATTTGTTATCGAATCGACTTAATGCCAGAACGTCACATTGGCCGCTCCTCTCTCTGAAACGGTTGTACTTATCGTCCTCAAAGCTATGTCGCGTGCTGCGGTATGCGGAGACACTAAAAGCACCATAGTAACACAGATGAAGCTTCTAAGTTGATGTAATAGCCAGTAAGAAGTAGTACAATTCAAGTTTTAGGTATCGATTATTGACTTTTTAACTGGCTTTGGTGCTCTGGACATGAGCTAGGACCTTAAGATTCTGCATTAAAGGAGGACTAGCAGCCGCGTTGCACGGGAGAATGTGAAATGTGTTCATATGTAGTAAAAACCTGAGAAATCCGGCCGTTTTCGTCATTTGTTATCGAATCGACTTAAAGCCAAATCGACACATTGGCCGCTCTGCTCTCTGAAACGGTTGTACTTATCGTCTGCAAAGCTATGTCACGTACTGCGGTATTCGGAGACACTGAAAGCACCATAGTAGAACACAGATGAAGCTTCTAAGATGATGTAATAGCCAGTAAGAAATAGTACAATTCAAGTTTTAGGTATCGATTGTTGACTTTTTAGCTGGCTTCGGTGCCTTGGACGTGACCTAGGACCTTAAGATACTGCATGAAAGGAGGACTAGGAGCCGAGTTGCACGGGAGAATGTCAAAAGTGTTCATATGTAGTAAAAACCGGAGAAATCCGTCCGTTTTCGTAATTTGTTATCGAATCGACTTAAAGCCCGATCGTCACATTGGCCGCTCTTTTCTCTGAAACGGTTGTACTTATCGTCTTCAAAGCTATGTCGCGTGCTGCGGTATGCGAAGACACTAAAAGCACCATAGTAGAACACAGATGAAGCTTCTAAGTTGATATAATAGCCAGTAAGAAGTAGTACACTTCAAGTTTTAGGTATCGATTATTGACTTTTTAGCTGGCTTTGGTGCCATGGACATGAGCTAGGACCTTAAGATTCTGCATTAAAGGAGGACTAGCAGCCGCGTTGCACGGGAGAATGTGAAATGTGTTCATATGTAGCAAAAACCTGAGAAATCCGTCCGTTTTCGTCATTTGTTATCGAATCGACTTAAAGCCAAATCGTCACATTGGACGCTCTGCTCTCTGAAACGGTAGTACTTATCGTCTGCAAAGCTATGTCGCGTACTGCGGTATTCGGAGACACTAAAAGCACCATAGTAGAACACAGATGAAGCTTCTAATATGATGTAATAGCCAGTAAGAAGTAGTACAATTCAAGTTTTAGGTATCGATTATTGACTTCTTAGCTGGCTTTGGTGATCTAGACATGAGCTAGGACCTTAAGATTCTGCATGAAAGGGGGACTAGCAGCCGAGTTGCATGGGAGAATGTGAAAAGTGTTCATATGTAGTAAAAACCTGAGAAATCCGTCCGTTTTCGTCATTTGTTATCGAATCGACTTAATGCCAGAACGTCACATTGGCCGCTCCTCTCTCTGAAACGGTTGTACTTATCGTCCTCAAAGCTATGTCGCGTGCTGCGGTATGCGGAGACACTAAAAGCACCATAGTAGAACACAGATGAAGCTTCTAAGTTGATGTAATAGCCAGTAAGAAGTAGTACAATTCAAGTTTTAGTTATCGATTACTGACTTCTTACATGGATTTGGTGCCTTGGACATGAGCTAGGACCTTAAGATTCTGCATTAAAGGAGGACTAGCAGCCGAGTTGCACGGGAGAATGTGAAATGTGTTCATATGTAGTAGAAACCTGAGAAATCCGTCCGTTTTCGTCATTTGTTATCGAATCGACCTAAAGCCAGTTCGTCACATTGGCAACTCTTCTCTCTGAAACGGTTGTACTTATCGTCTGCAAAGCTATGTCGCGTGCTGCGGTATGCGGAGACAATAAAATCACCATAGTAGAACACAGATGAAGCTTCTATGTTGAAATAATAGCGAGTAAGAAGTAGTACAATACAAGTTTTAGGTATCGATTATTGACTTTTTAGCTGGCCTTGGAGCCTTGGACATGAGCTAGGACCTTAAGATTCTGAATCAAAAGGAGGACTAGCAGCCGAGTTGCACGGGAGAATGTGAAAAGTGTTCATATGTAGTAAAAACCTTAGAAATCTGTCCGTTTTCGTCATTTGTTATCGAATCGACTTAAAGCCAGATCGTCAAATAGGCCCCTCTTTTCTCTGAAATGGTTGTACTTATCGTCTGCAAAGCTATGTCGCGTGCTGCGGTATGCGGAGACAATAAAATCACCATAGTAGAACACAGATGAAGCTTCTAAGTTGATATAATAGCCAGTAAGAAGTAGTACACTTCTAGTTTTAGGTATCGATTATTGACTTTTTAGCTGGCTTTGGTGCCTTGCACATGAGCTAGGACCTTAAGATTCTGCATCAAAAGGAGGACTAGCAGCCGAGTTGCACGGGAGAATGTGAAAAGTGTTCATATGTAGTAAAAACCTGAGAAATCCGTCCGTTTTCGTCATTTGTTATCGAATCGACTTAAAGCCAGATCGTCACATTGGCCGCTCTTCTCTCTGAAACGGTTGTACTTATCGTCTGCAAAGCTATGTAGCGTGCTGCGGTATGCGGAGACACTAAAAGCACCATAGTAGAACACAGATGAAGCTTCTAATATGATGTAATAGCCAGTAAGAAGTAGTACAATTCAAGTTTTAGGTATCGATTATTGACTTTTTAGCTGGCTTTGGTGATCTGGACATGAGCTAGGACCTTAAGATTCTGCATGAAAGGAGGACTAGCAGGCGAGTTGCACGGGAGAATGTGAAAAGTGTTCATATGTAGTAAAAACCAGAGAAATCCGTCCGTTTTCGTCATTTGTTATCGAATCGACTTAATGCCAGAACGTCACATTGGCCGCTCCTCTAACTGAAACGGTTGTACTTATCGTCCTCAAAGCTATGTCGCTTGCTGCGGTATGCGGAGACACTAAAAGCACCATAGTAGAACACAGATGAAGCTTCTAAGTTGATGTAATAGCCAGTAAGAAGTAGTACAATTCAAGTTTTATGTATCGATTATTGACTTTTTAGCTGGCTTTGGTGCTCTGGACATGAGCTAGGACCTTAAGATTCTGCATTAAAGGAGGACTAGCAGCCGCGTTGCACGGGAGAATGTGAAATGTGTTCATATGTAGTAGAAACCTGAGAAAAACGTCCGTTTTCGTCATTTGTTATCGAATCGACTTAAAGCCAGATCGTCACATTGGACGCTCTGCTCTCTGAAACGGTTGTACTTATCGTCTGCAAAGCTATGTCGCGTGCTGAGGTATGCGGAGACAATAAAATCACCATAGTAGAACACAGATGAAGCTTCTAAGATGATGTAATAGCCAGTAAGAAGTAGTACAATTCAAGTTTTAGGTATCGATTATTGACTTTTTAGCTGGCTTTGGTGTTCTGGACATGAGCTAGGACCTTAAGATTCTGCATCAAAAGGAGGACTAGCAGCCGAGTTGCACGGGAGAATGTGAAAAGTGTTCATATGTATTAAAAACCTGAGAAATCCGTCCGTTTTCGTCATTTGTTATCGAATCGACTTAAAGCCAGATCGTCACATTGGACGCTCTGCTCTCTGAAACGGTTGTACTTATCGTCTGCAAAGCTATGTCGCGTACTGCGGTATGCGGAGACAATAAAATCACCATAGTAGAACACAGATGAAGCTTCTAAAATGATGTAATAGCCAGTAAGAAGTAGTACAATTCAAGTTTTAGGTATCGATTATTGACTTTTTAGCTGGCTTTGGTGATCTGGACATGAGCTAGGACCTTAAGATTCTGCATCAAAAGGAGGACTAGCAGCCGAGTTGCACGGGAGAATGTGAAAAGTGTTCATATGTAGTAAAAACCTGAGAAATCCGTCCGTTTTCGTCATTTGTTATCGAATCGACTTAAAGCCAGATCGTCAAATTGGCCCCTCTTTTCTCTGAAACGGTTGTACTTATCGTCTGCAAAGCTATGTCGCGTGCTGCGGTATGCGGAGACAATAAAATCACCATAGTAGAACACAGATGAAGCTTCTAAGTTGATATAATAGCCAGTAAGAGGTAGTATAATTCAAGTTTTAGGTATCGATTATTGACTTTTAGCTGGCTTTGGTGATCTGGACATGAGCTAGGACCTTAAGATTCTGCATTAAAGGAGGACTAGCAGCCGCGATGCACGGGAGAATGTGGAATGTGTTCATATGTAGTAGAAACCTGAGAAATCCGTCCATTTTCGTCATTTGTTATCGAATCGACTTAAAGCCAGATCGTCAAATTGGCCCCTCTTTTCTCTGAAACGGTTGTACTTATCGTCTGCAAAGCTATGTCGCGTGCTGCGGTATGCGGAGACAATAAAATCACCATAGTAGAACACAGATGAAGCTTCTAAGATGATGTAATAGCCAGTAAGAAGTAGTACAATTCAAGTTTCAGGTACTGATTATTTTTTTTTAGCTGGCTTTGGTGCCTTAGACATGAGCTAGGACCTTAAGATTTGCATGAAAGGAGGACTAGCAGCCGCGTTGCACGGGAGAATGTGAAATGTGTTCATATGTAGTAGAAACCTGAGAAATCCGTCCATTTTCGTCATTTGTTATCGAATCGACTTAAAGCCCGATCGTCACATTGGCCGCTCTTCTCTCTGAAATGTTGTACTTATCGTCTGCATAGCTAAGTCGCGTGCTGCGGTATGCGGAGACACTAAAAGCACCATAATAGAACACAGATGAAGCTTCTAAGTTGATGTAATAGCCAGTAAGAAGTAGTACACTTCACGTTTTAGGTATCGATTATTGACTTTTTAGCTGGCTTTGGTGCCTTGGACATGAGCTAGGACCTTAAGATTCTGCATCAAAAGGAGGACTAGCAGCCGAGTTGCACGGGAGAATGTGAAAAGTGTTCATATGTAGTAAAAACCTGAGAAATCCGTCCGTTTTCGTCATTTGTTATCGAATCGACTTAAAGCCAAATCGTCACATTGGACGCTCTGCTCTCTGAAACGGTTGTACTTATCGTCTGCAAAGCTATGTCGCGTACTGCGGTATTCGGAGACACTAAAAGCACCATAGTAGAACACAGATGAAGCTTCTAATATGATGTAATAGCCAGTAAGAAGTAGTACAATTCAAGTTTTAGGTATCGATTATTGACTTTTTAGCTGGCTTTGGTGCCTTGGACATGAGCTAGGACCTTAAGATTCTGCATTAAAGGAAGACTAGCAGCCGCGTTGCACGGGAGAATGTGAAAAGTGTTCATATGTAGTAAAAACCTGAGAAATCCGTCAGTTTTCGTCATTTGTTATCGAATCGACTTAAAGCCAAATCGTCACATTGGCCGCTCTGCTCTCTGAAACGGTTGTACTTATCGTCTGCAAAGCTATGTCGCGTACTGCGGTATTCGGAGACACTGAAAGCACCATAGTAGAAAACAGATGAAGCTTCTAAGATGATGTAATAGCCAGTAAGAAATAGTACAATTCAAGTTTTAGGTATCGATTGTTGACTTTTTAGCTGGCTTCGGTGCCTTGGACGTGACCTAGGACCTTAAGATACTGCATGAAAGGATTACTAGCAGCCGAGTTGCACGGGAGAATGTGAAAAGCGTTCATATATAGTAAAAACCTGAGAAATCCGTCCGTTTTCGACATTTGTTATCGAATCGACTTAAAGCCCGATCGTCACATTGGCCGCTCTTACCTCTGAAACGGTTGTACTTGTCGTCTGTGAAGCTATGTCGCGTGCTGCGGTATGCGGAGACACTAAAAGCACCATAGTAGAACACAGATGAAGCTTCTATTTTGATGTAATAGCCAGTAAGATGTAGTACAATTCAAGTTTTAGGTATCGATTATTGACTTCTTAGATGGATTTGGTGCCTTGGACATGAGCTAGGACCTTAAGATTCTGCATGAAAGGAGGACTAGCAGCCGAGATGCACGGGAGAAAGAGAAAAGTGTTCATATGTAGTAAAAACCTGAGAAATCCGTCCGTTTTCGTCATTTGTTATCGAATCGATTTAAAGCCAGATCGTCACTTAACCGCTCTTCTCTCTGAAACGGTTGTACTTATCGTCTGCAAAGCTATGTCGCGTGCTGCGGTAGGCGGAGACACTAAAAGCACCATAGTAGAACACAGATGAAGCTTCTAAGTTGATGTAATAGCCAGTAAGAAGTAGTACAATTCAAGTTTTAGGTACTGATTTTTTTTTTTAGCTGGCTTTGGTGCCTTGGACATGAGCTAGTACCTTAAGATTTGCATGAAAGGAGGACTAGCAGCCGAGTTGCACGGGAGAATGTGCAAAGGGTTCATATGTAGTAAAAACCTGAGAAATCCGTCCGTTTTCGTCATTTGTTATCGAATCGACTTAAAGCCAGATCGTCACATTGGCCGCTCTTCTCTCTGAAACGGTTGTACTTATCGTCCTCAAAGCTATGTCACGTGCTGCGTTATGCGGAGACACTAAAAGCACCATATTAGAACACAGATGAAGCTTCTAAGTTGATGTAATAGCCAGTAGGAAGTAGTGCAATTCAAATTTAGGTATCGATTATTGACTTTTTAGCTGGCTTTGGTGATCTGGACATGAGCTAGGACCTTAAGATTCTGCATCAAAAGGAGGACTAGCAGCCGAGTTGCACGGGAGAATGTGAAAAGTGTTCATATGTAGTAAAAACCTGAGAAATCCGTCCGTTTTCGTCATTTGTTATCGAATCGACTTAAAGCCAGATCGTCAAATTGGCCCCTCTTTTCTCTGAAACGGTTGTACTTATCGTCTGCAAAGCTATGTCGCGTGCTGCGGTATGCGGAGACAATAAAATCACCATAGTAGAACACAGATGAAGCTTCTAAGTTGATATAATAGCCAGTAAGAGGTAGTATAATTCAAGTTTTAGGTATCGATTATTGACTTTTAGCTGGCTTTGGTGATCTGGACATGAGCTAGGACCTTAAGATTCTGCATTAAAGGAGGACTAGCAGCCGCGATGCACGGGAGAATGTGGAATGTGTTCATATGTAGTAGAAACCTGAGAAATCCGTCCATTTTCGTCATTTGTTATCGAATCGACTTAAAGCCAGATCGTCAAATTGGCCCCTCTTTTCTCTGAAACGGTTGTACTTATCGTCTGCAAAGCTATGTCGCGTGCTGCGGTATGCGGAGACAATAAAATCACCATAGTAGAACACAGATGAAGCTTCTAAGATGATGTAATAGCCAGTAAGAAGTAGTACAATTCAAGTTTTAGGTATCGATTATTGACTTTTTAGCTGGCTTTGGTGATCTGGACATGAGCTAGGACCTTAAAATTCTGCATGAAAGGAGGACTGGCAGCCGAGTTGCACGGGAGAATGTGAAAAGTGTTCATAAGTAGTAAAAACCTGAGAAATCCGTCCGTTTTCGTCATTTGTTATCGAATCGACTTAATGCCAGAACGTCACATTGGCCGCTCCTCTCTCTGAAACGGTTGTACTTATCGTCCTCAAAGCTATGTCGCGTGCTGCGGTATGCGGAGACACTAAAAGCACCATAGTAACACAGATGAAGCTTCTAAGTTGATGTAATAGCCAGTAAGAAGTAGTACAATTCAAGTTTTAGGTATCGATTATTGACTTTTTAACTGGCTTTGGTGCTCTGGACATGAGCTAGGACCTTAAGATTCTGCATTAAAGGAGGACTAGCAGCCGCGTTGCACGGGAGAATGTGAAATGTGTTCATATGTAGTAAAAACCTGAGAAATCCGGCCGTTTTCGTCATTTGTTATCGAATCGACTTAAAGCCAAATCGACACATTGGCCGCTCTGCTCTCTGAAACGGTTGTACTTATCGTCTGCAAAGCTATGTCACGTACTGCGGTATTCGGAGACACTGAAAGCACCATAGTAGAACACAGATGAAGCTTCTAAGATGATGTAATAGCCAGTAAGAAATAGTACAATTCAAGTTTTAGGTATCGATTGTTGACTTTTTAGCTGGCTTCGGTGCCTTGGACGTGACCTAGGACCTTAAGATACTGCATGAAAGGAGGACTAGGAGCCGAGTTGCACGGGAGAATGTCAAAAGTGTTCATATGTAGTAAAAACCGGAGAAATCCGTCCGTTTTCGTAATTTGTTATCGAATCGACTTAAAGCCCGATCGTCACATTGGCCGCTCTTTTCTCTGAAACGGTTGTACTTATCGTCTTCAAAGCTATGTCGCGTGCTGCGGTATGCGAAGACACTAAAAGCACCATAGTAGAACACAGATGAAGCTTCTAAGTTGATGTAATAGCCAGTAAGATGTAGTACAATTCAAGTTTTAGGTATCGATTATTGACTTCTTACATGGATTTGGTGCCTTGGACATGAGCTAGGACCTTAAGATTCTGCATGAAAGGAGGACTAGCAGCCGAGATGCACGGGAGAAAGTGAAAAGTGTTCATATGTAGTAAAAACCTGAGAAATCCGTCCGTTTTCGTCATTTGTTATCGAATCGATTTAAAGCCAGATCGTCACTTGGCCGCTCTTCTCTCTGAAACGGTTGTACTTATCGTCTGCAAAGCTATGTCGCGTGCTGCGGTAGGTGGAGACACTAAAAGCACCATAGTAGAACACAGATGAAGCTTCTAAGTTGATGTAATAGCCAGTAAGAAGTAGTACAATTCAAGTTTCAGGTACTGATTATTTTTTTTTAGCTGGCTTTGGTGCCTTAGACATGAGCTAGGACCTTAAGATTTGCATGAAAGGAGGACTAGCAGCCGCGTTGCACGGGAGAATGTGAAATGTGTTCATATGTAGTAGAAACCTGAGAAATCCGTCCATTTTCGTCATTTGTTATCGAATCGACTTAAAGCCCGATCGTCACATTGGCCGCTCTTCTCTCTGAAATGTTGTACTTATCGTCTGCATAGCTAAGTCGCGTGCTGCGGTATGCGGAGACACTAAAAGCACCATAATAGAACACAGATGAAGCTTCTAAGTTGATGTAATAGCCAGTAAGAAGTAGTACACTTCACGTTTTAGGTATCGATTATTGACTTTTTAGCTGGCTTTGGTGCCTTGGACATGAGCTAGGACCTTAAGATTCTGCATCAAAAGGAGGACTAGCAGCCGAGTTGCACGGGAGAATGTGAAAAGTGTTCATATGTAGTAAAAACCTGAGAAATCCGTCCGTTTTCGTCATTTGTTATCGAATCGACTTAAAGCCAAATCGTCACATTGGACGCTCTGCTCTCTGAAACGGTTGTACTTATCGTCTGCAAAGCTATGTCGCGTACTGCGGTATTCGGAGACACTAAAAGCACCATAGTAGAACACAGATGAAGCTTCTAATATGATGTAATAGCCAGTAAGAAGTAGTACAATTCAAGTTTTAGGTATCGATTATTGACTTTTTAGCTGGCTTTGGTGCCTTGGACATGAGCTAGGACCTTAAGATTCTGCATTAAAGGAAGACTAGCAGCCGCGTTGCACGGGAGAATGTGAAAAGTGTTCATATGTAGTAAAAACCTGAGAAATCCGTCAGTTTTCGTCATTTGTTATCGAATCGACTTAAAGCCAAATCGTCACATTGGCCGCTCTGCTCTCTGAAACGGTTGTACTTATCGTCTGCAAAGCTATGTCGCGTACTGCGGTATTCGGAGACACTGAAAGCACCATAGTAGAAAACAGATGAAGCTTCTAAGATGATGTAATAGCCAGTAAGAAATAGTACAATTCAAGTTTTAGGTATCGATTGTTGACTTTTTAGCTGGCTTCGGTGCCTTGGACGTGACCTAGGACCTTAAGATACTGCATGAAAGGATTACTAGCAGCCGAGTTGCACGGGAGAATGTGAAAAGCGTTCATATGTAGTAAAAACCTGAGAAATCCGTCCGTTTTCGACATTTGTTATCGAATCGACTTAAAGCCCGATCGTCACATTGGCCGCTCTTACCTCTGAAACGGTTGTACTTGTCGTCTGTGAAGCTATGTCGCGTGCTGCGGTATGCGGAGACACTAAAAGCACCATAGTAGAACACAGATGAAGCTTCTATTTTGATGTAATAGCCAGTAAGATGTAGTACAATTCAAGTTTTAGGTATCGATTATTGACTTCTTAGATGGATTTGGTGCCTTGGACATGAGCTAGGACCTTAAGATTCTGCATGAAAGGAGGACTAGCAGCCGAGATGCACAGGAGAAAGAGAAAAGTGTTCATATGTAGTAAAAACCTGAGAAATCCGTCCGTTTTCGTCATTTGTTATCGAATCGATTTAAAGCCAGATCGTCACTTAACCGCTCTTCTCTCTGAAACGGTTGTACTTATCGTCTGCAAAGCTATGTCGCGTGCTGCGGTAGGCGGAGACACTAAAAGCACCATAGTAGAACACAGATGAAGCTTCTAAGTTGATGTAATAGCCAGTAAGAAGTAGTACAATTCAAGTTTTAGGTACTGATTTTTTTTTTTAGCTGGCTTTGGTGCCTTGGACATGAGCTAGTACCTTAAGATTTGCATGAAAGGAGGACTAGCAGCCGAGTTGCACGGGAGAATGTGCAAAGGGTTCATATGTAGTAAAAACCTGAGAAATCCGTCCGTTTTCGTCATTTGTTATCGAATCGACTTAAAGCCAGATCGTCACATTGGCCGCTCTTCTCTCTGAAACGGTTGTACTTATCGTCCTCAAAGCTATGTCACGTGCTGCGTTATGCGGAGACACTAAAAGCACCATATTAGAACACAGATGAAGCTTCTAAGTTGATGTAATAGCCAGTAGGAAGTAGTGCAATTCAAATTTAGGTATCGATTATTGACTTCTTAGCTGGCTTTGGTGCCTTGGACATGGACTACAACCTTAAGATTCTGCATGAAAGGATGACTAGCAGCCGAGTTGCACGGGAGAATGTGAAAAGTGTTCATATGTAGTAAAAACCTGAGAAATCCGTCCGTTTTCGTCATTTGTTATCGAATCGACTTAAAGCCAGATCGTCACATTGGCCGCTCTTCTCTCTGAAACGGTTGTACTTATCGTCTGCAAAGCTATGTCGCGTGCTGCGGTATGCGGAGACACTAAAGGCACCGTAGTAGAATACAGATGAAGCTTCTAAGACGATGTAATAGCCAGTAAGAAGTAGTACAATTCAAAATTTAGGTATCCATTATTGACTTTATAGCTGGCTTTGGTGCCTTGGACATGAGCTAGGACCTTAAGATTCTGCATGAAAGGAGGACTAGCAGCCGAGTTGCACGGGAAAATGTGAAAAGTGTTCATATGTAGTAAAAACCTGAGAACTCCGTCCGTTTTCGTCATTTGTTATTGAATCGACTTAAAGCCAGATCGCCACATTGGCCGCTCTTCTCTCTGAAACGGTTGTACTTATCGTCTGCATAGCTAAGTCGCGTGCTGCGGTATGCGGAGACACTAAAAGCACCATAGTAGAACACAGATGAAGCTTCTAAGTTGATGTAATAGCCAGTAAGAAGCAGTACACTTCAAGTTTTAGGTATCGATTATTGACTTTTTAGCTGGCTTTGGTGCCTTGGACATGAGCTAGGACCTTAAGATTCTGCATCAAAAGGAGGACTAGCAGCCGAGTTGCACGGGAGAATGTGAAAAGTGTTCATATGTAGTAAAAACCTGAGAAATCCGTCCGTTTTCGTCATTTGTTATCGAATCGACTTAAAGCCAAATCGTCACATTGGACGCTCTGCTCTCTGAAACGGTTGTACTTATCGTCTGCAAAGCTATGTCGCGTACTGCGGTATTCGGAGACACTAAAAGCACCATAGTAGAACACAGATGAAGCTTCTAATATGATGTAATAGCCAGTAAGAAGTAGTACAATTCAAGTTTTAGGTATCGATTATTGACTTTTTAGCTGGCTTTGGTGATCTGGACATGAGCTAGGACCTTAAAATTCTGCATGAAAGGAGGACTGGCAGCCGAGTTGCACGGGAGAATGTGAAAAGTGTTCATAAGTAGTAAAAACCTGAGAAATCCGTCCGTTTTCGTCATTTGTTATCGAATCGACTTAATGCCAGAACGTCACATTGGCCGCTCCTCTCTCTGAAACGGTTGTACTTATCGTCCTCAAAGCTATGTCGCGTGCTGCGGTATGCGGAGACACTAAAAGCACCATAGTAACACAGATGAAGCTTCTAAGTTGATGTAATAGCCAGTAAGAAGTAGTACAATTCAAGTTTTAGGTATCGATTATTGACTTTTTAACTGGCTTTGGTGCTCTGGACATGAGCTAGGACCTTAAGATTCTGCATTAAAGGAGGACTAGCAGCCGCGTTGCACGGGAGAATGTGAAATGTGTTCATATGTTGTAGAAACCTGAGAAATACGTCCGTTTTCGTCATTTGTTATCGAATCGACTTAAAGCCAGATCGTCACATTGGCCGCTCTTCTCTCTGAAACGGTTGTACTTATCGTCTGCAAAGCTATGTCGCGTGCTGCGGTATGCGGAGACAATAAAATCACCATAGTAGAACACAGATGAAGCTTCTAAGATGATGTAATAGCCAGTAAGAAGTAGTACAATTCAAGTTTTAGGTATCGATTATTGACTTTTTAGCTGGCTTTGGTGCCTTGGACATGAGCTAGGACCTTAAGATTCTGCATTAAAGGAGGACTAGCAGCCGCGTTGCACCGGAGAATGTGAAATGTGTTCATATGTAGTAGAAACCTGAGAAATGCGTCCATTTTCGTCATTTGTTATCGAATCGACTTAAAGCCCGATCGTCACATTGGACGCTCTTCTCTCTGAAACGGTTGTACTTATCGTCTGCAAAGCTATGTCGCGTGCTGCGGTATGCGGAGACACTAAAAGCACCATAGTAGAACACAGCTGAAGCTTCTAAGTTGATGTAATAGCCAGTAAGAAGTAGTACACTTCAAGTTTTAGGTATCGATTATAGACTTTTTAGCTGGCTTTGGTGCCTTGGACATGAGCTAGGACCTTATGATTCTGCATCAAAAGGAGGACTAGCAGCCGAGTTGCACGGGAGAATGTGAAAAGTGTTCATATGTAGTAAAAACCTGAGAAATCCGGCCGTTTTCGTCATTTGTTATCGAATCGACTTAAAGCCAAATCGACACATTGGCCGCTCTGCTCTCTGAAACGGTTGTACTTATCGTCTGCAAAGCTATGTCGCGTACTGCGGTATTCGGAGACACTGAAAGCACCATAGTAGAACACAGATGAAGCTTCTAAGATGATGTAATAGCCAGTAAGAAATAGTACAATTCAAGTTTTAGGTATCGATTGTTGACTTTTTAGCTGGCTTCGGTGCCTTGGACGTGACCTAGGACCTTAAGATACTGCATGAAAGGATGACTAGGAGCCGAGTTGCACGGGAGAATGTCAAAAGTGTTCATATGTAGTAAAAACCGGAGAAATCCGTCCGTTTTCGTAATTTGTTATCGAATCGACTTAAAGCCCGATCGTCACATTGGCCGCTCTTTTCTCTGAAACGGTTGTACTTATCGTCTTCAAAGCTATGTCGCGTGCTGCGGTATGCGAAGACACTAAAAGCACCATAGTAGAACACAGATGAAGCTTCTAAGTTGATGTAATAGCCAGTAAGATGTAGTACAATTCAAATTTTAGGTATCGATTATTGGCTTCTTACATGGATTTGGTGCCTTGGACATGAGCTAGGACCTTAAGATTCTGCATGAAAGGAGGACTAGCAGCCGAGATGCACGGGAGAAAGTGAAAAGTGTTCATATGTAGTAAAAACCTGAGAAATCCGTCCGTTTTCGTCATTTGTTATCGAATCGATTTAAAGCCAGATCGTCACTTGGCCGCTCTTCTCTCTGAAACGATTGTACTTATCGTCTGCAAAGCTATGTCGCGTGCTGCGGTAGGCGGAGACACTAAAAGCACCATAGTAGAACACAGATGAAGCTTCTAAGTTGATGTAATAGCCAGTAAGAAGTAGTACAATTCAAGTTTCAGGTACTGATTATTTTTTTTTAGCTGGCTTTGGTGCCTTGGACATGAGCTAGGACCTTAAGATTTGCATGAAAGGAGGACTAGCAGCCGCGTTGCACGGGAGAATGTGAAATGTGTTCATATGTAGTAGAAACCTGAGAAATCCGTCCATTTTCGTCATTTGTTATCGAATCGACTTAAAGCCCGATCGTCACATTGGCCGCTCTTCTCTCTGAAACGGTTGTACTTATCGTCTGCATAGCTAAGTCGCGTGCTGCGGTATGCGGAGACACTAAAAGCACCATAGTAGAACACAGATGAAGCTTCTAAGATGATGTAATAGCCAGTAAGAAGTAGTACAATTCAAGTTTTAGGTATCGATTATTGACTTTTTAGGTGGCTTTGGTGATCTGGACATGAGCTAGGACCTTAAGATTCTGCATTAAAGGAGGACTAGGAGCCGCGTTGCACGGGAGAATGTGAAATGTGTTCATATGTAGTAGAAACCTGAGAAATCCGTCCATTTTCGTCATTTGTTATCGAATCGACTTAAAGCCCGATCGTCACATTGGCCGCTCTTCTCTCTGAAATGTTGTACTTATCGTCTGCATAGCTAAGTCGCGTGCTGCGGTATGCGGAGACACTAAAAGCACCATAATAGAACACAGATGAAGCTTCTAAGTTGATGTAATAGCCAGTAAGAAGTAGTACACTTCACGTTTTAGGTATCGATTATTGACTTTTTAGCTGGCTTTGGTGCCTTGGACATGAGCTAGGACCTTAAGGTTCTGCATCAAAAGGAGGACTAGCAGCCGAGTTGCACGGGAGAATGTGAAAAGTGTTCATATGTAGTAAAAACCTGAGAAATCCGTCCGTTTTCGTCATTTGTTATCGAATCGACTTAAAGCCAAATCGTCACATTGGACGCTCTGCTCTCTGAAACGGTTGTACTTATCGTCTGCAAAGCTATGTCGCGTACTGCGGTATTCGGAGACACTAAAAGCACCATAGTAGAACACAGATGAAGCTTCTAATATGATGTAATAGCCAGTAAGAAGTAGTACAATTCAAGTTTTAGGTATCGATTATTGACTTTTTAGCTGGCTTTGGTGATCTGGACATGAGCTAGGACCTTACGATTCTGCATGAAAGGAGGACTGGCAGCCGAGTTGCACGGGAGAATGTGAAAAGTGTTCATATGTAGTAAAAACCTGAGAAATCCGTCCGTTTTCGTCATTTGTTATCGAATCGACTTAATGCCAGAACGTCACATTGGCCGCTCCTCTCTCTGAAACGGTTGAACTTATCGTCCTCAAAGCTATGTCGCGTGCTGCGGTATGCGGAGACAATAAAATCACCATAGTAGAACACAGATGAAGCTTCTAAGTTGATGTAATAGCCAGTAAGAAGTAGTACAATTCAAGTTTTAGGTATCGATTATTGACTTTTTAGCTGGCTTTGGTGCCTTGGACATGAGCTAGGACCTTAAGATTCTGCATTAAAGGAGGACTAGCAGCCGCGTTGCACGGGAGAATGTGAAAAGTGTTCATATGTAGTAAAAACCTGAGAAATCCGTCAGTTTTCGTCATTTGTTATCGAATCGACTTAAAGCCAAATCGTCACATTGGCCGCTCTGCTCTCTGAAACGGTTGTACTTATCGTCTGCAAAGCTATGTCGCGTACTGCGGTATTCGGAGACACTGAAAGCACCATAGTAGAAAACAGATGAAGCTTCTAAGATGATGTAATAGCCAGTAAGAAATAGTACAATTCAAGTTTTAGGTATCGATTGTTGACTTTTTAGCTGGCTTCGGTGCCTTGGACGTGACCTAGGACCTTAAGATACTGCATGAAAGGATTACTAGCAGCCGAGTTGCACGGGAGAATGTGAAAAGCGTTCATATGTAGTAAAAACCTGAGAAATCCGTCCGTTTTCGACATTTGTTATCGAATCGACTTAAAGCCCGATCGTCACATTGGCCGCTCTTACCTCTGAAACGGTTGTACTTGTCGTCTGTGAAGCTATGTCGCGTGCTGCGGTATGCGGAGACACTAAAAGCACCATAGTAGAACACAGATGAAGCTTCTATTTTGATGTAATAGCCAGTAAGATGTAGTACAATTCAAGTTTTAGGTATCGATTATTGACTTCTTAGATGGATTTGGTGCCTTGGACATGAGCTAGGACCTTAAGATTCTGCATGAAAGGAGGACTAGCAGCCGAGATGCACGGGAGAAAGAGAAAAGTGTTCATATGTAGTAAAAACCTGAGAAATCCGTCCGTTTTCGTCATTTGTTATCGAATCGATTTAAAGCCAGATCGTCACTTGGCCGCTCTTCTCTCTGAAACGGTTGTACTTATCGTCTGCAAAGCTATGTCGCGTGCTGCGGTAGGCGGAGACACTAAAAGCACCATAGTAGAACACAGATGAAGCTTCTAAGTTGATGTAATAGCCAGTAAGAAGTAGTACAATTCAAGTTTTAGGTACTGATTTTTTTTTTTAGCTGGCTTTGGTGCCTTGGACATGAGCTAGTACCTTAAGATTTGCATGAAAGGAGGACTAGCAGCCGAGTTGCACGGGAGAATGTGCAAAGGGTTCATATGTAGTAAAAACCTGAGAAATCCGTCCGTTTTCGTCATTTGTTATCGAATCGACTTAAAGCCAGATCGTCACATTGGCCGCTCTTCACTCTGAAACGGCTGTACTTATCGTCTGCAAAGCTATGTCGCCTGGTGCGGTATGCGGAGACACTAAAAGCTCCATAGTAGAACACAGATGAAGCTTCTAAGATGATGTAATAGCCAGTAAGAAGTAGTACAATTCAAGTTTTAGGTATCGATTATTGACTTTTTAGCAGGCTTTGGTGCCTTGGACATGAGCTAGTACCTTAAGATTCTGCATGAAAGAAGGACTAGCAGCCGAGTTGCACGGGAAAATGTGAAAAGTGTTCATATGTAGTAAAAACCTGAGAAATCCGTCCGTTTTCGTCATTTGTTATCGAATCGACTTAAAGCCAGATCGTCACATTGGCCGCTCTTCTCTCTGAAACGGTTGTACTTATCGTCCTCAAAGCTATGTCACGTGCTGCGTTATGCGGAGACACTAAAAGCACCATATTAGAACACAGATGAAGCTTCTAAGTTGATGTAATAGCCAGTAGGAAGTAGTGCAATTCAAATTTAGGTATCGATTATTGACTTCTTAGCTGGCTTTGGTGCCTTGGACATGGACTACAACCTTAAGATTCTGCATGAAAGGATGACTAGCAGCCGAGTTGCACGGGAGAATGTGAAAAGTGTTCATATGTAGTAAAAACCTGCGAAATCCGTCCGTTTTCGTCATTTGTTATCGAATCGACTTAAAGCCAGATCGTCACATTGGCCGCTCTTCTCTCTGAAACGGTTGTACTTATCGTCTGCAAAGCTATGTCGCGTGCTGCGGTATGCGGAGACACTAAAGGCACCGTAGTAGAATACAGATGAAGCTTCTAAGATGATGTAATAGCCAGTAAGAAGTAGTACAATTCAAAATTTAGGTATCCATTATTGACTTTATAGCTGGCTTTGGTGCCTTGGACATGAGCTAGGACCTTAAGATTCTGCATGAAAGGAGGACTAGCAGCCGAGTTGCACGGGAAAATGTGAAAAGTGTTCATATGTAGTAAAAACCTGAGAACTCCGTCCGTTTTCGTCATTTGTTATTGAATCGACTTAAAGCCAGATCGCCACATTGGCCGCTCTTCTCTCTGAAACGGTTGTACTTATCGTCCTCAAAGCTATGTCGCGTGCTGCGTTATGCGGAGACACTAAAAGCACCATAGCAGAACACAGATGAAGCTTCTAAGTTGATGTAATAGCCAGTAGGAAGTAGTGCAATTCAAGTTTTAGGTATCGATTATTGACTTCTTAGCTGGCTTTGGTGCCTTGGAATTGAGCTAGGACCTTAAGATTCTGCATGAAAGGAGGACTAGCAGCCGAGTTGCACGGGAGAATGTGAAAAGTGTTCATATGTAGTAAAAACCTGAGAAATCCGTCCGTTTTCGTCATTTGTTATCGAATCGACTTAAAGCCAGATCGTCACATTTGCCGCTCTTCTCTCTGAAACGGTTGTACTTATCGTCTGCAAAGCTATGTCGCGTACTGCGGTATGCGGAGACACTAAAAGCACCATAGTAGAACACAGATGAAGCTTCTAATTTGATGTAATAGCCAGTAAGAAGTAGTACAATTCAAGTTTTAGGTATCGATTATTGACTTTTTAGCTGGCTTTGGTGCTCTGGACATGAGCTAGGACCTTAAGATTCTGCATTAAAGGAGGACTAGCAGCCGCGTTGCACGGGAGAATGTGAAATGTGTTCATATGTTGTAGAAACCTGAGAAATACGTCCGTTTTCGTCATTTGTTATCGAATCGACTTAAAGCCCGATCGTCACATTGGCCGCTCTTCTCTCTGAAACGGTTGTACTTATCGTCTGCAAAGCTATGTCGCGTGCTGCGGTATGCGGAGACAATAAAATCACCATAGTAGACCACAGATGAAGCTTCTAAGATGATGTAATAGCCAGTAAGAAGTAGTACAATTCAAGTTTTAGGTATCGATTATTGACTTTTTAGCTGGCTTTGGTGCCTTGGACATGAGCTAGGTCCCTAAGATTGTGCATTAAAGGAGGACTAGCAGCTGCGTTGCACGGGAGAATGTGAAATGTGTTCATATGTAGTAGAAACCTGAGAAATGCGTCCATTTTCGTCATTTGTTATCGAATCGACTTAAAGCCCGATCGTCACATTGGCCGCTCTTCTCTCTGAAACGGTTGTACTTACCGTCTGCAAAGCTATGTCGCGTGCTGCGGTATGCGGAGACACTAAAAGCACCATAGTAGAACACAGATGAAGCTTCTAAGTTGATGTAATAGCCAGTAAGAAGTAGTACACTTCAAGTTTTAGGTATCGATTATTGAGTTTTTAGCTGGCTTTGGTGCCTTGGACATGAGCTAGGACCTTAAGATTCTGCATCAAAAGGAGGACTAGCAGCCGAGTTGCACGGGAGAATGTGAAAAGTGTTCATATGTAGTAAAAACCTGAGAAATCGGTCCGTTTTCGCAATTTGTTATCGAATCGACTTAAAGCCCGATCGTCACATTGGCCGCTCTTTTCTCTGAAACGGTTGTACTTGTCGTCTGCAAAGCTATGTCGCGTGCTGCGGTATGCGGAGACACTAAAAGCACCTTAGTAGAACACTGATGAAGCTTCTAAGTTGATGTAATAGCCAGTGAGAAGTAGTACAATTCAAGTTTTAGGTATCGATTATTGACTTTTTAGCTGTCTTTGGTGCCTTGGACATGAGCTAGCACCTTAAGATTCTGCATGAAAGGAGAACTAGCAGCCGAGTTGCATGGGAGAATGTGAAAAGTGTTCATATGTAGTAAAAACCTGAGAAATCCGTCCGTTTTCGTCATTTGTTATCGAATCGACTTAAAGACCAGATCGTCAAATTGGCACCTCTTTTCTCTGAAACGGTTGTACTTATCGTCTGCAAAGCTATGTCGCGTGCTGCGGTATGCGGAGACAATAAAATCACCATAGTAGAACACAGATGAAGCTTCTAAGTTGATATAATAGCCAGTAAGAAGTAGTACACTTCAAGTTTTAGGTATCGATTATTGACTTTTTAGCTGGCTTTCGTGCCTTGGACATGAGCTAGGACCTTAAGATTCTGCATCAAAAGGAGGACTAGCAGCCGAGTTGCACGGGAGAATGTGAAAAGTGTTCATATGTAGTAAAAACCTGAGAAATCCGTCCGTTTTCGTCATTTGTTATCGAATCGACTTAAAGCCAGATCGTCACATTGGCCGCTCTTCTCTCTGAAACGGTTGTACTTATCGTCTTCAAAGCTATGTCGCGTGCTGCGGTATGCGGAGACACTAAAAGTACCATAGTAGAACACAGATGAAGCTTCTAAGTTGATGTAATAGCCAGTAAGATGTAGTACAATTCAAGTTTTAGGTATCGATTATTGACTTCTTAGATGGATTTGGTGCCTTGGACATGAGCTAGGACCTTAAGATTCTGCATGAAAGGAGGACTAGCTGCCGAGATGCACGGGAGAAAGTGAAAAGTGTTCATATGTAGTAAAAACCTGGGAAATCCGTCCGTTTTCGTCATTTGTTATCGAATCGATTTAAAGCCAGATCGTCACTTGGCCGCTCTTCTCTCTGAAACGGTTGTACTTATCGTCTGCAAAGCTATGTCGCGTGCTGCGGTAGGCGGAGACACTAAAAGCACCATAGTGGAACACAGATGAAGCTTCTAAGTTGATGTAATAGCCAGTAAGAAGTAGTACAATTCAAGTTTTAGGTACTGATTTTTTTTTTTAGCTGGCTTTGGTGCCTTGGACATGAGGTAGAACCTTAAGATTTGCATGCAAGGAGGACTAGCAGCCGAGTTGCACGGGAGAATGTGAAAAGGGTTCATATGTAGTAAAAACCTGAGAAATCCGTCCGTTTTCGTCATTTGTTATCGAATCGACTTAGAGCCAGATCGTCACATTGGCCGCTCTTCACTCTGAAACGGCTGTACTTATCGTCTGCAAAGCTATGTCGCCTGCTGCGGTATGCGGAGACACTAAAAGCACCATAGTAGAACACAGATGAAGCTTCTAAGTTGATGTAATAGCCAGTAAGAAGCAGTACACTTCAAGTTTTAGGTATCGATTATTGACTTTTTAGCTGGCTTTGGTGCCTTGGACATGAGCAAGGACCTTAAGATTCTGCATCAAAAGGAGGACTAGCAGCCGAGTTGCACGGGAGAATGTGAAAAGTGTTCATATGTAGTAAAAACCTGAGAAATCCGTCCGTTTTCGTCATTTGTTATCGAATCGACTTAAAGCCAAATCGTCACATTGGACGCTCTGCTCTCTGAAACGATTGTACTTATCGTCTGCAAAGCTATGTCGCGTACTGCGGTATTCGGAGACACTAAAAGCACCATAGTAGAACACAGATGAAGCTTCTAATATGATGTAATAGCCAGTAAGAAGTAGTACAATTCAAGTTTTAGGTATCGATTATTGACTTTTTAGCTGGCTTTGGTGATCTGGACATGAGCTAGGACCTTAAAATTCTGCATGAAAGGAGGACTGGCAGCCGAGTTGCACGGGAGAATGTGAAAAGTGTTCATAAGTAGTAGAAACCTGAGAAATGCGTCCATTTTCGTCATTTGTTATCGAATCGACTTAAAGCCCGATCGTCACATTGGACGCTCTTCTCTCTGAAACGGTTGTACTTATCGTCTGCAAAGCTATGTCGCGTGCTGCGGTATGCGGAGACACTAAAAGCACCATAGTAGAACACAGATGAAGCTTCTAAGTTGATGTAATAGCCAGTAAGAAGTAGTACACTTCAAGTTTTAGGTATCGATTATTGACTTTTTAGCTGGCTTTGGTGCCTTGGACATGAGCTAGGACCTTAAGATTCTGCATCAAAAGGAGGACTAGCAGCCGAGTTGCACGGGAGAATGTGAAAAGTGTTCATATGTAGTAAAAACCTGAGAAATCCGGCCGTTTTCGTCATTTGTTATCGAATCGACTTAAAGCCAAATCGTCACATTGGCCGCTCTGCTCTCTGAAACAGTTGTACTTATCGTCTGCAAAGCTATGTCGCGTACTGCGGTATTCGGAGACACTGAAAGCACCATAGTAGAACACAGATGAAGCTTCTAAGATGATGTAATAGCCAGTAAGAAATAGTACAATTCAAGTTTTAGGTATCGATTGTTGACTTTTTAGCTGGCTTCGGTGCCTTGGACGTGACCTAGGACCTTAAGATACTGCATGAAAGGAGGACTAGGAGCCGAGTTGCACGGGAGAATGTGAAAAGTGTTCATATGTAGTAAAAACCGGAGAAATCCGTCCGTTTTCGTAATTTGTTATCGAATCGACTTAAAGCCCGATCGTCACATTGGCCGCTCTTTTCTCTGAAACGGTTGTACTTATCGTCTTCAAAGCTATGTCGCGTGCTGCGGTATGCGAAGACACTAAAAGCACCATAGTAGAACACAGATGAAGCTTCTAAGTTGATGTAATAGCCAGTAAGATGTAGTACAATTCAAGTTTTAGGTATCGATTATTGACTTCTTACATGGATTTGGTGCCTTGGACATGAGCTAGGACCTTAAGATTCTGCATGAAAGGAGGACTAGCAGCCGAGATGCACGGGAGAAAGTGAAAAGTGTTCATATGTAGTAAAAACCTGAGAAATCCGTCCGTTTTCGTCATTTGTTATCGAATCGATTTAAAGCCAGATCGTCACTTGGCCGCTCTTCTCTCTGAAACGGTTGTACTTATCGTCTGCAAAGCTATGTCGCGTGCTGCGGTAGGCGGAGACACTAAAAGCACCATAGTAGAACACAGATGAAGCATCTAAGTTGATGTAATAGCCAGTAAGAAGTAGTACAATTCAAGTTTCAGGTACTGATTATTTTTTTTTAGCTGGCTTTGGTGCCTTGGACATGAGCTAGGACCTTAAGATTTGCATGAAAGGAGGACTAGCAGCCGCGTTGCACGGGAGAATGTGAAAAGGGTTCATATGTAGTAAAAACCTGAGAAATCCGTCCGTTTTCGTCATTTGTTATCGAATCGACTTAAAGCCAGATCGTCACATTGGCCGCTCTTCACTCTGAAACGGCTGTACTTATCGTCTGCAAAGCTATGTCGCCTGCTGCGGTATGCGGAGACACTAAAAGCACCATAGTAGAACACAGATGAAGCTTCTAAGTTGATGTAATAGCCAGTAAGAAGCAGTACACTTCAAGTTTTAGGTATCGATTATTGACTTTTTAGCTGGCTTTGGTGCCTTGGACATGAGCTAGGACCTTAAGATTCTGCATCAAAAGGAGGACTAGCAGCCGAGTTGCACGGGAGAATGTGAAAAGTGTTCATATGTAGTAAAAACCTGAGAAATCCGTCCGTTTTCGTCATTTGTTATCGAATCGACTTAAAGCCAAATCGTCACATTGGACGCTCTGCTCTCTGAAACGGTTGTACTTATCGTCTGCAAAGCTATGTCGCGTACTGCGGTATTCGGAGACACTAAAAGCACCATAGTAGAACACAGATGAAGCTTCTAATATGATGTAATAGCCAGTAAGAAGTAGTACAATTCAAGTTTTAGGTATCGATTATTGACTTTTTAGCTGGCTTTGGTGATCTGGACATGAGCTAGGACCTTAAAATTCTGCATGAAAGGAGGACTGGCAGCCGAGTTGCACGGGAGAATGTGAAAAGTGTTCATAAGTAGTAAAAACCTGAGAAATCCGTCCGTTTTCCTCATTTGTTATCGAATCGACTTAATGCCAGAACGTCACATTGGCCGCTCCTCTCTCTGAAACGGTTGTACTTATCGTCCTCAAAGCTATGTCGCGTGCTGCGGTATGCGGAGGCACTAAAAGCACCATAGTAACACAGATGAAGCTTCTAAGTTGATGTAATAGCCAGTAAGAAGTAGTACAATTCAAGTTTTAGGTATCGATTATTGACTTTTTAACTGGCTTTGGTGCTCTGGACATGAGCTAGGACCTTAAGATTCTGCATTAAAGGAGGACTAGCAGCCGCGTTGCACGGGAGATTGTGAAATGTGTTCATATGTTGTAGAAACCTGAGAAATACGTCCGTTTTCGTCATTTGTTATCGAATCGACTTAAAGCCAGATCGTCACATTGGCCGCTCTTCTCTCTGAAACGGTTGTACTTATCGTCTGCAAAGCTATGTCGCGTGCTGCGGTTTGCGGAGACAATAAAATCACCATAGTAGAACACAGATGAAGCTTCTAAGATGATGTAATAGCCAGTAAGAAGTAGTACAATTCAAGTTTTAGGTATCGATTATTGACTTTTTAGCTGGCTTTGGTGCCTTGGACATGAGCTAGGACCTTAAGATTCTGCATTAAAGGAGGACTAGCAGCCGCGTTGCACGGGAGAATGTGAAATGTGTTCATATGTAGTAGAAACCTGAGAAATGCGTCCATTTTCGTCATTTGTTATCGAATCGACTTAAAGCCCGATCGTCACATTGGACGCTCTTCTCTCTGAAACGGTTGTACTTATCGTCTGCAAAGCTATGTCGCGTGCTGCGGTATGCGGAGACACTATAAGCACCATAGTAGAACACAGATGAAGCTTCTAAGTTGATGTAATAGCCAGTAAGAAGTAGTACACTTCAAGTTTTAGGTATCGATTATTGACTTTTTAGCTGGCTTTGGTGCCTTGGACATGAGCTAGGACCTTAAGATTCTGCATCAAAAGGAGGACTAGCAGCCGAGTTGCATGGGAGAATGTGAAAAGTGTTCATATGTAGTAAAAACCTGAGAAATCCGGCCGTTTTCGTCATTTGTTATCGAATCGACTTAAAGCCAAATCGTCACATTGGCCGCTCTGCTCTCTGAAACGGTTGTACTTATCGTCTGCAAAGCTATGTCGCGTACTGCGGTATTCGGAGACACTGAAAGCACCATAGTAGAACACAGATGAAGCTTCTAAGATGATGTAATAGCCAGTAAGAAATAGTACAATTCAAGTTTTAGGTATCGATTGTTGACTTTTTAGCTGGCTTCGGTGCCTTGGACGTGACCTAGGACCTTAAGATACTGCATGAAAGGAGGACTAGGAGCCGAGTTGCACGGGAGAATGTGAAAAGTGTTCATATGTAGTAAAAACCGGAGAAATCCGTCCGTTTTCGTAATTTGTTATCGAATCGACTTAAAGCCCGATCGTCACATTGGCCGCTCTTTTCTCTGAAACGGTTGTACTTATCGTCTTCAAAGCTATGTCGCGTGCTGCGGTATGCGAAGACACTAAAAGCACCATAGTAGAACACAGATGAAGCTTCTAAGTTGATGTAATAGCCAGTAAGATGTAGTACAATTCAAGTTTTAGGTATCGATTATTGACTTCTTACATGGATTTGGTGCCTTGGACATGAGCTAGGACCTTAAGATTCTGCATGAAAGGAGGACTAGCAGCCGAGATGCACGGGAGAAAGTGAAAAGTGTTCATATGTAGTAAAAACCTGAGAAATCCGTCCGTTTTCGTCATTTGTTATCGAATCGATTTAAAGCCAGATCGTCACTTGGCCGCTCTTCTCTCTGAAACGGTTGTACTTATCGTCTGCAAAGCTATGTCGCGTGCTGCGGTAGGCGGAGACACTAAAAGCACCATAGTAGAACACAGATGAAGCTTCTAAGTTGATGTAATAGCCAGTAAGAAGTAGTACAATTCAAGTTTCAGGTACTGATTATTTTTTTTTAGCTGGCTTTGGTGCCTTGGACATGAGCTAGGACCTTAAGATTTGCATGAAAGGAGGACTAGCAGCCGCGTTGCACGGGAGAATGTGAAATGTGTTCATATGTAGTGGAAACCTGAGAAATCCGTCCATTTTCGTCATTTGTTATCGAATCGACTTAAAGCCCGATCGTCACATTGGCCGCTCTTCTCTGTGAAACGGTTGTACTTATCGTCTGCATAGCTAAGTCGCGTGCTGCGGTATGCGGAGACACTAAAAGCACCATAATAGAACACAGATGAAGCTTCTAAGTTGATGTAATAGCCAGTAAGAAGTAGTACACTTCACGTTTTAGGTATCGATTATTGACTTTTTAGCTGGCTTTGGTGCCTTGGACATGAGCTAGGACCTTAAGATTCTGCATCAAAAGGAGGACTAGCAGCCGAGTTGCACGGGAGAATGTGAAAAGTGTTCATATGTAGTAAAAACCTGAGAAATCCGTCCGTTTTCGTCATTTGTTATCGAATCGACTTAAAGCCAAATCGTCACATTGGACGCTCTGCTCTCTGAAACGGTTGTACTTATCGTCTGCAAAGCTATGTCGCGTACTGCGGTATTCGGAGACACTAAAAGCACCATAGTAGAACACAGATGAAGCTTCTGATATGATGTAATAGCCAGTAAGAAGTAGTACAATTCAAGTTTTAGGTATCGATTATTGACTTTTTAGCTGGCTTTGGTGATCTGGACATGAGCTAGGACCTTAAGATTCTGCATGAAAGGAGGACTGGCAGCCGAGTTGCACGGGAGAATGTGAAAAGTGTTCATATGTAGTAAAAACCTGAGAAATCCGTCCGTTTTCGTCATTTGTTATCGAATCGACTTAATGCCAGAACGTCACATTGGCCGCTCCTCTCTCTGAAACGGTTGCACTTATCGTCCTCAAAGCTATGTCGCGTGCTGCGGTATGCGGAGACAATAAAATCACCATAGTAGAACACAGATGAAGCTTCTAAGATGATGTAATAGCCAGTAAGAAGTAGTACAATTCAAGTTTTAGGTATCGATTATTGACTTTTTAGCTGGCTTTGGTGCCTTGGACATGAGCAAGGACCTTAAGATTCTGCATTAAAGGAGGACTAGCAGCCGCGTTGCACGGGAGAATGTGAAAAGTGTTCATATGTAGTAAAAACCTGAGAAATCCGTCAGTTTTCGTCATTTGTTATCGAATCGACTTAAAGCCCGATCGTCACATTGGACGCTCTTCTCTCTGAAACGGTTGTACTTATCGTCTGCAAAGCTATGTCGCGTGCTGCGGTATGAGGAGACACTATAAGCACCATAGTAGAACACAGATGAAGCTTCTAAGTTGATGTAATAGCCAGTAAGAAGTAGTACACTTCAAGTTTTAGGTATCGATTATTGACTTTTTAGCTGGCTTTGGTGCCTTGGACATGAGCTAGGACCTTAAGATTCTGCATCAAAAGGAGGACTAGCAGCCGAGTTGCACGGGAGAATGTGAAAAGTGTTCATATGTAGTAAAAACCTGAGAAATCCGGCCGTTTTCGTCATTTGTTATCGAATCGACTTAAAGCCAAATCGTCACATTGGCCGCTCTGCTCTCTGAAACGGTTGTACTTATCGTCTGCAAAGCTATGTCGCGTACTGCGGTATTCGGAGACACTGAAAGCACCATAGTAGAACACAGATGAAGCTTCTAAGATGATGTAATAGCCAGTAAGAAATAGTACAATTCAAGTTTTAGGTATCGATTGTTGACTTTTTAGCTGGCTTCGGTGCCTTGGACGTGACCTAGGACCTTAAGATACTGCATGAAAGGAGGACTAGGAGCCGAGTTGCACGGGAGAATGTGAAAAGTGTTCATATGTAGTAAAAACCGGAGAAATCCGTCCGTTTTCGTAATTTGTTATCGAATCGACTTAAAGCCCGATCGTCACATTGGCCGCTCTTTTCTCTGAAACGGTTGTACTTATCGTCTTCAAAGCTATGTCGCGTGCTGCGGTATGCGAAGACACTAAAAGCACCATAGTAGAACACAGATGAAGCTTCTAAGTTGATGTAATAGCCAGTAAGATGTAGTACAATTCAAGTTTTAGGTATCGATTATTGACTTCTTACATGGATTTGGTGCCTTGGACATGAGCTAGGACCTTAAGATTCTGCATGAAAGGAGGACTAGCAGCCGAGATGCACGGGAGAAAGTGAAAAGTGTTCATATGTAGTAAAAACCTGAGAAATCCGTCCGTTTTCGTCATTTGTTATCGAATCGATTTAAAGCCAGATCGTCACTTGGCCGCTCTTCTCTCTGAAACGGTTGTACTTATCGTCTGCAAAGCTATGTCGCGTGCTGCGGTAGGCGGAGACACTAAAAGCACCATAGTAGAACACAGATGAAGCTTCTAAGTTGATGTAATAGCCAGTAAGAAGTAGTACAATTCAAGTTTCAGGTACTGATTATTTTTTTTTAGCTGGCTTTGGTGCCTTGGACATGAGCTAGGACCTTAAGATTTGCATGAAAGGAGGACTAGCAGCCGCGTTGCACGGGAGAATGTGAAATGTGTTCATATGTAGTAGAAACCTGAGAAATCCGTCCATTTTCGTCATTTGTTATCGAATCGACTTAAAGCCCGATCGTCACATTGGCCGCTCTTCTCTGTGAAACGGTTGTACTTATCGTCTGCATAGCTAAGTCGCGTGCTGCGGTATGCGGAGACACTAAAAGCACCATAATAGAACACAGATGAAGCTTCTAAGTTGATGTAATAGCCAGTAAGAAGTAGTACACTTCACGTTTTAGGTATCGATTATTGACTTTTTAGCTGGCTTTGGTGCCTTGGACATGAGCTAGGACCTTAAGATTCTGCATCAAAAGGAGGACTAGCAGCCGAGTTGCACGGGAGAATGTGAAAAGTGTTCATATGTAGTAAAAACCTGAGAAATCCGTCCGTTTTCGTCATTTGTTATCGAATCGACTTAAAGCCAAATCGTCACATTGGACGCTCTGCTCTCTGAAACGGTTGTACTTATCGTCTGCAAAGCTATGTCGCGTACTGCGGTATTCGGAGACACTAAAAGCACCATAGTAGAACACAGATGAAGCTTCTGATATGATGTAATAGCCAGTAAGAAGTAGTACAATTCAAGTTTTAGGTATCGATTATTGACTTTTTAGCTGGCTTTGGTGATCTGGACATGAGCTAGGACCTTAAGATTCTGCATGAAAGGAGGACTGGCAGCCGAGTTGCACGGGAGAATGTGAAAAGTGTTCATATGTAGTAAAAACCTGAGAAATCCGTCCGTTTTCGTCATTTGTTATCGAATCGACTTAATGCCAGAACGTCACATTGGCCGCTCCTCTCTCTGAAACGGTTGTACTTATCGTCTGCAAAGCTATGTCGCGTGCTGCGGTATGCGGAGACAATAAAATCACCATAGTAGAACACAGATGAAGCTTCTAAGATGATGTAATAGCCAGTAAGAAGTAGTACAATTCAAGTTTTAGGTATCGATTATTGACTTTTTAGCTGGCTTTGGTGCCTTGGACATTAGCAAGGACCTTAAGATTCTGCATTAAAGGAGGACTAGCAGCCGCGTTGCACGGGAGAATGTGAAAAGTGTTCATATGTAGTAAAAACCTGAGAAATCCGTCAGTTTTCGTCATTTGTTATCGAATCGACTTAAAGCCAAATCGTCACATTGGCCGCTCTGCTCTCTGAAACGGTTGTACTTATCGTCTGCAAAGCTATGTCGCGTACTGTGGTATTCGGAGACACTGAAAGCACCATAGTAGAAAACAGATGAAACTTCTAAGATGATGTAATAGCCAGTAAGAAATAGTACAATTCAAGTTTTAGGTATCGATTGTTGACTTTTTAGCTGGCTTCGGTGCCTTGGACGTGACCTAGGACCTTAAGATACTGCATGAAAGGAGGACTAGCAGCCGAGTTGCACGGGAGAATGTGAAAAGCGTTCATATGTAGTAAAAACCTGAGAAATCCGTCCGTTTTCGACATTTGTTATCGAATCGACTTAAAGCCCGATCGTCACATTGGCCGCTCTTACCTCTGAAACGGTTGTACTTGTCGTCTGTGAAGCTATGTCGCGTGCTGCGGTATGCGGAGACACTAAAAGCACCATAGTAGAACACTGATGAAGCTTCTAAGTTGATGTAATAGCCAGTGAGAAGTAGTACAATTCAAGTTTTAGGTATCGATTATTGACTTTTTATCTGTCTTTGGTGCCTTGGACATGAGCTAGCACCTTAAGATTCTGCATGAAAGGAGAACTAGCTGCCGAGTTGCATGGGAGAATGTGAAAAGTGTTCATATGTAGTAAAAACCTGAGAAATCCGACCGTTTTCGTCATTTGTTATCGAATCGACTTAAAGACCAGATCGTCAAATTGGCCCCTCTTTTCTCTGAAACGGTTGTACTTATCGTCTGCAAAGCTATGTCGCGTGCTGCGGTATGCGGAGACACTAAAAGCACCATAGTAGAACACAGATGAAGCTTCTATTTTGATGTAATAGCCAGTAAGATGTAGTACAATTCAAGTTTTAGGTATCGATTATTGACTTCTTAGATGGATTTGGTGCCTTGGACATGAGCTAGGACCTTAAGATTCTGCATGAAAGGAGGACTAGCAGCCGATATGCACGGGAGAAAGAGAAAAGTGTTCATATGTGGTAAAAACCTGAGAAATCCGTCCGTTTTCGTCATTTGTTATCGAATCGATTTAAAGCCAGATCGTCACTTGGCCGCTCTTCTCTCTGAAACGGTTGTACTTATCGTCTGCAAAGCTATGTCGCGTGCTGCGGTAGGCGGAGACACTAAAAGCACCATAGTAGAACACAGATGAAGCTTCTAAGTTGATGTAATAGCCAGTAAGAAGTAGTACAATTCAAGTTTTAGGTACTGAATTTTTTTTTTAGCTGGCTTTGGTGCCTTGGACATGAGCTAGAACCTTAAGATTTGCATGAAAGGAGGACTAGCAGCCGAGTTGCACGGGAGAATGTGCAAAGGGTTCATATGTAATAAAAACCTGAGAAATCCGTCCGTTTTCGTCATTTGTTATCGAATCGACTTAAAGCCAGATCGTCACATTGGCCGCTCTTCACTCTGAAACGGCTGTACTTATCGTCTGCAAAGCTATGTCGCCTGCTGCGGTATGCGGAGACACTAAAAGCTCCATAGTAGAACACAGATGAAGCTTCTAAGATGATGTAATAGCCAGTAAGAAGTAGTACAATTCAAGTTTTAGGTATCGATTATTGACTTTTTAGCAGGCTTTGGTGCCTTGGACATGAGCTAGTACCTTAAGATTCTGCATGAAAGAAGGACTAGCAGCCGAGTTGCACGGGAAAATGTGAAAAGTGTTCATATGTAGTAAAAACCTGAGAAATCAGTCCGTTTTCGTCATTTGTTATCGAATCGACTTAAAGCCAGATCGTCACATTGGCCGCTCTTCTCTCTGAAACGGTTGTACTTATCGTCCTCAAAGCTATGTCACGTGCTGCGTTATGCGGAGACACTAAAAGCACCATATTAGAACACAGATGAAGCTTCTAAGTTGAAGTAATAGCCAGTAGGAAGTAGTGCAATTCAAATTTAGGTATCGATTATTGACTTCTTAGCTGGCTTTGGTGCCTTGGACATGGACTACAACCTTAAGATTCAGCATGAAAGGATGACTAGCAGCCGAGTTGCACGGGAGAATGTGAAAAGTGTTCATATGTAGTAAAAACCTGCGAAATCCGTCCGTTTTCGTCATTTGTTATCGAATCGACTTAAAGCCAGATCGTCACATTGGCCGCTCTTCTCTCTGAAACGGTTGTACTTATCGTCTGCAAAGCTATGTCGCGTGCTGCGGTATGCGGAGACACTAAAGGCACCGTAGTAGAATACAGATGAAGCTTCTAAGATGATGTAATAGCCAGTAAGAAGTAGTACAATTCAAAATTTAGGTATCCATTATTGACTTTATAGCTGGCTTTGGTGCCTTGGACATGAGCTAGGACCTTAAGATTCTGCATGAAAGGAGGACTAGCAGCCGAGTTGCACGGGAAAATGTGAAAAGTGTTCATATGTAGTAAAAACCTGAGAACTCCGTCCGTTTTCGTCATTTGTTATTGAATCGACTTAAAGCCAGATCGCCACATTGGCCGCTCTTCTCTCTGAAACGGTTGTACTTATCGTCCTCAAAGCTATGTCGCGTGCTGCGTTATGCGGAGACACTAAAAGCACCATAGCAGAACACAGATGAAGCTTCTAAGTTGATGTAATAGCCAGTAGGAAGTAGTGCAATTCAAGTTTTAGGTATCGATTATTGACTTCTTAGATGGATTTGGTGCCTTGGACATGAGCTAGGACCTTAAGATTCTGCATGAAAGTAGGACTAGCAGCCGAGATGCACGGGAGAAAGTGAAAAGTGTTCATATGTAGTAAAAACCTGAGAAATCCGTCCGTTTTCGTCATTTGTTATCGAATCGATTTAAAGCCAGATCGTCACTTGGCCGCTCTTCTCTCTGAAACGGTTGTACTTATCGTCTGCAAAGCTATGTCGCGTGCTGCGGTAGGCGGAGACACTAAAAGCACCATAGTAGAACACAGATGAAGCTTCTAAGTTGATGTAATAGCCAGTAAGAAGTAGTACAATTCAAGTTTTAGGTACTGATTTTTTTTTTTAGCTGGCTTTGGTGCCTTGGACATGAGGTAGAACCTTAAGATTTGCATGCAAGGAGGACTAGCAGCCGAGTTGCACGGGAGAATGTGAAAAGGGTTCATATGTAGTAAAAACCTGAGAAATCCGTCCGTTTTCGTCATTTGTTATCGAATCGACTTAAAGCCAGATCGTCACATTCTCCGCTCTTCACTCTGAAACGGCTGTACTTATCGTCTGCAAAGCTATGTCGCCTGCTGCGGTATGCGGAGACACTAAAAGCACCATATTAGAACACAGATGAAGCTTCTAAGTTGATGTAATAGCCAGTAGGAAGAAGTGCAATTCAAGTTTTAGGTATCGATTATTGACTTCTTAGCTGGCTTTGGTGCCTTGGACATGGACTACAACCTTAAGATTCTGCATGAAAGGATGACTAGCAGCCGAGTTGCACGGGAGAATGTGAAAAGTGTTCATATGTAGTAAAAACCTGCGAAATCCGTCCGTTTTCGTCATTTGTTATCGAATCGACTTAAAGCCAGATCGTCACATTGGCCGCTCTTCTCTCTGAAACGGTTGTACTTATCGTCTGCAAAGCTATGTCGCGTGCTGCGTTATGCGGAGACACTAAAAGCACCATAGCAGAACACAGATGAAGCTTCTAAGTTGATGTAATAGCCAGTAGGAAGTAGTGCAATTCAAGTTTTAGGTATCGATTATTGACTTCTTAGCTGGCTTTGGTGCCTTGGAATTGAGCTAGGACCTTAAGATTCTGTATGAAAGGAGGACTAGCAGCCGAGTTGCACGGGAGAATGTGAAAAGTGTTCATATGTAGTAAAAACCTGAGAAATCCGTCCGTTTTCGTCATTTGTTATCGAATCGACTTAAAGCCAGATCGTCACATTTGCCGCTCTTCTCTCTGAAACGGTTGTACTTATCGTCTGCAAAGCTATGTCGCGTGCTGCGGTATGCGGAGACACTAAAAGCACCATAGTAGACCACAGATGAAGCTTCTAATTTGATGTAATAGCCAGTAAGAAGTAGTACAATTCAAATTTTAGGTTCTGATTATTTACTTTATAGCTGGCTTTGGTGCCTTGGACATGAGCTAGGACCTTAAGATTCTGCATGAAAGGAGGACTAGCAGCCGAGTTGCACGGGAGAATGTGAAAAGTATTCATATGTAGTAAAAACCTGAGAAATCCGTCCGTTTTCGTCATTTGTTATCGAATCGACTTAAAGCCTGATCGTCACATTGGCCGCTCTTCTCTCTGAAACGGTTGTACTTATCGTCTGCAAAGCTATGTCGCGTGCTGCGGTATGCGGAGACACTAAAAGCACCATAGTAGAACACAGATGAAGCTTCTAAGTTGATGTAATAGCCAGTAGGAAGTAGTGCAATTCAAGTTTTAGGTATCGATTATTGACTTTTTGGCTGGCTTTGGTGCCTTGGACATGAGCTAGGACCTTAAGATTCTGCATGAAAGGAGGACTAGCAGCCGAGTTGCACGGGCGATTGTGGAATGTATTCATATGTAGTAAAAACCTAGATATTCGCCCGTTATCGTCATTTGTTATCGAATCGACTTTAAGCCAGATCTTCACATTGGCCGCTCTTCTCTCTGAAACGGTTGTACTTATCGTCTGCAAAGCTATGTCGGGTGCTGCGGTATGTGGAGACACTAAAAGCACCATAGTAGAACACAGATGAAGCTTCTAAGTTGATTAATAGCCAGTAAGAAGTAGTACAATTCAAGTTTTAGGTATTGATTATTGACTTTTTAGCTGGCTTTGGTGCATTGGACATGGGCTAGGACCTTAAGATTCTGCATCAAAAGTAGGACTAGCAGCCGAGTTGCACGGGAGAATGTAAAAAGTGTTCATATGTAGTAAAAACCTGAGAAATCCGTCCGTTTTCGTCATTTGTTATCGAATCGACTTAAAGCCAATTCGTCACATTGGACGCTCTGCTCTCTGAAACGGTTGTACTTATCGTCTGCAAAGCTATGTCGCGTGCTGCGGTATGCGGAGACACTAAAAGCACCATAGTAGACCACAGATGAAGCTTCTAATTTGATGTAATAGCCAGTAAGAAGTAGTACAATTCAAATTTTAGGTTCTGATTATTTACTTTATAGCTGGCTTTGGTGCCTTGGACATGAGCTAGGACCTTAAGATTCTGCATGAAAGGAGGACTAGCAGCCGAGTTGCACGGGAGAATGTGAAAAGTATTCATATGTAGTAAAAACCTGAGAAATCCGTCCGTTTTCGTCATTTGTTATCGAATCGACTTAAAGCCTGATCGTCACATTGGCCGCTCTTCTCTCTGAAACGGTTGTACTTATCGTCTGCAAAGCTATGTCGCGTGCTGCGGTATGCGGAGACACTAAAAGCACCATAGTAGAACACAGATGAAGCTTCTAAGTTGATGTAATAGCCAGTAGGAAGTAGTGCAATTCAAGTTTTAGGTATCGATTATTGACTTTTTGGCTGGCTTTGGTGCCTTGGACATGAGCTAGGACCTTAAGATTCTGCATGAAAGGAGGACTAGCAGCCGAGTTGCACGGGCGATTGTGGAATGTATTCATATGTAGTAAAAACCAAGATATTCGCCCGTTATCGTCATTTGTTATCGAATCGACTTTAAGCCAGATCTTCACATTGGCCGCTCTTCTCTCTGAAACGGTTGTACTTATCGTCTGCAAAGCTATGTCGGGTGCTGCGGTATGTGGAGACACTAAAAGCACCATAGTAGAACACAGATGAAGCTTCTAAGTTGATTAATAGCCAGTAAGAAGTAGTACAATTCAAGTTTTAGGTATTGATTATTGACTTTTTAGCTGGCTTTGGTGCCTTGGACATGGGCTAGGACCTTAAGATTCTGCATCAAAAGTAGGACTAGCAGCCGAGTTGCACGGGAGAATGTGAAAAGTGTTCATATGTAGTAAAAACCTGAGAAATCCGTCCGTTTTCGTCATTTGTTATCGAATCGACTTAAAGCCAATTCGTCACATTGGACGCTCTGCTCTCTGAAACGGTTGTACTTATCGTCTGCAAAGCTATGTCTCGTACTGCGGTATTCGGAGACACTAAAAGCACCATAGTAGAACACAGATGAAGCTTCTAATATGATGTAATAGCCAGTAAGAAGTAGTACAATTCAAGTTTTAGGTATCGATTATTGACTTTTTAGCTGGCTTTGGTGATCTGGACATGAGCTAGGACCTTAAGATTCTGCATGAAAGGAGGACTGGCAGCCGAGTTGCACGGGAGAATGTGAAAAGTGTTCATATGTAGTAAAAACCTGAGAAATCCGTCCGTTTTCGTCATTTGTTATCGAATCGACTTAATGCCAGAACGTCACATTGGCCGCTCCTCTCTCTGAAACGGTTGTACTTATCGTCCTCAAAGCTATGTCGCGTGCTGCGGTATGCGGAGACACTAAAAGCACCATAGTAGAACACAGATGAAGCTTCTAAGTTGATGTAATAGCCAGTAAGAAGTAGTACAATTCAAGTTTTAGGTATCGATTATTGACTTTTTAGCTGGCTTTGGTGCTCTGGACATGAGCTAGGACCTTAAGATTCTGCATTAAAGGAGGAGTAGCAGCCGCGTTGCACGGGAGAATCTGAAATGTGTTCATATGTTGTAGAAACCTGAGAAATACGTCCGTTTTCGTCATTTGTTATCGAATCGACTTAAAGCCCGATCGTCACATTGGCCGCTCTTCTCTCTGAAACGGTTGTTCTTATCGTCTGCAAAGCTATGTCGCGTGCTGCGGTATGCGGAGACAATAAAATCACCATAGTAGACCACAGATGAAGCTTCTAAGATGATGTAATAGCCAGTAAGAAGTAGTACAATTCAAGTTTTAGGTATCGATTATTGACTTTTTAGCTGGCTTTGGTGCCTTGGACATGAGCTAGGACCCTAAGATTGTGCATTAAAGGAGGACTAGCAGCTGCGTTGCACGGGAGAATGTGAAATGTGTTCATATGTAGTAGAAACCTGAGAAATGCGTCCATTTTCGTCATTTGTTATCCAATCGACTTAAAGCCCGATCGTCACATTGGCCGCTCTTCTCTCTGAAACGGTTGTACTTACCGTCTGCAAAGCTATGTCGCGTGCTGCGGTATGCGGAGACACTAAAAGCACCATAGTAGAACACAGATGAAGCTTCTAAGTTGATGTAATAGCCAGTAAGAAGTAGTACACTTCAAGTTTTAGGTATCGATTATTGAGTTTTTAGCTGGCTTTGGTGCCTTGGACATGAGCTAGGACCTTAAGATTCTGCATCAAAAGGAGGACTAGCAGCCGAGTTGCACGGGAGAATGTGAAAAGTGTTCATATGTAGTAAAAACCTGAGAAATCCGTCAGTTTTCGTCATTTGTTATCGAATCGACTTAAAGCCAAATCGTCACATTGGCCGCTCTGCTCTCTGAAACGGTTGTACTTATCGTCTGCAAAGCTATGTCGCGTACTGCGGTATTCGGAGACACTGAAAGCACCATAGTAGAACACAGATGAAGCTTCTAAGATGATGTAATAGCCAGTAAGAAATAGTACAATTCAAGTTTTAGGTATCGATTGTTGACTTTTTTGCTGGCTTCGGTGCCTTGGACGTGACCTAGGACCTTAAGATACTGCATGAAAGGAGGACTAGCAGCCGAGTTGCACGGGAGAATGTGAAAAGTGTTCATATGTAGTAAAAACCTGAGAAATCGGTCCGTTTTCGTAATTTGTTATCGAATCGACTTAAAGCCCGATCGTCACATTGGCCGCTCTTTTCTCTGAAACGGTTGTACTTGTCGTCTGCAAAGCTATGTCGCGTGCTGCGGTATGCGGAGACACTAAAAGCACCATAGTAGAACACTGATGAAGCTTCTAAGTTGATGTAATAGCCAGTGAGAAGTAGTACAATTCAAGTTTTAGGTATCGATTATTGACTTTTTAGCTGTCTTTGGTGCCTTGGACATGAGCTAGCACCTTAAGATTCTGCATGAAAGGAGAACTAGCAGCCGAGTTGCATGGGAGAATGTGAAAAGTGTTCATATGTAGTAAAAACCTGAGAAATCCGTCCGTTTTCGTCATTTGTTATCGAATCGACTTAAAGACCAGATCGTCAAATTGGCACCTCTTTTCTCTGAAACGGTTGTACTTATCGTCTGCAAAGCTATGTCGCGTGCTGCGGTATGCGGAGACAATAAAATCACCATAGTAGAACACAGATGAAGCTTCTAAGTTGATATAATAGCCAGTAAGAAGTAGTACACTTCAAGTTTTAGGTATCGATTATTGACTTTTTAGCTGGCTTTCGTGCCTTGGACATGAGCTAGGACCTTAAGATTCTGCATCAAAAGGAGGACTAGCAGCCGAGTTGCACGGGAGAATGTGAAAAGTGTTCATATGTAGTAAAAACCTGAGAAATCCGTCCGTTTTCGTCATTTGTTATCGAATCGACTTAAAGCCAGATCGTCACATTGGCCGCTCTTCTCTCTGAAACGGTTGTACTTATCGTCTTCAAAGCTATGTCGCGTGCTGCGGTATGCGGAGACACTAAATGTACCATAGTAGAACACAGATGAAGCTTCTAAGTTGATGTAATAGCCAGTAAGATGTAGTACAATTCAAGTTTTAGGTATCGATTATTGACTTCTTAGATGGATTTGGTGCCTTGGACATGAGCTAGGACCTTAAGATTCTGCATGAAAGGAGGACTAGCTGCCGAGATGCACGGGAGAAAGTGAAAAGTGTTCATATGTAGTAAAAACCTGAGAAATCCGTCCGTTTTCGTCATTTGTTATCGAATCGATTTAAAGCCAGATCGTCACTTGGCCGCTCTTCTCTCTGAAACGGTTGTACTTATCGTCTGCAAAGCTATGTCGCGTGCTGCGGTAGGCGGAGACACTAAAAGCACCATAGTAGAACACAGATGAAGCTTCTAAGTTGATGTAATAGCCAGTAAGAAGTAGTACAATTCAAGTTTTAGGTACTGATTTTTTTTTTTAGCTGGCTTTGGTGCCTTGGACATGAGGTAGAACCTTAAGATTTGCATGCAAGGAGGACTAGCAGCCGAGTTGCACGGGAGAATGTGAAAAGGGTTCATATGTAGTAAAAACCTGAGAAATCCGTCCGTTTTCGTCATTTGTTATCGAATCGACTTAAAGCCAGATCGTCACATTGGCCGCTCTTCACTCTGAAACGGCTGTACTTATCGTCTGCAAAGCTATGTCGCCTGCTGCGGTATGCGGAGACACTAAAAGCTCCATAGTAGAACACAGATGAAGCTTCTAAGATGATGTAATAGCCAGTAAGAAGTAGTACAATTCAAGTTTTAGGTATCGATTATTGACTTTTTAGCAGGCATTGGTGCCTTGGACATGAGCTAGTACCTTAAGATTCTGCATGAAAGAAGGACTAGCAGCCGAGTTGCACGGGAAAATGTGAAAAGTGTTCATATGTAGTAAAAACCTGAGAACTCCGTCCGTTTTCGTCATTTGTTATCGAATCGACTTAAAGCCAGATCGTCACATTGGCCGCTCTTCTCTTTGAAACGGTTGTACTTATCGTCCTCAAAGCTATGTCACGTGCTGCGTTATGCGGAGACACTAAAAGCACCATATTAGAACACAGATGAAGCTTCTAAGTTGATGTAATAGCCAGTAGGAAGTAGTGCAATTCAAGTTTTAGGTATCGATTATTGACTTCTTAGCTGGCTTTGGTGCCTTGGACATGGACTACAACCATAAGATTCTGCATGAAAGGATGACTAGCAGCCGAGTTGTACGGGAGAATGTGAAAAGTGTTCATATGTTGTAAAAACCTGCGAAATCCGTCCGTTTTCGTCATTTGTTATCGAATCGACTTAAAGCCAGATCGTCACATTGGGCGCTCTTCTCTTTGAAACGGTTGTACTTATTGTCTGCAAAGCTATGTCGCGTGCTGCGGTATGCGGAGACACTAAAGGCACCGTAGTAGAATACAGATGAAGCTTCTAAGATGATGTAATAGCCAGTAAGAAGTAGTACAATTCAAAATTTAGGTATCCATTATTGACTTTATAGCTGGCTTTGGTGCCTTGGACATGAGCTAGGACCTTAAGATTCTGCTTGAAAGGAGGACTAGCAGCCGAGTTGCACGGGAAAATGTGAAAAGTGTTCATATGTAATAAAAACCTGAGAACTCCGTCCGTTTTCGTCATTTGTTATCGAATCGACTTAAAGCCAGATCGCCACATTGGCCGCTCTTCTCTCTGAAACGGTTGTACTTATCGTCCTCAAAGCTATGTCGCGTGCTGCGTTATGCGGAGACACTAAAAGCACCATAGCAGAACACAGATGAAGCTTCTAAGTTGATGTAATAGCCAGTAGGAAGTAGTGCAATTCAAGTTTTAGGTATCGATTATTGACTTCTTAGCTGGCTTTGGTGCCTTGGAATTGAGCTAGGACCTTAAGATTCTGCATGAAAGGAGGACTAGCAGCCGAGTTGCACGGGAGAATGTGAAAAGTGTTCATATGTAGTAAAAACCTGAGAAATCCGTCCGTTTTCGTCATTTGTTATCGAATCGACTTAAAGCCAGATCGTCACATTTGCCGCTCTTCTCTCTGAAACGGTTGTACTTATCGTCTGCAAAGCTATGTCGCGTGCTGCGGTATGCGGAGACACTAAAAGCACCATAGTAGACCACAGATGAAGCTTCTAATTTGATGTAATAGCCAGTAAGAAGTAGTACAATTCAAATTTTAGGTTCTGATTATTTACTTTATAGCTGGCTTTGGTGCCTTGGACATGAGCTAGGACCTTAAGATTCAGCATGAAAGGAGGACTAGCAGCCGAGTTGCACGGGAGAATGTGAAAAGTGTTCATATGTAGTAAAAACCTGAGAAATCCGTCCGTTTTCGTCATTTGTCATCGAATCGACTTAAAGCCTGATCGTCACATTGGCCGCTCTTCTCTCTGAAACGGTTGTACTTATCGTCTGCAAAGCTATGTCGCGTGCTGCGGTATGCGGAGACACTAAAAGCACCATAGTAGAACACAGATGAACCTTCTAAGTTGATGTAATAGCCAGTAGGAAGTAGTGCAATTCAAGTTTTGGGTATCGATTATTGACTTTTTGGCTGGCTTTGGTGCCTTGGACATGAGCTAGGACCTTAAGATTCTGCATGAAAGGAGGACTAGCAGCCGAGTTGCACGGGCGATTGTGGAATGTATTCATATGTAGTAAAAACCTAGATATTCGCCCGTTATCGTCATTTGTTATCGAATCGACTTAAAGTCAGATCTTCACATTGGCCGCTCTTCTCTCTGAAACGGTTGTACTTATCGTCTGCAAAGCTATGTCGCGTGCTGCGGTATGTGGAGACACTAAAAGCACCATAGTAGAACACAGACGAAGCTTCTAAGTTGATTAATAGCCAGTAAGAAGTAGTACAATTCAAGTTTTAGGTATTGATTATTGACATTTTAGCTGGCTTTGGTTCCTTGGAAATGAGCTAGGAACTTAAGATTCTGCATGAAAGGAGAACTAGCAGCCGAGTTGCACGGGAGAAGGTGAAAAGTGTTCATATGTAGTAAAAACCTGAGAAATCCGTCCGTTTTCGACATTTGTTATCGATTCGACTTAAAGCCAAATCGTCACATTGGCCGCTCTTCTCTCTGAAACGGTTGTACTTATCGTCTGCAAAGCTATGTCGCGTGCTGCGGTATGTGGAGACACTAAAAGCACCATAGTAGAACACAGATGAAGCTTCTAAGTTGATGTAATAGCCAGTAGGAAGTAGTGCAATTCAAGTTTTAGGTATCGATTATTGACTTCTTAGCTGGCTTTGGTGCCTTGGAAATGAGCTAGGACCTTAAGATTCTGCATGAAAGGAGGACTAGCAGCCGAGTTGCACGGGAGAATGTGAAAAGTGTTCATATGTAGTAAAAACCTGAGAATTCCGTCCGTTTTCGTCATTTGTTATCGAATCGACTTAAAGCCAGATCGTACTTGGCCGCTATTCTCTTTGAAACGGTTGTACTTATCGTCTGCAAAGCTATGTCGCGTGCTGCGGTATGCGGAGACACTGAAAGCACCATAGTAGAACACAGATGAAGCTTCTAAGATGATGTAATAGCCAGTAAGAAATAGTACAATTCAAGTTTTAGGTATCGATTGTTGACTTTTTAGCTGGCTTCGGTGCCTTGGACGTGACCTAGGACCTTAAGATACTGCATGAAAGGAGGACTAGCAGCCGAGTTGCACGGGAGAATGTGAAAAGTGTTCATATGTAGTAAAAACCTGAGAAATCGGTCCGTTTTCGTAATTTGTTATCGAATCGACTTAAAGCCCGATCGTCACATTGGCCGCTCTTTTCTCTGAAACGGTTGTACTTGTCGTCTGCAAAGCTATGTCGCGTGCTGCGGTATGCGGAGACACTAAAAGCACCATAGTAGAACACTGATGAAGCTTCTAAGTTGATGTAATAGCCAGTGAGAAGTAGTACAATTCAAGTTTTAGGTATCGATTATTGACTTTTTAGCTGTCTTTGGTGCCTTGGACATGAGCTAGCACCTTAAGATTCTGCATGAAAGGAGAACTAGCAGCCGAGTTGCATGGGAGAATGTGAAAAGTGTTCATATGTAGTAAAAACCTGAGAAATCCGTCCGTTTTCGTCATTTGTTATCGAATCGACTTAAAGACCAGATCGTCAAATTGGCACCTCTTTTCTCTGAAACGGTTGTACTTATCGTCTGCAAAGCTATGTCGCGTGCTGCGGTATGCGGAGACAATAAAATCACCATAGTAGAACACAGATGAAGCTTCTAAGTTGATATAATAGCCAGTAAGAAGTAGTACACTTCAAGTTTTAGGTATCGATTATTGACTTTTTAGCTGGCTTTCGTGCCTTGGACATGAGCTAGGACCTTAAGATTCTGCATCAAAAGGAGGACTAGCAGCCGAGTTGCACGGGAGAATGTGAAAAGTGTTCATATGTAGTAAAAACCTGAGAAATCCGTCCGTTTTCGTCATTTGTTATCGAATCGACTTAAAGCCAGATCGTCACATTGGCCGCTCTTCTCTCTGAAACGGTTGTACTTATCGTCTTCAAAGCTATGTCGCGTGCTGCGGTATGCGGAGACACTAAATGTACCATAGTAGAACACAGATGAAGCTTCTAAGTTGATGTAATAGCCAGTAAGATGTAGTACAATTCAAGTTTTAGGTATCGATTATTGACTTCTTAGATGGATTTGGTGCCTTGGACATGAGCTAGGACCTTAAGATTCTGCATGAAAGGAGGACTAGCTGCCGAGATGCACGGGAGAAAGTGAAAAGTGTTCATATGTAGTAAAAACCTGAGAAATCCGTCCGTTTTCGTCATTTGTTATCGAATCGATTTAAAGCCAGATCGTCACTTGGCCGCTCTTCTCTCTGAAACGGTTGTACTTATCGTCTGCAAAGCTATGTCGCGTGCTGCGGTAGGCGGAGACACTAAAAGCACCATAGTAGAACACAGATGAAGCTTCTAAGTTGATGTAATAGCCAGTAAGAAGTAGTACAATTCAAGTTTTAGGTACTGATTTTTTTTTTTAGCTGGCTTTGGTGCCTTGGACATGAGGTAGAACCTTAAGATTTGCATGCAAGGAGGACTAGCAGCCGAGTTGCACGGGAGAATGTGAAAAGGGTTCATATGTAGTAAAAACCTGAGAAATCCGTCCGTTTTCGTCATTTGTTATCGAATCGACTTAAAGCCAGATCGTCACATTGGCCGCTCTTCACTCTGAAACGGCTGTACTTATCGTCTGCAAAGCTATGTCGCCTGCTGCGGTATGCGGAGACACTAAAAGCTCCATAGTAGAACACAGATGAAGCTTCTAAGATGATGTAATAGCCAGTAAGAAGTAGTACAATTCAAGTTTTAGGTATCGATTATTGACTTTTTAGCAGGCATTGGTGCCTTGGACATGAGCTAGTACCTTAAGATTCTGCATGAAAGAAGGACTAGCAGCCGAGTTGCACGGGAAAATGTGAAAAGTGTTCATATGTAGTAAAAACCTGAGAACTCCGTCCGTTTTCGTCATTTGTTATCGAATCGACTGAAAGCCAGATCGTCACATTGGCCGCTCTTCTCTTTGAAACGGTTGTACTTATCGTCCTCAAAGCTATGTCACGTGCTGCGTTATGCGGAGACACTAAAAGCACCATATTAGAACACAGATGAAGCTTCTAAGTTGATGTAATAGCCAGTAGGAAGTAGTGCAATTCAAGTTTTAGGTATCGATTATTGACTTCTTAGCTGGCTTTGGTGCCTTGGACATGGACTACAACCATAAGATTCTGCATGAAAGGATGACTAGCAGCCGAGTTGTACGGGAGAATGTGAAAAGTGTTCATATGTTGTAAAAACCTGCGAAATCCGTCCGTTTTCGTCATTTGTTATCGAATCGACTTAAAGCCAGATCGTCACATTGGGCGCTCTTCTCTTTGAAACGGTTGTACTTATTGTCTGCAAAGCTTTGTCGCGTGCTGCGGTATGCGGAGACACTAAAGGCACCGTAGTAGAATACAGATGAAGCTTCTAAGATGATGTAATAGCCAGTAAGAAGTAGTACAATTCAAAATTTAGGTATCCATTATTGACTTTATAGCTGGCTTTGGTGCCTTGGACATGAGCTAGGACCTTAAGATTCTGCATGAAAGGAGGACTAGCAGCCGAGTTGCACGGGAAAATGTGAAAAGTGTTCATATGTAATAAAAACCTGAGAACTCCGTCCGTTTTCGTCATTTGTTATCGAATCGACTTAAAGCCAGATCGCCACATTGGCCGCTCTTCTCTCTGAAACGGTTGTACTTATCGTCCTCAAAGCTATGTCGCGTGCTGCGTTATGCGGAGACACTAAAAGCACCATAGCAGAACACAGATGAAGCTTCTAAGTTGATGTAATAGCCAGTAGGAAGTAGTGCAATTCAAGTTTTAGGTATCGATTATTGACTTCTTAGCTGGCTTTGGTGCCTTGGAATTGAGCTAGGACCTTAAGATTCTGCATGAAAGGAGGACTAGCAGCCGAGTTGCACGGGAGAATGTGAAAAGTGTTCATATGTAGTAAAAACCTGAGAAATCCGTCCGTTTTCGTCATTTGTTATCGAATCGACTTAAAGCCAGATCGTCACATTTGCCGCTCTTCTCTCTGAAACGGTTGTACTTATCGTCTGCAAAGCTATGTCGCGTGCTGCGGTATGCGGAGACACTAAAAGCACCATAGTAGACCACAGATGAAGCTTCTAATTTGATGTAATAGCCAGTAAGAAGTAGTACAATTCAAATTTTAGGTTCTGATTATTTACTTTATAGCTGGCTTTGGTGCCTTGGACATGAGCTAGGACCTTAAGATTCAGCATGAAAGGAGGACTAGCAGCCGAGTTGCACGGGAGAATGTGAAAAGTGTTCATATGTAGTAAAAACCTGAGAAATCCGTCCGTTTTCGTCATTTGTCATCGAATCGACTTAAAGCCTGATCGTCACATTGGCCGCTCTTCTCTCTGAAACGGTTGTACTTATCGTCTGCAAAGCTATGTCGCGTGCTGCGGTATGCGGAGACACTAAAAGCACCATAGTAGAACACAGATGAACCTTCTAAGTTGATGTAATAGCCAGTAGGAAGTAGTGCAATTCAAGTTTTGGGTATCGATTATTGACTTTTTGGCTGGCTTTGGTGCCTTGGACATGAGCTAGGACCTTAAGATTCTGCATGAAAGGAGGACTAGCAGCCGAGTTGCACGGGCGATTGTGGAATGTATTCATATGTAGTAAAAACCTAGATATTCGCCCGTTATCGTCATTTGTTATCGATTCGACTTAAAGCCAAATCGTCACATTGGCCGCTCTTCTCTCTGAAACGGTTGTACTTATCGTCTGCAAAGCTATGTCGCGTGCTGCGGTATGTGGAGACACTAAAAGCACCATAGTAGAACACAGATGAAGCTTCTAAGTTGATGTAATAGCCAGTAGGAAGTAGTGCAATTCAAGTTTTAGGTATCGATTATTGACTTCTTAGCTGGCTTTGGTGCCTTGGAAATGAGCTAGGACCTTAAGATTCTGCATGAAAGGAGGACTAGCAGCCGAGTTGCACGGGAGAATGTGAAAAGTGTTCATATGTAGTAAAAACCTGAGAATTCCGTCCGTTTTCGTCATTTGTTATCGAATCGACTTAAAGCCAGATCGTACTTGGCCGCTATTCTCTTTGAAACGGTTGTACTTATCGTCTGCAAAGCTATGTCGCGTGCTGCGGTATGCGGAGACACTAAAAGCACCATAGTAGAACACAGATGAAGCTTCTAAGTTGATGTAATAGCCAGTAAGAAGTAGTACAATACAAGTTTTAGGTACTGATTACTTACTTTATAGCTGGCTTTGGTGCCTTGGACATGAGCTAGGACCTTAAGATTCTGCATGAAAGGAGGACTAGCAGCCGAGTTGCACGGGGGAATGTGAAAAGTGTTCATATGTAGTAAAAACCTGAGAAATCCGTCCGTTGTTGTCATTTGTTATCGAATCGACTTAAAGCCAGATCGTCACATTGGCCGCTCTTCTCTCTGAAACGGTTGTACTTATCGTCTGCAAAGCTATGTCGCGTGCTGCGGTATGTGGAGACACTAAAAGCACCATAGTAGAACACAGATGAAGCTTCTAAGTTGATGTAATAGCCAGTAAGAAGTAGTACAATTCAAGTTTTAGGTATTGATTATTGACTTTTTAGCTGGCTTTGGTGCCTTGGACATGAGCTAGGACCTTAAGAATCTGCATGAAAGGAGGACTAGCAGCCGAGTTGCACGGGAGAATGTGAAAAGTGTTCATATGTAGTAAACACCTGAGAAATCCGTCCGATTTCGTCATTTGTTATCGAATCGACTTAAAGCCAGATCGTCACATTGGCCGCTGTTCTCTCTGAAACGGTTGTACTTTTCGTCTGCAGAGCTATGTCGCGTGCTGCGGTATGCGGAGACACTAAAAGCACCACAGTAGAACACAGATGAAGATTCTAAGTTGACGTAATAGCCACTAAGAAGTAGTACAAGTCAAGTTTTAGGTATTGATTATTGACATTTTAGCTTACTTTGGTTCCCTGGACATGAGCTAGTCCCTTAACATTCTGCATGAAATGAGAACTAGCAGACGAGTTGCTCGGGAGAATGTGAAAAGTGTTCATATGTAGTAAAAACCTGAGAAATCCGTCCGTTTTCGTCATTTGTTATCGAATCGACTTAAAGCCAGATCGTCACATTTGCCGCTCTTCTCTCTGAAACGGTTGTTCTTATCGTCTGCAAAGCTATGTCTCGTGCTGCGGTATGCGGAGACCCTAAAAGCACCATAGTAGAACACAGATGAAGCTTCTAAGTTGATGTAATAGCCAGTAAGAAGTAGTACAATTCAAGTTTTAAGTATTGATTATTGACATTTTAGCTTAGTTTGGTTCCTTGGACATGAGCTAGGCCCTTAACATTCTGCACGAAAGGAGAACTAGCAGCCGAGTTGCACGGGAGAATGTGAAAAGTGTTCACATGTAGTAAAAACCTGAGAAATCCGTCCGTTTTCGACATTTGTTATTGAATCGACTTAAATCCAAATTGTCACATTGGCCGCTCCTCTCTCTGAAACGGTTGTACTTATCGTCTGCAAAGCTATGTCGCGTGCTGCGGTATGTGGAGACACTAAAAGCACCATAGTAGAACACAGATGTAGCTTCTAAGTTGATGTAATAACCAGTAAGACGTTTTACAATTCAAGTTTTAGGTATCGATTATTGACTTTTTAGATGGCTTTGGTGCCTTGGACATGAGCTAGGACCTTAAGATTCTGCATGAAAGGAGGACTAGCAGCCGAGTTGCACGAGAGAATGTGGAATGTATTAATATGTAGTAAAAACCTAGATATTCGCCCGTTATCGTCATTTGTTATCGAATCGACTTAAAGCCAGATCTTCACATTGGCCGCTCTTCTCTCTGAAACGGTTGTTCTTATCGTCTGCAAAGCTATGACGTGTGCTGCGGTATGCGGAGACACTAAAAGGACCATAGTAGATCACAGATGAAGCTTCTAAGATGATGTAATTGCCAGTAGGAAGTAGTACAATTCAAGGTTTAGTTACTGATTATTAACTTTTTAGCTGGCTTTGGTGCCTTGGACATCAGCTAGGACCTTAAGATTCTGCATGAAAGGAGAACTAGCAGCCGAGTTGCATGGGAGAATTTGAAAAGGGTTCATATGTAGTAAAAACCTGAGAAATCCGACCATTTTCGTCATTTGTTATCGAATCGACTTAAAGCCAGATCGTCACATTTGCCGCTCTTCACTCAGAGACGGTTGTACTTATCGTCTGCAAAGCTATGTCGCGTGCTGCGGTATGCGGAGACACTAAAAGCACCATAGTAGAACACAGATGAAGCTTCTAAGTTGATGTAATAGCCAGTAAGAAGTAGTACAATTCAAGTTTTTGGTATCGATTTTTGACTTTTTAGCTGGCTTTGGTGGCATGGACATGAGCTAGGACCTTAAGATTCTGCATGAAAGGAGGACTAGCAGTCGAGTTACACGGGAGAATGTGAAAAGTGTTCATATGCAGTAAAAACCCGAAAAATCCGTCCGTTTTCGTCATTTGTTATCGAATCGACTAATAGCCAGATCGTCACATTGGCCGCACTTCTCTCTGAAATGGCTGTACTTATCGTCTGCAAAGCTATGACGTGTGCTGCGGTATGCGGAGGCACTAAAGCCACCATATTAAAACACAGATGAAGCATCTAATTTAATGTAATAGAATGTAAGAAGTAGTACAATTCAAGTTTTAGGTATTGATTATTGACTTTTTAGCTGGCTTTGGTGCCTTGGACATGAGCTAGGACCTTAAGAATCTGCATGAAAGGAGGACTAGCAGCCGAGTTGCACGGGAGAATGTGAAAAGTGTTCATATATAGTAAACACCTGAGAAATCCGTCCGATTTCGTCATTTGTTATCGAATCGACTTAAAGCCAGATCGTCACATTGGCCGCTGTTCTCTCTGAAACGGTTGTACTTTTCGTCTGCAGAGCTATGTCGCGTGCTGCGGTATGCGGAGACACTAAAAGCACCACAGTAGAACACAGATGAAGATTCTAAGTTGACGTAATAGCCACTAAGAAGTAGTACAAGTCAAGTTTTAGGTATTGATTATTGACATTTTAGCTTACTTTGCTTCCCTGGACATGAGCTAGGCCCTTAACATTCTGCATGAAAGGAGAACTAGCAGCCGAGTTGCTCGGGATAATGTGAAAAGTGTTCATATGTAGCAAAAACCTGAGAAATCCGTCCGTTTTCGACATTTGTTATTGAATCGACTTAAAGCCAAATTGTCACATTGGCCGCTCTTCTCTCTGAAACGGTTGTACTTATCGTCTGCAAAGCTATGTCGCGTGCTGCGGTATGTGGAGACACTAAAAGCATCATAGTAGAACACAGATGTAGCTTCTAAGTTGATGTAATAACCAGTAAGACGTAGTACAATTCAAGTTTTAGGTATCGATTATTGACTTTTTAGATGTCTTTGGTGCCTTGGACATGAGCTAGGACCTTAAGATTCTGCATGAAAGGAGGACTAGCAGCCGAGTTGCACGAGAGAATGTGGAATGTATTAATATGTAGTAAAAACCTAGATATTCGCCCGTTATCGTCATTTGTTATCGAATCGACTTAAAGCCAGATCTTCACATTGGCCGCTCTTCTCTCTGAAACGGTTGTTCTTATCGTCTGCAAAGCTATGACGTGTGCTGCGGTATGCGGAGACACTAAAAGGACCATAGTAGAACACAGATGAAGCTTCTAAGATGATGTAATTGCCAGTAAGAAGTAGTACAATTCAAGGTTTAGTTACTGATTATTAACTTTTTAGCTGGCTTTGGTGCCTTGGACATCAGCTAGGACCTTAAGATTCTGCATGAAAGGAGAACTAGCAGCCGACTTGCATGGGAGAATTTGAAAAGGGTTCATATGTAGTAAAAACCTGAGAAATCCGTCCATTTTCGTCATTTGTTATCGAATCGACTTAAAGCCAGATCGTCACATTTGCCGCTCTTCACTCAGAAACGATTGTACTTATCGTCTGCAAAGCTATGTCGCGTGCTGCGGTATGCGGAGACACTAAAAGCACCATAGTAGAACACAGATGAAGCTTCTAAGTTGATGTAATAGCCAGTAACAAGTAGTACCACTCAAGTTTTTGGTATCGATTTTTGACTTTTTAGCTGGCTTTGGTGCCATGGGCATGAGCTAGGACCTTAAGATTCTGCATGAAAGGATGACTAGCAGTCGAGTTACACGGGAGAATGTGAAAAGTGTTCATATGCAGTAAAAACCCGAAAAATCCGTCCGTTTTCGTCATTTGTTATCGAATCGACTAAAAGCCAGATCGTCACATTGGCCGCACTTCTCTCTGAAATGGCTGTACTTATCGTCGGCAAAGCTATGACGTGTGCTGCGGTATGCGGAGGCACTAAAGCCACCATATTAAAACACAGATGAAGCATCTAATTGAATGTAATAGAAAGTAAGAAGTAGTACAATTCAAGTTTTAGGTATCGAGTATGGACTTTTTAGCTGGCTTTGGTGCCATGGACATGAGCTAGGACCTTAAGATTCTGCATGAAAGGATGACTAGCAGTCGAGTTACACGGGAGAATGTGAAAAGTGTTCATATGCAGTAAAAACCCGAAAAATCCGTCCGTTTTCGTCATTTGTTATCGAATCGACTTAAAGCCAGATCGTCACATTGGCCGCTGTTCTCTCTGAAACGGTTGTACTTATCGTCTGTAAAGCTATGTCGCGTGCTGCGGTATGTGGAGACACTAAAAGCACCATAGTAGAACACAGATATAGCTTCTAAGTTGATGTAATAACCAGTAAGACGTAGTACAATTCAAGTTTTAGGTATCGATTATTGACTTTTTAGATGGCTTTGGTGCCTTGGACATGAGCTAGGACCTTAAGATTCTGCATGAAAGGAGGACTAGCAGCCGAGTTGCACGAGAGAATGTGGAATGTATTAATATGTAGTAAAAACCTAGATATTCGCCCGTTATCGTCATTTGTTATCGAATCGACTTAAAGCCAGATCTTCACATTGGCCGCTCTTCTCTCTGAAACGGTTGTTCTTATCGTCTGCAAAGCTATGACGTGTGCTGCGGTATGCGGAGACACTAAAAGGACCATAGTAGAACACAGATGAAGCTTCTAAGATGATGTAATTGCCAGTAAGAAGTAGTACAATTCAAGGTTTAGTTACTGATTATTAACTTTTTAGCTGGCTTTGGTGCCTTGGACATCAGCTAGGACCTTAAGATACTGCATGAAAGGAGGACTAGCAGTCGAGTTACACGGGAGAATGTGAAAAGTGTTCATATGCAGTAAAAAACCGAAAAATCCGTCCGTTTTCGTCATTTGTTATCGAATCGACTAAAAGCCAGATCGTCACATTGGCCGCACTTCTCTCTGAAATGGCTGTACTTATCGTCGGCAAAGCTATGACGTGTGCTGCGGTATGCGGAGGCACTAAAGCCACCATATTAAAACACAGATGAAGCATCTAATTTAATGTAATAGAAAGTAAGAAGTAGTACAATTCAAGTTTTGGGTATCGAGTATGGACTTTTTAGCTGGCTTTGGTGCCTTGGACATGAGCTAGGACCTTAAGATTCTGCATGAAAGGAGGACTAGCAGCCGAGTTACACGGGAGAATGTGAAAATTGTTCATATGTAGTAAAAACCTGAGAAATCCGTCCGTTTTCGTCATTTGTTATCGAATCGACTTAAAGCCAGATCGACACATTGGCCGCTCTTCTCTCTGAAACGATATTACTTATCGTGTGCAAAGCTATGTCGCGTGCTGCGGTATGCGGAGACACTAAAAGCACCATAGTAGAACACAGACGAAGGTTCTAAGTTGATGTAATAGCCAGTAAGAAGTAGTCCAATTCAAGTTTTAGGTATCGATTATTGACTTTTTAGCTGGCTTTGGTTCCTTGGACATGAGCTAGGACCTTAAGATTCTGCATGAAAGGAGGACTAGCAGCCGAGTTGCACGGGAGAATGTGAAAATTGTTCATATGTAGTAAAAACCTGAGAAATCCGTCCGTTTTCGTCATTTGTTATCGAATCGACTTAAAGCCAGATCGACACATTGGCCGCTCTTCTCTCTGGAACGGTTGTACTTATCGTCTACAAAGCTATGTCGCGTGCTGCGGTATGCGGTGTCACTAAATGCACCATAGTAGAACACAGATGAAGCTTCTAAGTTGATGTAATAGCCAGTAAGAAGTAGTACAATTCAAGTTTTAGGTATCGATTATTGACTTTTTAGCTGGCTTTGGTGCCTTGGGCATGAGCTAGGACCTTAAGAATCTGCATGAAAGGAGGACTAGCAGCCGAGTTGCACGGGAGAATGTGAAAAGTGTTCATATGTAGTAAAGACCTGAGAAATCCGTCCGTTTTCGTAATTTGTTATCGAATCGACTTAAAGATAGATCGTCACATTGGCCCCTCTTCTCTCTGAAACGGTTGTACTTATCGTCTGCAAAGCTATGTCGCGTGCTGCGGTATGCGGAGACTCTCAAAGCACCATAGTAGAACACAGATGAAGCTTCTAAGTTGATGTAATAGCCAGTAAGAAGTAGTAAAATTCAAGTTTTAGGTATCGATTATTGACTTTTTAGCTGGCTTTGGTGCCTTGGACATGAGCTGGGACCTTAAGATTCTGCATGAAAGGAGAACTAGCACCCGAGTTGACACGGGAGAATGTGAAAAGTGATCATATGTAGTAAAAACCTGAGAAATCCGTCCGTTTTCGTCATTTGTTATCGACTCAACTTAAAGCCAGATCATCACATTGGCCGCTCTTCTCTCTGAAACGGTCGTAATTATCGTCTGCAAAGCTATGTCTCGTGCTCCGGTATGCGGAGACACTAAAAGCACCATAGTAGAACACAGATGAAGCTTCTAAGTTGATGTAATAGTCAGTAAGATATAGTACAATTCAAGTTTTAGGTATCGATTATTGACTTTTTAGCTGGCTTTGGTGCCTTCGACATGAGCTAGGACCTTAAGATTCTGCATGAAAGGAGGACTAGCAGCCGAGTTGCACGGGAGAATGTGGAATGTGTTCATATGTAGTAAAAACCTAGAAATCCGTCCGTTTTCGTCATTTGTTATCGAATCGACTTAAAGCCAGATCGTCACATTGGCCGCTCTTCTCTCTGAAACGGTTGTACTTATCGTCTGCAAAGCTATGTCGCGTGCTGCGGTATGCGGAGACACTAAAAGGACCATAGTAGAACACAGATGAAGCCTCTAAGATGATGTAATTGCCAGTAAGAAGTAGTACAATTCAAGTTTTAGGTATCGATTATTGACTTTTTAGCTGGCTTTGGTGCCATGGACTTGAGGTAGGACCTTAAGATTCTGCATGAAAGGAGGACTAGCAGCCGAGTTGCACGGCAGAATGTGAAAAGTGTTCATATGTAGTAAAAACCTGAGAAATCCGTCCGTTTTCGTCATTTGTTATCGAATCGACTTAAAGCCAGATCGTCACATTGGCCGCTCTTCTCTCTGAAACGGTTGTACTTATCATCTGCAAAGCTATGTCGCGTGCTGCGGTATGCGGAGACACTAAAAGCACCATAGTAGAACACAGATGAAGCTTCTAAAATGATGTAGTAGCCAGTAAGAAGTAGTACAATTCAAGTTTTAGGTATCGATTATTGACTTTTTAGCTGGCTTTGGTGCCTTGGACATGAGCTAGGATCTTAAGATTCTGCATGAGAGGAGGACTAGCAGCCGAGTTGTACGGGAGAATGTGAAAAGTGTTCATATGCAGTAAAAACCCGAAAAATCTGTCCGTTTTCGTCATTTGTTATCGAATCTACTTAAAGCCAGAACGTCACATTGGCCGCTCTTCTCTCTAAAACGGTAGTACTTATCGTCTGCAAAGCTATGTCGCGTGCTGCGGTATGCGGAGACACTAAAAGCACCATAGTAGAACACAGATGAAGCTTCTAAGTTGATGTAATAGCCAGTAAGAAGTAGTACAATTCAAGTTTTAGGTATCGATTATTGGCTTTTTAGCTCGCTTTGGCGCCTTGGACATGAGCTAGGACCTTAAGATTCTGCATGAAAGGAGGACTAGCAGCCGCGTTGCACGGGAGAATGTGAAAAGTGTTCATATGTAGTAAAAACCTTAGAAATCGGTCCGTTTTCGTCATTTGTTATCGAATAGACTTAAAGCCAGATCGCCACACTGGCCGCTCTTCTCTCTGGAACCGTTGTACTTATCGTCTGCAAAGCTATGACGTGTGCTGCGGTATGCGGAGACACTAAAACCACCATAGTAAAACACAGATGAAGCATCTAATTTAATGTAATAGAAAGTAAGAAGTAGTACAATTCAAGTTTTAGGTATCGATTATGGACTTTTTAGCTGGCTTTGGTGCCTTGGGCATGAGCTAGGACCTTAAGAATCTGCATGAAAGGAGGACTAGCACCAGAGTTGCACGGGAGAATGTGAAAAGTGTTGATATGTAGTAAAAACCTGAGAAATCCGTCGGTTTTCGTCATCTGTTATCGAATCGACTTAAAGCCAGATCGTCACATTGGTCGCTCTACTCTCTGAGACGATTGTACTTATCGTCTGCAAAGCTATGTCGCGTGCTGCGGTATGCGGGGACACTAAAAGCACCACAGTAGAACACAGATGAAGGTTCTAAGTTGATTTAATAGCCAGTAAGAAGTAGTCCAATTCAAGTTTTAGGTATCGATAATTGACTTTTTAGCGGGCTTTGGTGCCTTGGACATGCGCTAGGACCTTAAGATTCTGCATGAAAGGAGGCCTAGCAGCCGAGTTGCGCGGGAGAATGTGCAAAGTGTTCATATGTAGTAAAAACTTGAGAAATACGTCCGTTTTCGTCATTTGTTATCGACTCGACTTAAAGCCAGATCATCACATTGGCCGCTCTTCTCTCTGAAATCGTCGTAATTATCGTCTGCAAAGCTATGTCTCGTGCTCCGGAATGCGGAGACACTAAAAGCACCATAGTAGAAAACAGATGAAGCTTCTAAGTTGATGTAATAGCCAGTAAGAAGTAGTACAATTCAAGTTTTAGGTATCGATTATTGACTTTTTAGCTGGCTTTGGTGCCTTGGACATGAGCTAGGACCTTAAGATTCTGCATGAAAGGAGGACTAGCAGCCGAGTTGCACGGGAGAATGTGGAATGTGTTCATATGTAGTAAAAACCTAGAAATCCGTCCGTTTTCGTCATTTGTTACCGAATCGACTTAAAGCCAGATCGTCACATTGGCCGCTCTTCTCTCTGAAACGGTTGTACTTATCCTCTGCAAAGCTATGTCGCGTGCTGCGGTATGCGGAGACACTAAAAGCACCATAGTAGAACACAGATGAAGCTTCTAAGTTGATGTAATAGCCAGTAAGAAGTAGTACAATACAAGTTTTAGGTATCGGTTATTGATTTTTAGGTGGCTTTCGTGCCTTGGACTTGAGCTAGGACCTTAAGATTCTGCATGAAAGGAGGACTAGCAGCCGAGTTGAACGGGAGAATGCGAAAAGTGTTCATATGTAGTAAAAACCTGAGAAATCCGTCCGTTTTCGTCATTTGTTATCGACTCGACTTAAAGCCAGATCGTCACATTGGCCGCTCTTCTCCCTGAAACGGTTGTACTTATCGACTGCAAAGCTACGTCGCGTGCTGCGGTATGCGGAGACACTAAAAGCACCATAGTAGAAAACAGATGAAGCTTCTAAGTTGATGTAATAGCCAGTAAGATATAGTACAATTCAAGTTTTAGGTATCGATTATTGACTTTTTAGCTGGCTTTGGTGCCTTCGACATGAGCTAGGACCTTAAGATTCTGCATGAAAGGAGGACTACCAGCCGAGTTGTACGGGAGAATGTGAAAAGTGTTCATATGTAGTAAAAACCTAGAAATCCGTCCGGTTTCGTCATTTGTTATCGAATCCACTTAAAGCCAGATCGTCATATTGGCGGCATTTATGTCTAAAACGGTTGTACTTATCGACTGCAAAGCTATGTCGCGTGCTGCGGTATGCGGGGACACTAAAAGCATCATAGTAGAACACAGATGAAGCTTCTAAGTTGATGTAATAGACAGTAAGAAGTAGTACAATTCAAGTTTTAGGTATCGATTATTGACTTTATAGCTACCTTTGGTGCCTTGGACATGAGCTAGGACCTTAAGATTCTGCATGAAAGGAGGACTAGCAGCTGATTAGCACGGGAGAATGTGAAAAGTGTTCATATGTAGTAAAAACCTGAGAAATACGTCCGTTTTCGTCATTTGTTATCGACTCGACTTAAAGCCAGATCTTCACATTGGCCGCTCTTCTCTCTGAAACGGTTGTACTTATCGTCTGCAAAGCTATGACGTGTGCTGCGGTATGCGGAGAAACTAAAACCACGATAGTAAAACACAGATGAAGCTACTAAGTTGATGTAATAGCCAGTAAGATATAGTACAATTCTAGTTATAGGTATCGATTATTGACTTTTAAGCTGGCTTTGGTTCCTTGGACATGAGCTAGGACCTTAAGATTCTGCATGAAAGGAGGACTAGCAGCCGCGTTGCACGGGAGAATGTGAGAAGTGTTCATATGAGGTAAAAACCTGAGAATTCCGTCCGTTTTCGTCATTTGTTATCGAATCGACTTAAAGCCAGAAAGTCACATTGGCCGCTCTTGTCTCTGAAACGGTTGTTCTTATCGTCTGCAAAGCTATGACGTGTGCTGCGGTATGCGGAGACACTAAAACCACAATGGTAAAACATAGATGAAGCATCTAATTTAATGTAATAGCCAGTAAGAAGTAGTACACTTCAAGTTTTAGGTATCGATTATTGACTTTTTAGCGGGCTTTGGTGCCTTGGACATGAGCTAGGACCTTAAGATTCTGCACGAAAGGAGGACTAGCAGCCGAGTTGCACGGGAGAATATGAATAGTGTTCATATGTAGTAAAAACCTGAGAAATCCGTCCGTTTTCGTCATTTGTTATCGACTCGACTTAAAGCCAGATCATCACATTGGCCGCTCTTCTCTCTGAAATCGTCGTAATTATCGTCTGCAAAGCTATGTCTCGTGCTCCGGAATGCGGAGACACTAAAAGCACCATAGTAGAACACAGATGAAGCTTCTAAGTTGATGTAATAGCCAGTAAGATATAGTACAATTCTAGTTTTAGGTATCGATTATTGACTTATTAGCTGGCTTTGGTGCCTTGGACATGAGCTAGGACCTTAAGATTCTGCATGAAAGGAGGACTAGCAACCGCGTTGCACGGGAGAATGTGAGAAGTGTTCGTATGTAGTAAAAACTTGAGAAATCCGTCCGTTTTCGTCATTTGTTATCGAATCGACTTAAAGCCAGAATGTCACACTGGCCGCTCTTCTATCTGAAACGGTTGTACTTATCGTCTGCAAAGCTATGTCGCGTGCTGCGGTATGCGGAGACACTAAAAGCATCATAGTAGAACACAGATGAAGCTTCTAAGTTGATGTAATAGCCAGTAAGAAGTAGTCCAATTCAAGTTTTAGGTATCGATTATTGACTTTTTAGCTGGCTTTGGTTAATTGGACATGAGCTAGGACCTTAAGATTCTGCATGAAAGGAGGCCTAGCTGCAGAGTTGCACGGGAGAATGTGAAAAGTGTTCATATGTAGTAAAAACCTGAGAAATCGGTCCGTTTTTGTCATTTGTTATCGACTCGACTTAAAGCCAGAATGTCACACTGGCCGCTCTACTCTCTGAAACGGTTGTACTTATCGTCTGCAAAGCTATGTCGCGTGCTGCGGTATGTGGGGACACAAAAAAGCACCACAGTAGAACACAGATGAAGGTTCTAAGTTGATGTTATAGCCAGTAAGAAGTAGTCCAATTCAAGTTTTAGGTATCGATTATTGACTTATTAGCGGGCTTTGGTGCCTTGGACATGAGCTAGGACCTTAAGATTCTGCGTGAAAGGAGGACTAGCAGCCGAGTTGCACGGGAGAATATGAAAAGTGTTCATATGTAGTAAAAACCTGAGAAATCCGTCCGTTTTCGTCATTTGTTATCGACTCGACTTAAAGCCAGATCATCACATTGGCCGCTCTTCTCTCTGATATCGTCGTAATTATCGTCTGCAAAGCTATGTCTCGTGCTCCGGAATGCGGAGACACTAAAGGCACCATAGTAGAACACAGATGAAGCTTCTAAGTTGATGTAATAGCCAGTAAGATATAGTACAATTCTAGTTTTAGGTATCGATTATTGACTTATTAGCTGGCTTTGGTGCCTTGGACATGAGCTAGGACCTTAAGATTCTGCATGAAAGGAGGACTAGCAGCTGATTAGCACGGGAGAATGTGAAAAGTGTTCATATGTAGTAAAAACCTGAGAAATACGTCCGTTTTCGTCATTTGTTATCGACTCGACTTAAAGCCAGATCTCCACATTGGCCGCTCTTCTCTCTGAAACGGTCCTAATTATCGTCTGCAAAGCTATGTCTCGTGCTCCGGTATGTGGAGACACTAAAAGCACCATAGTAGAAAACAGATGAAGCTTCTAAGTTGATGTAATAGCCAGTAAGATATAGTACAATTCAAGTTTTAGGTATCGATTATTGACTTTTTAGCTGGCTTTGGTGCCTTGGACATGAGCTAGGACCTTAAGATTCTGCATGAAAGGTGAACTAGCAGCTGAGTTGCAAGGGAGAATGTGAAAAGTGTTCATATGCAGTAAAAACCTGAGAAATCCGTCCGTTTTCGTCATTTGTTATCGAATCGACTTAAAGCCAGATCGTCACAATGGCCGCTCTTCTCTCTGAAACGGTTGTACATATCGTCTGCAAAGCAATGTCGCGTGCTGCGGCATGCGGAGACACTAAAACCACCATAGTAAAACACAGATGAAGCATCTAATTAAATGTAATAGCCTCTAAGAAGTAGTACAATTCAAGTTTTAGGTAACGATTATGGACTTTTTAGCTGGCTTTGGCGGCTTGGACATGAGCTAGGACCTTAAGATTCTGCATGAAAGGAGGAGTAGCAGCCGAGTTGCACGGGAGAATGTAAAAAGTGTTCATATGTAGTAAAAACCTAGAAATCCGACCGTTTTCGTCATTTGTTATCGAATCGACTTAAAGCCAGATCGTCACATTGGCCGCTCTTCTCTCTGAAACGGTTGTACTTATCGTCTGCAAAGCGATGTCGCGTGCTGCGGTATGCGCAGACACTAAAAGAACCGTAGTAGAAAACAGATGAAGCTTCTAAGTTGATGTAATAGCCAGTAAGAAGTAGTACAATTTAAGTTTTAGGTATCGATTATTGACTTTTTAGCTGGCTTTGGTGCCTTGGACATGAGCTAGGACCTTAAGATTCTGCATGAAAGGCGAACTAGCACCGGAGTTGCACGGGAGAATGTGAAAAGTGTTCATATGTAGTAAAAACCTGAGAAATCCGTCCGTTTTCGTCATTTGTTATCGACTCAACTTAAAGCCAGATTATCACATTGGCCGCTCTTCTCTCTGAAACGGTCGTAATTATCGTCTGCAAAGCTATGTCTCGTGCTCCAGTATGCGGAGACACTAAAAGCACCATACTAGAAAACAGATGAAGCTTCTAAGTTGATGTAATAGCCAGTAAGATATAGTACAATTCAAGTTTTAGGTATTGATTATTGACTTTTTAGATGGCTTTGGTGCCTTGGACATGAGCTAGGACCTTAAGATTCTGCATGAAAGGAGGACTAGCAGCCGAGTTGCACGGGAGAATGTGGAATGTGTTCATATGTAGTAAAAACATAGAAATCCTTCCGTTTTCGTCATTTGTTATCGAATCGACTTAAAGCCAAATCGTCACATTGGCCGCTCTTCTCTCTGAAACGGTTGTACTTATCGTCTGCAAAGCGATTTTGCGTGCTGCGGTATGCGCAGACACTAAAACCACCATAGTAAAACACAGATGAAGCATCTAATTTAATGTAATAGAAAGTAAGAAGTAGTACAATTCAAGTTTTAGGTATCGATAATGGACTTTTTAGCTGGCTTTGGTGCCTTGGGCAAGAGCTAGGACCTTAAGAATCTGCATGAAAGGAGGACTAGCAGCCGAGTTGCACGGGAGAATGTGAAAAGTGTTCATATGTAGTAAAAACCAACCTGAGAAATCCGTCCGTTTTCGTCATTTTTTATCGAATCGACTTAAAGCCAGATCGTCACATTGGCCGCTCTTCTCTCTGAAACGGTTGTACTTATCGTCTGCAAAGCTATGACGCGTGCTGCGGTATGCAGAGACACTAAAACCACCATAGCAAAACACAGATGAAGCATCTAATTTAATGTAATAGAAAGTAAGAAGTAGTACAATTCAAGTTTTAGGTATCGATTATGGACTTTTTAGCTGGCTTTGGTGCCTTGGGCAAGAGCTAGGACCTTAAGAATCTGCATGAAAGGAGGACTAGCAGCCGAGTTGCACGGGAGAATGTGAAAAGTGTTCATATGTAGTAAAAACCTGAGAAATCCGTCCGTTTTCGTCATTTTTTATCGAATCGACTTAAAGCCAGATCGTCACATTGGCCGCTCTTCTCTCTGAAACGGTTGTACTTATCGTCTGCAAAGCGATGTCGCGTGCTGCGGTATGCGCAGACACTAGAAGCACCATAGTAGAAAACAGATGAAGCTTCTAAGTTGATGTAATAGCCAGTAAGAAGTAGTACAATTTAAGTTTTAGGTATCGATTATTGACTTTTTAGCTGGCTTTGGTGCCTTGGACATGAGCTAGGACCTTAAGATTCTGCATGAAAGGAGAACTAGCACCGGAGTTGCACGGGAGAATGTGAAAAGTGTTCATATGTAGTAAAAACCTGAGAAATCCGTCCGTTTTCGTCATTTGTTATCGAATCGACATAAGGCCAGATCGTCACATTGGCCGCTCTTCTCTCTGAAACGGTCCTAATTATCGTCTGCAAAGCTATGTCTCGTGCTCCGGTATGTGGAGACACTAAAAGCACCATAGTAGAAAACAGATGAAGCTTCTAAGTTGATGTAATAGCCAGTAAGATATAGTACAATTCAAGTTTTAGGTATCGATTATTGACTTTTTAGCTGGCTTTGGTGCCTTGGACATGAGCTAGGACCTTAAGATTCTGCATGAAAGGAGGACTAGCAGCCGAGTTGCACGGAAGAATGTGGAATGTGTTCATATGTAGTAAAAACCTAGAAATCCGTCCGTTTTCATCATTTGTTATAGAATCGACTTAAAGCCAGATCGTCACATTGGCCGCTCTTCTCTCTGAAACGGTTGTACTTATCGTCTGCAAAGCTACGTCGCGTGCTGCGATATGCGGAGACACTAAAAGATCCATAGTATAACACAGATGAAGCTTGAAAGTTGATGTAATAGCCAGTAAGAAGTAGCACAATTCAAGTTTGAAGTATCGATTATTGACTTTTTAGCTGGCTTTGGTGCCTTGGACATGAGCTAGGACCTTAAGATCCTGCACGAAAGGAGGACTAGCAGCCGCGTTGCACGGGAGAATGTGAGAAGTGTTCATATGTAGTAAAAACCTAGAAATCCGTCCATTTTCGTCATTTGTTACCGAATCAACTTAAAGCCCGATCGTCACATTGGCCGCTCTTCTCTCTGAAACGGTTGTACTTATCGTCTGCAAAGCTATGTCGCGTGCTGCGGTATGTGGAGACACTAAAAGCACCATAGTAGAACACAGATGAAGGTTCTAAGTTGATGTAATAGCCAGTAAGAAGTAGTCCAATTCAAGTTTTATTTATCGATTATTGACTTTTTAGCTGGCTTTGGTGCCTTGGACATGAGCTAGGACCTTAAGATTCTGCATGAAAGGAGGACTAGCAGCCGAATTGCACGGGAGAATGTGAAAAGTGTTCATTTGTAGTAAAAACCTAGAAATCCGTCCGTTTTTGTCATTTGTTATCGAATCGACTTAAAGCCAGATCGTCACATTGGTCGCACTTCTCTCTGAAACGATTGTACTTATCGTCTGCAAAGCTATGTCGCGTGCTGCGGTATGCGGAGACACTAAAAGCACCATAGTAGAACACAGATGAAGGTTCTAAGTTGATGTAATAGCCAGTAAGAAGTAGACCAATTCAAGTTTTAGGTATCGATTATTGACTTTTTAGCTGGCTTTGGTTCCTTGGACATGAGCTAGGAACTTAAGATTCTGCATGAAAGGAGGACTAGCTGCCGAGTTGCACGGGAGAATGTGAAAAGTGTTCATATGTAGTAAAAACCTGAGAAATCCGTCCGTTTTCGTCATTTGTTATCGAATCGACTTAAAGCCAGATCTTCACATTGGCCGCTCTTCTCTCTGATACGGTTCTAATTATCGTCTGCAAAGCTATGTCTCGTGCTCCGGTATGCGGAGACACTAAAAGCACCATAGTAGAAAACAGATGAAGCTTCTAAGTTGATGTAATAGCCAGTAAGATATAGTACAATTCAAGTTTTAGGTATCGATTATTGACATTTTAGCTGGCTTTGGTGCCTTGGACATGAGCTAGGACCTTAAGATTCTGCATGAAAGGAGGACTAGCAGCCGAGTTGCACGGAAGAATGTGGAATGTGTTCATATGTAGTAAAAACCTAGAAATCCGTCCGTTTTCGTCATTTGTTATCGAATCGACTTAAGCCAGATCGTCACATTGGCCGCTCTTCTCTCTGAAACGGTTGTACTTATCGTCTGCAAAGCTACGTCGCGTGCTGCGGTATGCGGAGACACTAAAAGATCCATAGTAAAACACAGATGAAGCTTCTAAGTTGATGTAATAGACAGTAAGAAGTAGTACAATTCAAGTTTTAGGTATCGATTATTGACTTTATAGCTACCTTTGGTGCCTTGGACATGAGGTAGGACCTTAAGATTCTGCATGAAAGGAGGACTAGCAGCCGAGTTGCACGGGAGAATGTGAAAAGTGTTCATATGTAGTAAAAACCTGAAAAATCCGTCCGTATTCGTCATTTGTTATCGAATCGACTTAAAGCCAGATCGTCAAATTGGTCGCTCTTCTCTCTGAAATGGTTGTACTTATCGTCTGCAATGCTATGACGTGTGCTGCGGTATGCGGAGACACTAAAACCACCATAGTAAAACACAAATGAAGCATCTAATTAAATGTAATAGCCTGTAAGAAGTAGTACAATTCAAGTTTTAGGTATCGATTATGGACTTTTTAGCTGGCTTTGGCGGCTTGGACATGAGCTAGGACCTTAAGATTCTGCATGAAAGGAGGACTAGCAGCCGAGTTGCACGGGAGAGTGTGAAAAGTGTTCATTTGCAGTAAAAACCCGAAAAATCCGTCCGTTTACGTCATTTGTTATCGAATCGACTTAAAGCCAGATCGTCACATTGGCCGCTCTTCTCTTTGAAACGGTTGTACTTATCGTCTGCAAAGCTATGTCGCGTGCTGCGGTATGCGGAGACACTAAAAGCACCTTAGTAGAACACAGATGAAGCTTCTAATATGATGTAATAGCCAGTAAGAAGTAGTACAATTCAAGTTTTAGGTATCGATTATTGGCTTTTTAGCTGGCTTTGGCGCCTTGGACATGAGCTAGGACCTTAAGATTCTGCATGAAAGGAGGACTAGCAGCCGCGTTGCACGGGAGAATGTGAAAAGTGTTCATATGTAGTAAAAACCTTAGAAATCCCTCCGTTTTCGTCATTTGTTATCGAATCGACTTAAAGCCAGATCGCCACATTGGCCGCTCTTCTCTCTGAAACGGTTGTACTTATCGTCTGCAAAGCGATGTCGCGTGCTGCGGTATGCGCAGACACTAAAAGCACCGTAGTAGAAAACAGATGAAGCTTCTAAGTTGATGTAATAGCCAGTAAGAAGAAGTACAAATTAAGTTTTAGGTATCGATTATTGACTTTTTAGCTGGCTTTGGTGCCTTGGACATGAGCTAGGACCTTAAGATTCTGCATAAAAGGAGAACTAGCACCGGAGTTGCACGGGAGAATGTGAAAAGTGTTCATATGTAGTAAAAACCTGAGAAATCCGTTCGTTTTCGTCATTTGTTATCGACTCAACTTAAAGCCAGATTATCACATTGGCCGCTCTTCTCTCTGAAACGGTCGTAATTATCGTCTGCAAAGCTATGTCTCGTGCTCCAGTATGCGGAGACACTAAAAGTACCATAGTTGAAAACAGATGAAGCTTCTAAGTTGATGTAATAGCCAGTAAGATATAGTACAATTCAAGTTTTAGGTATCGATTATTGACTATTTAGCTGGCTTTGGTGCCTTGGACATGAGCTAGGACCTTAAGATTTTGCATGAAAGGAGTACTAGCAGCCGAGTTGCACGGGAGAATGTGGAATGTTTTCATATGTAGTAAAAACATAGAAATCCTTTCGTTTTCGTCATTTGTTATCGAATCGTTTTAAAGCCAAATCGTCACATTGGCCGCTCTTCTCTCTGAAACGGTTGTACTTATCGTCTGCAAAGCGATGTCGCGTGCTGCGGTATGCGCAGACACTAAAACCACCATAGTAAAACACAGATGAAGCATCTAATTTAATGTAATAGAAAGTAAGAAGTAGTACAATTCAAGTTTTAGGTATCGATTATGGACTTTTTAGCTGGCTTTGGTGCCTTGGGCAAGAGCTAGGACCTTAAGAATCTGCATGAAAGGAGGACTAGCAGCCGAGTTGCACGGGAGAATGTGAAAAGTGTTCATATGTAGTAAAAACCTGAGAAATCCGTCCGTATTCGTCATTTGTTACCGAATCGACTTAAAGCCAGATCGTCACATTGGCCGCTCTTCTCTCTGAAACGGTTGTACTTATCGTCTGCAAAGCTATGTCGCGTGCTGCGGTATGCGGAGACACTAAATGCACCATAGTAGAACACAGATGAAGCTTCTAAGTTGATATAATAGCCAGTAAGAAGTAGTACAATTCAAGTTTTAGGTATCGATTATTGACTTTTTAGCTGGCTTTGGTGCCTTGGACATGAGCTAGGACCTTAAGATTCTGCATGAAAGGAGGACTAGCAGCAGAGTTGCACGGGACAATGTGAAAAGTGTTCATATGTAGTAAAAACTTAGAAATCCGTCCGTTTTCGTCATTTGTTATCGAATCGCCTTAAGGCCAGATCGTCACATTGGTCGCTCTTCTCTCTGAAACGATTGTACTTATCGTCTCCAAAGCTATGTGGCGTGCTGCGGTATGCGGAGACACTAAAAGCACCATAGTAGAACACAGATGAAGGTTCTAAGTTGATGTAATAGCCAGTAAGAAGTAGACCAATTCAAGTTTTAGGTATCGATTATTGACTTTTTAGCTGGCTTTGGTTCCTTGGACATGAGCTAGGACCTTAAGATTCTGCATGAAAGGAGGACTAGCAGCCGAGTTGCATGGGAGAATGTGGAATGTGTTCATATGTAGTAAAAACCTAGGAATCCGTCCGTTTTCGTCATTTGTTACCGAATCGACTTAAAGCCAGATCGTCACATTGGCCGCTCTTCTCTCTGAAACGGTTGTACTTATCGTCTGCAAAGCTATGTCGCGTGCTGCGGTATGCGGAGACACTAAATGCACCATAGTAGAACACAGATGAAGCTTCTAAGTTGATATAATAGCCAGTAAGAAGTAGTACAATTCAAGTTTTAGGTAGTGATTATTGACTTTTTATCTGGCTTTGGTGCCTTGGACATGAGCTGGGACGTTAAGTTCTGCATGAAAGGAGGACTAGCAGCCGTGTTGCACGGGAGAATGTGAAAAGTGTTCATATGTAGAAAAAACCTGAGTAATCCGTCCGTTTTCGTCATTTGTTATCGAATCGACTTAAAAGCCAGATCGTCACATTGGCCGCTCTTCTCTCTGAAACGGTTGTACTTATCGTCAGCAAAGCTATGTCGCGTGCTGCGGTATGCGGAGACTCTCAAAGCACTATAGTAGAACACAGATGAAGCTTCTAAGTTGATGTAATAGCCAGTAAGAAGTAGTACAACTCAAGTTTTAGGTATCGATAATTGACTTTTTAGCTTGCTTTTGTGCCTTGGACATGAGCTAGGACCTTGATATTCTGCATGAAAGGAGGACTATCAGCCGAGTTGCACGGGTGAATGTGAAAAGTGTTCACATGTAGCAAAAACATTAGAAATCCGTCCGTTTTCGTCATTTGTTATCGAATCGACTTAAAGCCAGATCGTCACATTGGCCGCTCTTCTCTCTGAAACGGTTGTACTTATCGTCTGCAAAGCTATGTCGCGTGCTGCGGTATGCGGAGACACTAAATGCACCATAGTAGAACACAGATGAAGCTTCTAAGTTGATGTAATAGCCATTAAGATGTAGTACAATTCAAGTTTTAGGTATCGATTATTGACTTTTTAGCTGGCTTTGGTGCCTTGGACTTGAGCTAGGACCTTAAGATTCTGCATCAAAAGGAGGACTAGCAGCCGAGTTGCACATAAGAATGTGGAATGTGTTCATATGTAGTAAAAACCTAGAAATCCGTCCGTTTTCGTCATTTGTTACCGAATCGACTTAAAGCCAGATCGTCACATTGGCCGCTCTTCTCTCTGAAACGGTTGTACTTATCGTCTGCAAAGCTATGTCGCGTGCTGCGGTATGCGGAGACACTAAATGCACCATAGTAGAACACAGATGAAGCTTCTAAGTTGATGTAATAGCCATTAAGAAGTAGTACAATTCAAGTCTTAGGTATCGATTATTCACTTTTTAGGTGGCTTTGGTGCCTTGGACTTGAGCTAGGACCTTAGGGATTCTGCATGAAAGGAGGACTAGCAGCCGAGTTGCACGGGAGAATGTGAAGAGTGTTCATATGCAGTAAAAACCCGAAAAATCCGTTCGTTATGGTCATTTTTTTATCGAACCGTCATAAGGCCAGATCGTCACATTGGCCGCTCTTCTCTCTGAAATGGTTGTACTTATCGTCTGCAAAGATATGACGTGTGCTGCGGTATGCGGAGACACTAAAACCACCATAGTAAAACACAGATGAAGCATCTAATTTAATGTAATAGCCATTAAGAAGTAGTACAATTCAAGTTTTAGGTATCGATTATTGACTTTTTAGCTGGCTTTGGTGCCTTGGACATGAGCTAGGACCTTAAGATTCTGCATGAAAGGAGGACTAGCAGCAGAGTTGCACGGGACAACGTGAAAAGTGTTCATATGTAGTAAAAACCTAGAAATCCGTCCGTTTTCGTCATTTGTTATCGAATCGACTTAAAGCCAGATCGTCACATTGGTCGCTCTTTTCTCTGAAACGGTTGTACTTATCGTCTGCAAAGCTATGTCGCGTGCTGCGGTATGCGGAGACACTAAAAGCATCATAGTAGAACACAGATGAAGGTTCTAAGTTGATGTAATAGCCAGTAAGAAGTAGACCAATTCAAGTTTTAGGTATCGATTATTGACTTTTTAGCTGGCTTTGGTTCCTTGGACATGAACTAGGACCTTAAGATTCTGCATGAAAGGAGGACTAGCTGCCGAGTTGCACGGGAGAATGTGAAAAGTGTTCATATGTAGTAAAAACCTGAGAAATCCGTCCGTTTTCGTCATTTGTTATCGAATCGACTTAAAGCCAGGTCTTCACATTGGCCGTTCTTCTCTCTGAAACGGTCCCAATTATCGTCTGCAAAGCTATGTCTCGTGCTCCGGTATGCGGAGACACTAAAAGCACCATAGTAGAAAACAGATGAAGCTTCTAAGTTGATGTAATAGCCAGTAAGATATAGTACAATTCAAGTTTTAGGTTTCGATTATTGACTTTTTAGCTGGCTTTGGTGCCTTGGACATGAGCTAGGACCATAAGATTCTGCATGAAAGGAGGACTAGCAGCCGAGTTGCATGGGAGAATGTGGAATGTGTTCATATGTAGTAAAAACCTAGAAATCCGTCCGTTTTCGTCATTTGTTACCGAATCGACTTAAAGCCAGATCGTCACATTGGCCGCTCTTCTCTCTGAAACGGTTGTACTTATCGTCTGCAAAGCTATGTCGCGTGCTGCGGTATGCGGAGACACTAAAAGCACCATAGTAGAACACAGATGAAGGTTCTAAGTTGGTGTAATAGCCATTACGAAGTAGACCAATTCAAGTTTTAGGTATCGATTATTGACTTTTTAATGGGTTTGGTGCCTTGGACTTGAGCTAGGACCTTAGGATTCTGCATGAAAGGAGGACTAGCAGCTGAGTTGCACGGGAGAATGTGAAAAGTGTTGATATTCAGTAAAAACCTGAAAAACCCGTTGTTATCGTCATTTTTTTTATCGAATCGTCATAAGGCCAGATCGTCACATTGGCCGCTCTTCTCTCTGAAATGGTTGTACTTATAGTCTGCAAAGATATGACGTGTGCTGCGGTATGCGGAGACACTAAAATCACCATAGTAGAACACAGATGAAGCATCTAATTTAATGTAATAGCCAGTAAGAAGTAGTACAATTAAAGTTTTAGGTATCGATTATGGACTTTTTAGCTGGCTTTGGTGCCTTGGACATGAGCTAGGACCTTAAGAATCTGCATGAAAGGAGGACTAGCAGCCGACTTGCACGGGAGAATGTGAAAAGTGTTCATATGTAGTAAAAACCTGAGAAATCCGTCCGTATTCGTCATTTGTTACCGAATCGACTTAAAGCCAGATCGTCACATTGGTCGCTCTTCTCTCTGAAACGATTGTACTTATCGACTGCAAAGCTATGTCGCGTGCTGCGGTATGCGGAGACACTAAAAGCACCATAGTAGAACACAGATGAAGGTTCTAAGTTGATGTAATAGCCAGTAAGAAGGAGACCAATTCAAGTTTTAGGTATCGATTATTGACTTTTTAGCTGGCTTTGGTGCCTTGGACATGATCTAGGACCTTAAGATTCTGCATGAAAGGAGGACTAGCAGCAGAGTTGCACGGGACAATGTGAAAAGTGTTCATATGTAGTAAAAACCTAGAAATCCGTCCGTTTTCGTCATTTGTTATCGAATCGACTTAAAGCCAGATCGTCACATTGGTCGCCCTTCTCTCTGAAACGATTGTACTTATCGTCTGCAAAGCTATGTCGCGTGCTGCGGTATGCGGAGACACTAAAAGCACCATAGTAGAACACAGATGAAGGTTCTAAGTTGATGTAATAGCCAGTAAGAAGGAGACCAATTCAAGTTTTAGGTATCGATTATTGACTTTTTAGCTGGCTTTGGTGCCTTGGACATGAGCTAGGACCTTAAGAATCTGCATGAAAGGAGGACTAGCTGCCGAGTTGCACGGGAGAATGTGAAAAGTGTTCACATGTAGTAAAAACCTGAGAAATCCGTCCGTTTTCGTCATTTGTTATCGACTCGACTTAAAGCCAGATCTTCACATTGGCCGCTCTTCTCTCTGAAACGGTCCTAATTATCGTCTGCCAAGCTATGTCTCGTGCTCTGGTATGCGGAGACACTAAAAGCACCATAGTAGAAAACAAGATGAAGCTTGTAAGTTGATGTAATAGCCAGTAAGATATAGTACAATTCAAGTTTTAGGTATCGATTATTGACTTTTTAGCTGGCTTTAGTGCCTTGGACATGAGCTAGGACCTTAAGATTCTGCATGAAAGGAGGACTAGCAGCCGAGTTGCACGGAAGAATGTGGAATGTGTTCATATGTAGTAAAAACCTAGAAATCCGTCCGTTTTCGTCATTTGTTATCGAATCGACTTAAAGCCAGATCGTCACATTGGCCGCTCTTCTCTCTGAAACGGTTGTACTTATCGTCTGCGAAGCTATGTCGCGTGCTGCGGTATGCGGAAACACTAAAAGATCCATAGTAGAACACAGATGAAGCTTCTAAGTTGATGTAATAGCCAGTAAGAAGTAGCACAATTCAAGTTTTAGGTATCGATTATTGACTTTTTAGCTGGCTTTGGTGCCTTGGACATGAGCTAGGACCTTAAGATTCTGCATGAAAGGAGGACTATCAACGAGTTGTACGGGAGAATGTGAAAAGTGTTCATATGTAGTAAAAACCTAGAAATCCGTCCGTTTTTGTCATTTGTTATCGAATCGACTTAAAGCCAGATCGTCACATTGGCCGCATTTATGTCTAAAACGACTGTACTTATCGTATGCAAAGCTATGTCGCGTGCTGCGGTATGCGGAGACACTAAAAGCATCATAGTAGAACACAGATGAAGCTTCTAAGTTGACGTAATAGATAGTAAGAAGTAGTACCATCCAAGTTTTAGGTATCGATTATTGACCTTATAGCTATCTTTGGTGCCTTGGACATGAGCTAGGACCTTAAGATTCTGCATGAAAGGAGGACTAGCAGCTGAGTTGCATGGGAGAATGTGAAAAGTGTTCATATGCAGGAAAAACCCGAAAAATCCGTTCGTTATCGTCATTTGTTATCGAATCGACTTAAAGCCAGATCGTCACATTGGTCGCTCTTCTCTCTGAAACGATTGTACTTATCGTCTGCAAAGCTAAGACGTGTGTTGCGGTATGCGGAGACACTAAAACCACCATAGTAAAACAAAGATGAAGCATCTAATTTATTGTAATAGCTAGTAAGAAGTAGTACAATTCAAGTTTTAGGTATCGATAATGGACTTTTTAGCTGGCTTTGGTGCCTTGGACATGAGCTAGGACCACAAGAATGTGCATGAAAGGAGGACCAGCATCCGAGTTGCACGGGAGAATGTGAAAAGTGTTCATATGTAGTAAAAAAATGAGAAATCCGTCCGTTTTCGTCATTTGTTATCGAATCGACTTAAAGCCAGATCGTCACATTGGTCGCTCTTCTCTCTGAAACGATTGTACTTATCGACTGCAAAGCTCTGTCGCGTGCTGCGGTATGCGGAGACCTTAAAAGCACCATAGTAGAACACAGATGAAGGTTCTAAGTTGATGTAATAGCCAGTAAGAAGTAGTACAATTCAAGTTTTAGCTATCGATTATTGACATTTTAGCTGGCTTTGGTTCCTTGGACATGAGCTAGGACCTTAAGATTCTGCATGAAAGGTGGACTAGCAGCTGAGTTGCACGGGAGAATGTGAAAAGTGTTCATATGCAGTAAAAACCTGAGAAATCCGTCCGTTTTCTTCGTTTGTTATCGAATCGACTTTAAGTCAGATCGTCACTTTGGTCGCTTTTCTCTCTGAAACGATTGTACTTATCGTCTGCAAAGCTATGTCGCGTGCTGCGGTATGTGGAGAACTAAAAGCACCATAGTAGAACACAGATGAAGCTTCTATGTTGATGTAATAGCCAGTAAGAAGTAGTACAATTCAAGTTTTAGGTATCGATTATTGACTTTTTAGGTGGCTTTGGTGCCTTGGGCATGAGCTAGGACCTTAAGATTCTGCATGAAAGGAGGAATAGCAGCTGAGTTGCACGGGAGAATGTGAAAAGTGTTCATATGCAGTAAAAACCCGAAAAATCCGTTCGTTATCGTCATTTGTTATCGAATCGCTTAGAGCCAGATCGTCACATTGGCCGCTCTTCTCTCTGAAATGGTTGTACTTTTCGTCTGCAATGCTATGACGTGCGCTGCGGTATGCGGAGACACTAAAACCACCATAGTAAAACACAGATGAAGCATCTAATTAAATGTAATAGCCTGTAAGAAGTAGTACAATTCAAGTTTTAGGTATCGATTATGGACTTTTTAGCTGGCTTTGGCGGCTTGGACATGAGCTAGGACCTTAAGAATCTGCATGAAAGGAGGACTGGCAGCCGAGTTGCACGGGAGAATGTGAAACGTGTTCATATGTAGTAAAAACCTGAGAAATCCGTCCGTATTCGTCATTTGTTATCGAATCGACTTAAAACCAGATCTTCACATTGGCCGCTCTTCTCTCTGAAACGATAGTACTTATCGTCTGCAAAGCTATGTCGCGTGCTGCGGTATGCGGAGACACTAAAAGCACCATAGTAGAACACAGATGAAGCTTCTAAGTTGATGTAATAGCCAGTTAGAAGTAGTACAATTCAAGTTTTAGGTATCGATTATTGACTTTTTAGCTGGCTTTGGTGCCTTGGACATGAGCTAGGACCTTAAGATTCTGCATGAAAGGAGAACTAGCAGCCGAGTTGCACGGGAGAATGTGAAAAGTGTTCACATGTAGTAAAAACCTGAGAAATCCGTCCGTTTTCGTCATTTGTTATCGAATCGACTTAAAGCCAAATCGTCACATTGGCCTCTCTTCCCTCTGAAACGGTTGTACTTATCGTCTGCAAAGCTATGTCGCGTGCTGCGGTATGTGGAAATACTAAAAGCACCATAGCAGGACACAGATGAAGCCTCTATGTTGATGTAATAGCCAGTAAGAAGTAGTACAATTCAAGTATTAGGTATCGATTATTTTGTTTTTACCTGGCTTTGGTGCGGTTGGACATGAGCGAGGACCTTAAGATTCTGCATGAAAAGAGAACTAGCAGCCGAGTAGCACGGCAGAATGTGAAAAGTGTTCATATGTAGTAAAAACCTGAGAAATCCGTCCGTTTTCGTCATTTGTTATCGAATCGACTTAAAGCCAAATCGTCACTTTGGCCTCTCTTCTCTCTGAAACGGTTGTACTTATCGTCTGCAAAGCTATGTCGCGTGCTGCGGAATGTGGAGGACTAAAAGCACCATAGTAGAACACAGATGAAGCTTCTATGTTGATGTAATAGCCAGTAAGAAGTAGTACTATTCAAGTTTTAGGTATCGATTATTGACTTTTTAGGTGGCTTTGGTGCCTTGGACATGAGCTAGGAACTTAAGATTCTGCATGAAAGGAGGACTAGCAGCTGAGTTGCACGGGAGAATGTGAAAAGTGTTCATATGCAGTAAAAACTCGAAATTCCGTTCGTTATCGTAATTTGTTATCGAATCGACTTAAAGCCCGATCGTCACATTGGCCGCTCTTCTCTCTGAAATGGTTGTACTTATCGTCTGCAATGCTATGACGTGTGCTGTGGTTTGCGGAGACTCTAATACCAACATAGTAAAACACAGATGAAGCATCTAATTAAATGTAATATCCTGTAAGAAGTAGTACAATTCAAGTTTTAGGTATCGATTATGGACTTTTTAGCTGGCTTTGGTGCCTTGGACATGAGCTAGGACCTTAAGATTCTGCATGGAAGGAGGACTAGCTGCCGAGTTGTACGGGAGAATGTGAAAAGTGTTCATATGTAGTAAAAACCTAGAAATCCGTCCGTTTTCGTCATTTGTTATCGAATCGACTTAAAGCCAGATCGTCACATTGGCCGCATTTCTGTCTAAAACGGTTGTACTTATCGTCTGCAAAGCTATGTCGCGTGCTGCGGTATGCGGAGACACTTAAAGCACCATAGTAGAACACAGATGAAGCTTCTAAGTTGATGTAATAGCCCGTAAGAAGTAGTACAATTCAAGTTTTAGGTATCGATTATTGACTTTTTAGCTGACTTTGGCGCCTTGGACTTGAGCTAGGACCTTAAGATTCTGCATGTAAGGAGAACTTGCAGCCGAGTTGCACGGGAGAATGTGAAAAGTGTTCATATGTAGTAAAAACCTGAGAAATCCGTCCGTTTTCGTCATTTGTTATCGAATCGACTTAAAGCCAAATCGTCACATTAACCTCTCTTCTCTCAGAAACGGTTGTACTTATCGTCTGCAAAGCTATGGCGCGTGCTGCGGTATGTGGAGACACTAAAAACACCATAGTAGAACACAGATGAAGCTTCTATGTTGATGTAATAGCCAGTAAGAAGTAGTACAATTCAAGTTTTAGGTATCGATTATTGACTTTTTAGCTGGCTTTGGTGCGGTTGGACATGAGCTAGGACCTTAAGATTCTGCATGAAAGGAGAACTAGCAGCAGAGTTGCACGGGAGAATGTGAAAAGTGTTCATATGTAGCAAAAACCTGAGAAATCCGTCCGTTTTCGTCATTTGTTATCGAATCGACTTAAAGCCAAATCGTCACTTTAACCCCTCTTCTCTCTGAAACGGTTGTACTTATCGTCTGCAAAGCTATGTCGCGTGCTGCGGTATGTGGAGAACTAAAAGCACCATAGTAGAACACAGATGAAGCTTCTATGTTGATGTAATAGCCAGTAAGAAGTAGTACTATTCAAGTTTTAGGTATCGATTATTGACTTTTTAGGTGGCTTTGGTGCCTTGGACATGAGCTAGGACCTTAAGAATCTGCATGAAAGGAGGACTGGCAGCCGAGTTGCACGGGAGAATGTGAAAAGTATTCATATGTAGTAAAAACCTGAGAAATCCGTCCGTATTCGTCATTTGTTATCGAATCGACTTTAAACCAGATCGTCACATTGGTCGCTCTTCTCTCTGAAACGATTGTACTTATCGTCTGCAAAGCTATGTCGCGTGCTGCGGTATGCGGAGACACTAAAAGCACCATAGTAGAACACAGATGAAGGTTCTAAGTTGATGTAATAGCCAGTAAGAAGTAGTCCAATTAAAGTTTTATTTATCGATTATTGACTTATTAGCTGGCTTTGGTGCCTTGGACATGAGGTAGGACCTTAAGATTCTGCATGAAAGGAGGACTAGCAGCCGAGTTGCACGGGAGAATGTGAAAAGTGTTCATATGTAGTAAAAACCTGAGAAATCCGTCCGTTTTCGTTATTTGTTATCGAATCGAATTAAAGCCAGTTCGACACTTTGGCCTCTCTTCTCTCTGAAACGGTTGTACTTATCGTCTGCAAAGCTATGACGTGTGTTGCGGTATGCGGAGACACTAAAAGCACCATAGTAGAACACACATGAAGCTTCTAAGAAGGTGTAATAGCCAGTAAGAAGTAGTACAATTCAAGTTTTATTTATGGATTTTTGATTTTTTACCCTTCTTGTAGCCTTCGACATGAGCTAGGAACTTAAGATTTTGCATGAAAGGAGGACTAGCAGCCGAGTTGCACGGGAGAATGTGAAAAGTGTTCATATGTATTAAAAACCTGAGAAATCCGTCCGTTTTCGTCATTTGTTTTCGAATCGACTTAAAGCCAGATCGTCACGTTGTCGCCCTTCTGTCTGAAACGGTTGTACTTATCGTTTGCAAAGCTATGTCGCGTGCTGCGGTATGCTGAGACACTAAAAGCACCATAGTGGAACACATATGAAGCTTCTAAGTTGATGTAATAGCCAGTAAGAAGTAGTACAATTCAAGTTTTTGTTATCGATTATTGACATTTTAACCTTCTTTGGTGCCCTGGACATGAGGTAGGACCTTAAGATAAAGCATGAAAGGAGGACTAGCAGCCGCGTTGCACGGGAGAATGTGAAAAGTGTTCATATGTAGTAAAAACCTGAGAAATCCGTCCGTTTTCGTCATTTGTTATCGAATCGACTTGAAGCCAGATCGTCACATTGGCTGCACTTCAGTCTGAAACGGTTACATTTATCGTCTGCAAAGCTATATCTCGTGCTGCGGTGTGCGGAGACACTAAAAGCACCATAGTAGAACACAGAAGAAGCTTCTAGGTTGATGTAATAGCCAGTAAGAAGTAGTACAATTCAAGTTTTAGTTATCGATTATTGACTTTTTACACTACTTTGGTGCCTTGGATATGTTCTAGGACCTTAACGTTTTGCATGAAAGGAGGACTAGCTGCCGCGTTGCACGGGAGAATGTGATAAGTGTTCAGATGTAGTAAAAACCTGAGAAATCCGCACGTTTTCGTCATTTGTTATCGAATCGACTTAAAGCCAGTTCATCACATTGGCCGCTCTTCTCTCTGAAACGGTTACATTTATCGTCTGCAAAGCTATGCCGCGTGCTGCGGTATGCGGAGACACTAAAACCACCATAGTAAAACACAGATGAAGCATCTAATTAAATGTAATAGCCAGTAAGAAGTAGTACAATTCAAGTTTTAGGTATCGATTATTGACTTTTTAGCTGGCTTTGGTGCCTTCGACATGAGCTAGGACCTTAAGATTCTGCATGAAAGGAGGACTAGCAGCCGAGTTGCACGGGAGAATGTGGAATGTGTTCATATGTAGTAAAAACCTAGAAATCCGTCCGTTTTCGTCATTTGTTATCGAATCGACTTAAAGCCAGATCGTCACATTGGCCGCTCTTCTCTCTGAAACGGTTGTACTTATCGTCTGCAAAGCTATGTCGCGTGCTGCGGTATGCGGAGACACTAAAAGGACCATAGTAGAACACAGATGAAGCCTCTAAGATGATGTAATTGCCAGTAAGAAGTAGTACAATTCAAGTTTTAGGTATCGATTATTGACTTTTTAGCTGGCTTTGGTGCCATGGACTTGAGGTAGGACCTTAAGATTCTGCATGAAAGGAGGACTAGCAGCCGAGTTGCACGGGAGAATGTGAAACGTGTTCATATGTAGTAAAAACCTGAGAAATCCGTCCGTATTCGTCATTTGTTATCGAATCGACTTAAAACCAGATCTTCACATTGGCCGCTCTTCTCTCTGAAACGATTGTACTTATCGTCTGCAAAGCTATGTCGCGTGCTGCGGTATGCGGAGACACTAAAAGCACCATAGTAGAACACAGATGAAGCTTCTAAGTTGATGTAATAGCCAGTTAGAAGTAGTACAATTCAAGTTTTAGGTATCGATTATTGACTTTTTAGCTGGCTTTGGTGCCTTGGACATGAGCTAGGACCTTAAGATTCTGCATGAAAGGAGAACTAGCAGCCGAGTTGCACGGGAGAATGTGAAAAGTGTTCACATGTAGTAAAAACCTGAGAAATCCGTCCGTTTTCGTCATTTGTTATCGAATCGACTTAAAGCCAAATCGTCACATTGGCCTCTCTTCCCTCTGAAACGGTTGTACTTATCGTCTGCAAAGCTATGTCGCGTGCTGCGGTATGTGGAAATACTAAAAGCACCATAGCAGGACACAGATGAAGCCTCTATGTTGATGTAATAGCCAGTAAGAAGTAGTACAATTCAAGTATTAGGTATCGATTATTTTCTTTTTAGCTGGCTTTGGTGCGGTTGGACATGAGCTAGGACCTTAAGATTCTGCATGAAAAGAGAACTAGCAGCCGAGTTGCACGGCAGAATGTGAAAAGTGTTCATATGTAGTAAAAACCTGAGAAATCCGTCCGTTTTCGTCATTTGTTATCGAATCGACTTAAAGCCAAATCGTCACTTTGGCCTCTCTTCTCTCTGAAACGGTTGTACTTTTCGTCTGCAAAGCTATGTCGCGTGCTGCGGAATGTGGAGACACTAAAATCACCATAGTAGAACACAGATGAAGCTTCTAAGTTGATGTAATAGCCAGTAAGAAGTAGTACAATTCATGTTTTAGGTATCGATTATTGACTTTTTAGCTGGCTTTGGTGCCTTCGACATGAGCTAGGACCTTAAGATTCTGCATGTAAGGAGGACTAGCAGCCGAGTTGCAGGGGAAAATGTGAAAAGTGTTCATATGTAGTAAAAACCTGAGAAATCCGTCCGATTTCGTCATTTGTTATCGAATCGACTTAAAGCCAGATCGTAACATTGGCCGCTCTTCTCTCTGAAAAAGTTGTACTTATCGTCTGCAAAGCTATGTCGCGTGCTGCGGTATGCGGACACACTAAAATCACCATAGTAGAACACAGATGAAGCTTCTAAGTTGATGTAATAGCCAGTAAGAAGTAGTACAATTAAAGTTTTATTTATCGATTATTGACTTTTTAGGTGGCTTTGGTGCCTTGGACATGAGCTAGGAACTTAAGATTCTGCATGAAAGGAGGACTAGCAGCTGAGTTGCACGGGAGAATGTGAAAAGTGTTCATATGCAGTAAAAACCCGAAATTCCGTTCGTTATCGTAATTTGTTATCGAATCGACTTAAAGCCAGATCGTCACATTGGCCGCATTTCTGTCTAAAACGGTTGTACTTATCGTCTGCAAAGCTATGTCGCGTGCTGCGGAATGTGGAGGACTAAAAGCACCATAGTAGACAACAGATGAAGCTTCTATGTTGATGTAATAGCCAGTAAGAAGTAGTACAATTCAAGTATTAGGTATCGATTATTTTCTTTTTAGCTGGCTTTGGTGCGGTTGGACATGAGCTAGGACCTTAAGATTCTGCATGAAAAGAGAACTAGCAGCCGAGTTGCACGGCAGAATGTGAAAAGTGTTCATATGTAGCAAAAACCTGAGAAATCCGTCCGTTTTCGTCATTTGTTATCGAATCGACTTAAAGCCAAATCGTCACATTGGCCGCTCTTCTCTCTGAAATGGTTGTACTTATCGTCTGCAATGCTATGACGTGTGCTGTGGTTTGCGGAGACTCTAATACCAACATAGTAAAACACAGATGAAGCATCTAATTAAATGTAATATCCTGTAAGAAGTAGTACAATTCAAGTTTTAGGTATCGATTATGGACTTTTTAGCTGGCTTTGGTTCCTTGGACATGAGCTAGGACCTTAAGATTCTGCATGTAAGGAGAACTAGCAGCCGAGTTGCACGGGAGAATGTGAAAAGTGTTCATATGTAGTAAAAACCTGAGAAATCCGTCCGTATTCGTCATTTGTTATCGAATCGACTTTAAACCAGATCGTCACATTGGTCGCTCTTCTCTCTGAAACGATTGTACTTATCGTCTGCAAAGCTATGTCGCGTGCTGCGGTATGCGGAGACACTAAAAGCACCATAGTAGAACACAGATGAAGGTTCTAAGTTGATGTAATAGCCAGTAAGAAGTAGTCCAATTAAAGTTTTATTTATCGATTATTGACTTTTTAGCTGGCTTTGGTGCCTTGGACATGAGGTAGGACCTTAAGATTCTGCATGAAAGGAGGACTAGCAGCCGAGTTGCACTGGAGAATGTGAAAAGTGTTCATATGTAGTAAAAACCTGAGAAATCCGCACGTTTTCGTCATTTGTTATCGAATCGACTTAAAGCCAGATCATCACATTGGCCGCTCTTCTCTCTGAAACGGTTACATTTATCGTCTGCAAAGCTATGCCGCGTGCTGCGGTATGCGGAGACACTAGAAGCACCGTAGTAGAACACTGATGAAGCTTCTAAGTTGATGTAATAGCCAGTAAGAAGTAGTACAATTCAAGTTTTAGGTATCGATTATTGACTTTTTAGCTGGCTTTGGTTCCTTGGACATGAGCTAGGACCTTAAGATTCTGCATGAAAGGAGGACTAGCTGCCGAGTTGCACGGGAGAATGTGAAAACTGTTCATATGTAGTAAAAACCTAGTTATCCGTCCGTTTTCTTCATTTGTTATCGAATCGACTTAAAGCCAGATCGTCACATTGGCCGCATTTCTGTCTAAAACGGTTGTACTTATCGTCTGCAAAGCTATATCGCGTGCTGCGGTATGCGGAGACACTATTAGCACCATAGTAGAACACAGATGAAGGTTCTAAGTTGATGTAATAGCCAGTAAGAAGTAGTACAATTCAAGTTTTAGGTATCGATTATTGACTTTTTAGCTGGCTTTGGTTCCTTGGACATGAGCTAGGACCTTAAGATTCTGCATGTAAGGAGAACTAGCAGCCGAGTTGCACGGGAGAATGTGAAAAGTGTTCATATGTAGTACAATCCTGAGAAATCCGTCCGTTTTCGTCATTTGTTATCGAATCGACTTAAAGCCAAATCGTCACATTGGCCTCTCTTCTCTCTGAAACGGTTGTACTTATCATCTGCAAAGCTATGTCGCGTGCTGCGGTATGTGGAGACACTAAAACCACCATAGTAAAACACAGATGAAGCATCTAATTAAATGTAATAGCCTGTAAGAAGTAGTACAATTCAAGTTTTAGGTATCGATTATGGAGTTTTTAGCTGGCTTTGGTGCCTTGGACATGAGCTAGGACCTTAACATTTTGCATGGAAGGAGGACCAGCAGCCGAGTTGCACGGGAGAATGTGAAAACCTGAGAAATCCGTCGTTTTCGTCATTTGTTATCGAATCGATTTAAAGCCAGATTGTCACATTGGCCGCTCTTCTATCTGAAACGGTTACATTTATCGTCTGCAAAGCTATGTCGCGTGCTGCGGTATGCGGAGACACTAGAAGCACCATAGTAGAACACAGATGAAGCTTCTAAGTTGATGTAATAGCCAGTAAGAAGCAGTACAATTCAAGTTTTAGTTAAAGATTATTGACTTTTTAGCTGGCTTTTGTGACTTGGTCATGAGCTAGGACCTTAACATTTTGCATGAAAGGAGGACTAGCAGCCGAGTTGCACTGGAGAATGTGAATAGTGTTCATATGTAGTAAAAACCTGAGAAATCCGTCCGTTTTCGTCATTTGTTATCGAATCGACTTAAAGCCAGATCGTCACATTGGCCGCTCTTCTCTCTGAAACGGTTGTACTTATCGTCTGCAAAGCTATGTCGCGTGCTTCGGTATGCGAGACACTAAAAGCACCATAGTAGAACACAGATGAAGCTTCTCAACTGATGTAATAGCCAGTAAGAAGTAGTACAATTCAAGTTTTAGTTATGGATTATTGACTTTTTAACCTTCTTTGGTGCCCTGGACATGAGCTAGGAACTTAAGATTTTGCATGAAGGGAGGTCTAACAGCCACGTTGCACGAGAGAATGTGAAAAGTGTTGATATGTTGTAAAAACCTGAGACATCCGCCCGTTTTCGTTATTTGCTGTCGAATCGACCTAATGCCAGATCTTCATATTATCCGCTCTTCTCTCTTAAACGGTTACATTTATCGTGTGCAAAGCTATCTCGCCTGCTGCGGAATGCCTAGACACTAAAAGCACCATAATAGAACATAGGAGAAGCATCTAAGATGATGTGAGAGCCAGTACGAAGCCGTACATTTCAAGTTTTAGTTATCGATTATTGACTTTTTAGACGGCTTTGGTGCATTGGACATGAGTTAGGACCTTAAGATTTTGCATGAAGGGAGGTCTAGCAGCCACGTTGCACGACAGAATGTGAAAAGTGTTCATATGTTGTAAAAACCTGAGAAATCCGCCCGTTTTCGTCATTTGCTATCCAATCGACTTAATGCCATATCGTCAAAGTGGCCGCCCTTCTCTCTGAAACGGTTCCATTTATCGTGTGCAAAGCTATGTCGCGTGCTGCGGTATGCGGAGACACTAAAAACTGCATAATAGAACACACAAGAAACTACTAAGTTGATGTGATAGCCAGTACGAAGCAGTGCAATTCAAGTTTTAGTTATCGATTATTGACTTTTTAGACGGCTTTGGTGCCGTGGACATGAGCTAGGACTTTAAGAGTTTGCAGGAATGGAGGACTCGCAGCCGCGTTGCACGGGGGAATGTGAAAAGTGTTTATATGTAGTGAAAACCTGAGAAATCCGCCCCTTTTCGTCATTTGCTATCGAATCGACTTAATGCCAGATCGTCATATTGTCCTGTATTCTCTCTGAAACGGTTACATTTATCGTGTGCAAACCTACGTCGCGAGCTGCGGAATGCCTGAACACTAAAAGCACCATAATAGAACACAGATGAAGCATCTAAGTTGATGTGATAGAAAGTACTTAGCCGTACATTTCAAGTTTTTGTTATCGATTATTGACTTTTTAGAAGGCTTTGGTGCATTGGACATGAGCTAGGACCTTAAGATTTTGCATGAAGGGAGGTGTAGCAACCGCATTGCACGGGGAATGTGAAAAGAGTTCATATGTAGTGAAAACCTGATAAATCCTTCCGTTTTCGTAATCTGCTATCGAATCGACTTAATGCCAGATCGTCATATTGGCCGCTTTTCTCTCCGAAACGGTTACATTTATCGTGTGCAAAGCTATGTCGCGTGCTGCGGTATGAGGAGACACTAAAAGCACCATAACAGAACACAGAAGAAATTTCTAAGTTCATGTGATAGAACACAGAAGAAGCTTCTAAGTTGATGTGAAAGCCAGCACGTAGCACTACAATTCAAGTTTTGGTTATCGATTATTGAGTTTTTAGACGGCTTTGGTGAATCGAACATGATCTAAGACCTTAAGATTTGGCATGAAGGGAATTCTAGCAGCCACGTTGCACGGGGTGATGTGAAAAGTTTCGTATGTAGTGAAAAGCTGAGAAATCCGCCCGTTTTCGTTATTTGCTATCGAATCGACCTAATGCCAGATCTTCATATTGGCCGCTCTTCTCTCTTGAACGGTTACATTTATCGTGTGCGAAGCTATCTCACCTGCTGCAGAATGACTAGACACTAAAAGCACCATAATGGAACATAGGAGAAGCATCTAAGTTGATGTGATAGCCTGAACGAAGCCGTAGATTTCAAGTTTTAGTTATCGATTATTGACTTTTTAGACGGCTTTGGTGCCTTGGACATGAGCTAGTACCTTAAGATTTTGTAAGAAGGTAGGTATAGCAGCCGCGTTGCACAGGGGAATGTGAAAAGTGTTCATATGTAGTGAAAACCTGAGAAATCTGCCCGTTTTCGTCATTTTCTATCGAATCGACTTAATGCCAGATCGTCATATTGGCCGGTATTCTCTCTGAAACGGTTGTACTTATCGCCTGCAAAGCTATGTCGCGTGATGCGGTATGCGGAGACACTAAAAGCACCATAGTAGAACACAGATGAAGCTTCTAAGTTGATGTAATAGCCAGTAAGAAGTAGTACAATTCATGTTTTAGGTATCGATTATTGACTTTTTAGCTGGCTTTGGTGCCTTCGACATGAGCTAGGACCTTAACATTCTGCATGAAAGGATTACTACCAGCCGAGTTGCACGGGAGAATGTGAAAAGTGATCATATGTAGTAAAAACCTTAGAAATCCGTCCGTTTTCGTCATTTGTTATCGAATCGACTTAAAGCCAGATCGTCACATTGGCCGCTCTTCTCTCTGAAACGGTTGTACTTATCGTCTGCAAAGCTATGTCGCGTGCTGCGGTATGTGGAGACACTAAAAGCAGCATAGTAAAACACAGATGAAGCTTCTAAGTTGATGTAATAGCCAGTAAGAAGTAGTAGAATTCAAGTTTTAGGTATCGATTATTGACTTTTTAGCTGGCTTTGGTGCCTTGGACATGAGCTAGGACCGTAAGATTCTGCATGAAAGGAGGACTAGCAGCCGAGTTGCAGGGGAGAATGTAAAAAGTGTTCATATGAAGTAAAAACCTGAGTAATCCGTCCGTTTTCGTCATTTGTTATCGAATCGACTTAAAGCCAGATCGTCACATTGGCCGCTCTGCTCTCGGAAACGGTTGTACTTATCGTCTGCAAAGCAATGTCGCGTTTTGCCGTAGGCGGAAACAGAAAAGCACCATAGTAGAACACAGATGAAGCTTCTAAGTTGATGTAATAGCCAGTAAGAAGTAGTCCAATTCAAGATTTAGGTATCGATTATTGACTTTTTAGCTGGCTTTTTGTGCCTTGGACATGAGCTAGGACTTTAAGATTCTGCATAAAAGGAGGACTAGCAGCCCAGTTGCACGGGAGAATGTGAAAAGTGTTCATATGTATTAAAAACCTGAGAAATCCGTCCGTTTTCGTCATTTGTGATCGAATCGACTTAAAACCAGATCGTCACATTGGCCGCTCTTCTCTCTGAAACACTTGTACTTATCGTCTACAAAGCTATGTCGCGTGCTGCGGTATGCGGAGACACTAAAAGCACCATAGTAGAACACAGATGGAGCTTCTAAGTTGATGTAATAGCCAGTAAGAAGTAGCAGAATTCAAGTTTTAGGTATCGATTATTGACTTTTTAGCTGGCTTTGGTGCCTTGGACATGAGCTAGTACCTTAAAATTCTGCATGAAAGGAGGACTAGCAGCCGAGTTGCACGGGAGAATGTGAAAAGTGTTCATATGTAGTAAAAACCTTAGAAATCCATCCGTTTTCGTCATTTGTTATCGAATCGACTTAAAGCCAGATCGTCACATTGGCCGCTATTCTCTCTGAAACGGTTGTACTTATCGTCTGCAAAGCTATGTCGCGTGCTGCGGTATGTGGAGAAACTAAAATTACCATAGTAGAACACAGATGAAGCATCTAAGTTGATGTAATAGCCAGTAAGAAGTAATCCAATTCAAGTTTTAGGTATTGATTATTGACTTTTTAGCTAGCTTTTTGTGCCTTGGACATGAGCTAGGACTTTAAGATTCTGCATAAAAGGAGGACTAGCAGCCCAGTTGCACGGGAGAATGTGAAAAGTGTTCATATGTATGAAAAACCTGAGACATCCGTCCGTTTTCGTCATTTGTGATCGAATCGGCTTAAAGCCAGATCGTCACATTGGCCGCTCTTCTCTCTGAAACACTTGTACTTATCGTCTACAAAGCTATGTCGCGTGCTGCGGTATGCGGAGACACTAAAAGCACCATAGTAGAACACAGATGGAGCTTCTAAGTTGATGTAATAGCCAGTAAGAAGTAGTAGAATTCAAGTTTTAGGTATCGATTATTGACTTTTTAGCTGGCTTTGGTGCCTTGGACATGAGCTAGTACCTTAAAATTCTGCATGAAAGGAGGACTAACAGCCGAGTTGCACGGGAGAATGTGAAAAGTGTTCATATGTAGAAAAAACCTTAGAAATCCATCCGTTTTCGTCATTTGTTATCGAATCGACTTAAAGCCAGATCGTCACATTGGCCGCTCTGCTCTCGGAAACGGTTGTACTTATCGTCTGCAAAGCTATGTCGCGTGTTGCCGTAGGCGGAAACAGGAAAAGCACCATAGTAGAACACAGATGAAGCTTCTAAGTTGATGTAATAGCCAGTAAGAAGTAGTCCAATTCAAGTTTTAGGTATCGATTATTGACTTTTTAGCTGGCTTTGGTGCCTTGGACATGAGCTAGGACCTTAAGATTCTGCATGAAAGGAGGACTAGCAGCCGAGTTGCAGGGGAAAATGTGAAAAGTGTTCATATGTAGTAAAAACCTGAGAAATCCGTCCGATTTCGTCATTTGTTATCGAATCGACTTAAAGCCAGATCGTCACATTGGCCGCTCTTCTCTCTGAAACGGTTGTACTTATCGTCTGCAAAGCTATGTCGCGTGCTGAGGTATGCGGAGACACTAAAAGCACCATAGTAGAACACAGATGAAGCTTCTAAGTTGATGTAATAGCCAGTAAGAAGTAGTAGAATTCAAGTTTTAGGTATCCATTATTGACTTTTTAGCTGGCTTTGGTACCTTGGACATGAGCTAGGACCTTAAGATTCTGCATGAAAGGAGGACTAGCAGCCGAGTAGCACGGGAGAATGTGAAAAGTGATCATATGTAGTAAAAACCTGAGAAATTCGTCCGTTTTCGTCATTTGTTATCGAATCGACTTAAAGCCAGATCGTCACATTGGCCGCTATTCTCTCTGAAACGGTTGTACCTATCGTCTGCAAAGCTATGTCGCGTGCTGCGGTATGTGGAGAAACTAAAATTACCATAGTAGAACACAGATGAAGCATCTAAGTTGATGTAATAGCCAGTAATAAGTAATCCAATTCAAGTTTTAGGTATCGATTATTGACTTTTTAGCTGGCTTTGGTGCCTTGGACATGAGCTAGGACCTTAAGATTCTACATGAAAGGAGGACTAGCAGCCGAGTTGCACGGGAGAATGTGAAAAGTGTTCATATGTAGTAAAAACCTGAGAAATCCGTCCGTTTTCGTCATTTGTTATCGAATCGACTTAAAGCCACATCGTCTTATTTGCCGCTCTTCTCTCTGAAACGCTTGTACTTATCGTCTGCAAAGCTATGTCGTATGCTGCGGTATGCTGAGACACTGCAAGCAGCATAGTAAAACACAGATGAAGCTTCTAAGTTGATGTAATAGCCAGTAAGAAGTAGTACAATTCAAGTTTTAGGTATCGATTATTGACTTTTTAGCTGGCTTTGGTGCCTTGGACATGAGCTAGGACCTTAAGATTCTGCATGAAAGGAGGACTAGCAGCCGAGTTGCAGGGGAGAATGTAAAAAGTGTTCATATGAAGTAAAAACCTGAGTAATCCGTCCGTTTTCGTCATTTGTTATCGAATCGACTTAAAGCCAGATCGTCACATTGGCCGCTCTGCTCTCGGAAACGGTTGTACTTATCGTCTGCTAAGCAATGTCGCGTTTTGCCGTAGGCGGAAACAGAAAAGCACCATAGTAGAACACAGATGAAGCTTCTAAGTTGATGTAATAGCCAGTAAGAAGTAGTACAATCAAAGTTATAGGTATCGATTATTGACTTTTTAGCTGGCTTTGATGCATTGGACATGAGCTAGGACCTCAAGATTCTGCATGAAAGGAGGACTAGCAGCCGAGTTGCATGGGAGAAAGTGAAAAGTGTTCATCTGTAATAAAAACCTGAGAAATCCGTCCGTTTTCGTCATTTGTTATCGAATCGACTTAAAGTCAGATCGTCACATTGGCCGCTCTTCTCTCTGAAACGGTTGTACTTATCGTCTACAAAGCTATGTCACGTGCTGCGGTGTGTGGAGACACTAAAAGCACCATAGTAGAACACAGATGAAGCTTCTAAGTTGATGTAATAGCCAGTAAGAAGTAGTACAATTCATGTTTTAGATATCGATTATTGACTTTTTAGCTGGCTTTGGTGCCTTCGACATGAGCTAGGACCTTAAGATTCTGCATGTAAGGAGGACTAGCAGCCGAGTTGCACGGGAGAATGTGAAAAGTGTTCATATGTAAAAAAATACCGGAGAAATACGTCCGTTTTCGTCATTTGTTATCGAATCGACTTAAAGCCAGATCGTCACATTGGTAGCTCTTCTCTCTGAAACGGTTGTACTTATCGTCTGCAAAGCTATGTCGCATGCTGCGGTATGCTGAGATACTACAAGCAGCATAGTAGAACACAGATGAAGCTTCTAAGTTGATGTAATAGCCGGTAAGAAGTAGTACAAATCAAGTTTTAGGTATCGATTATTGACTTTTATAGCTAGCTTTGGTGACTTGGACATGAGCTAGGACCTTAAGATTCAGCATGAAAGGAGGACTAGCAGCCGAATAGCATGGGAGAATGTGAAAAGTGTTCATATGTAGTAAAAACCTGAGAAATTCGTCCGTTTTCGTCATTTGTTATCGAATCGACTTAAAGCCAGATCGTCACATTGGCCGCTCTGCTCTCGGAAACGGTTGTACTTATCGTCTGCAAAGCAATGTCGCGTGTTGCCGTAGGCGGAAACAGGAAAAGCACCATAGTAGAACACAGATGAAGCTTCTAAGTTGATGTAATAGCCAGTAAGAAGTAGTCCAATTCAAGTTTTAGGTATCGATTATTGACTTTTTAGCTGGCTTTGGTGCCTTGGACATGAGCTAGGACCTTAAGATTCTGCATGAAAGGAGGTCTAGCAGCCGAGTTGCAGGGGAAAATGTGAAAAGTGTTCATATGTAGTAAAAACCTGAGAAATCCGTCCGATTTCGTCATTTGTTATCGAATCGACTTAAAGCCAGATCGTCACATTGGCCGCTCTTCTCTCTGAAACGCTTGTACTTATCGTCTGCAAAGCTATGTCGCATGCTGCGGTATGCTGAGACACTGCACTTACCATAGTAGAACACAGTTCAAGCTTCTAAGTTGATGTAATAGCCAGTAAGAAGTAGAACAATTCAAGATTTAGGTATCGATTATTGACTTTTTAGCTGGCTTTATGTGTCTTGGACATGAGCTAGGACTTTAAGATTCTGCATAAAAGGAGGACTAGCAGCCCAGTTGCACGGGAGAATGTGAAAAGTGTTCATATGTATTAAAAACCTGAGACATCCGTCCGTTTTCGTCATTTGTGATCGAATCGACTTAAAGCCAGACCGTCACATTGGCCGCTCTTCTCTCTGAAACACTTGTACTTATCGTCTGCAAAGCTATGTCGCGTGCTGCGGTATGCGGAGACACTAAAAGCACCATAGTAGAACACAGATGGAGCTTCTAAGTTGATGTAATAGCCAGTAAGAAGTAGTAGAATTCGAGTTTTAGGTATCGATTATTGACTTTTTAGCTGGCTTTGGTGCCTTGGACATGAGCTAGTACCTTAAAATTCTGCATGAAAGGAGGACTAGCAGCCGAGTTGCACGGGAGAATGTGAAAAGTGTTCATATGTAGTAAAAACCTTAGAAATACATCCGTTTTCGTCATTTGTTATCGAATCGACTTAAAGCCAGATCGTCACATTGGCCGCTATTCTCTCTGAAACGGTTGTACTTATCGTCTGCAAAGCTATGTCGCGTGCTGCGGTATGTGGAGAAACTAAAATTACCATAGTAGAACACAGATGAAGCATCTAAGTTGATGTAATAGCCAGTAATAAGTAATCCAATTCAAGTTTTAGGTATCGATTATTGACTTTTTAGCTGGCTTTGGTGCCTTGGACATGAGCTAGGACCTTAAGATTCTACATGAAAGGAGGACTAGCAGCCGAGTTGCACGGGAGAATGTGAAAAGTGTTCATATGTAGTAAAAACCTGAGAAATCCGTCCGTTTTCGTCATTTGTTATCGAATCGACTTAAAGCCAGATCGTCACATTGGCCGCTCTTCTCTCTGAAAAAGTTGTACTTATCGTCTGCAAAGCTATGTCGCGTGCTGCGGTATGTGGACACAATAAAAGCACCATAGTAGAACACAGATGAAGCTTCTAAGTTGATGTAATAGCCAGTAAGAAGTAGTACAATTAAAGTTTTAGGTATCGATTATTGACTTTTTAGCTGGCTTTGATGCATTGGACATGAGCTAGGACCTCAAGATTCTGCATGAAAGGAGGACTAGCAGCCGAGTTGCATGGGAGAATGTGAAAAGTGTTCATCTGTAATAAAAACCTGAGAAATCCGTCCGTTTTCGTCATTTGTTATCGAATCGACTTAAAGTCAGATCGTCACATTGGCCGCTCTTCTCTCTGAAACGGTTGTACTTATCGTCTACAAAGCTATGTCACGTGCTGCGGTATGTGGAGACACTAAAATCACCATAGTAGAACACAGATGAAGCTTCTAAGTTGATGTAATAGGCAGTAAGAAGTAGTACAATTCATGTTTTAGGTATCGATTATTGACTTTTTAGCTGGCTTTGGTGCCTTCGACATGAGCTAGGACCTTAAGATTCTGCATGTAAGGAGGACTAGCAGCCGAGTTGCAGGGGAAAATGTGAAAAGTGTTCATATGTAGTAAAAACCTGAGAAATCCGTCCGATTTCGTCATTTGTTATCGAATCGACTTAAAGCCAGATCGTCACATTGGCCGCTCTTCTCTCTGAAAAAGTTGTACTTATCGTCTGCAAAGCTATGTCGCGTGCTGCAGTATGCGGACACACTAAAATCACCATAGTAGAACACAGATGAAGCTTCTAAGTTGATGTAATAGCCAGTAAGAAGTAGTACAATTAAAGTTTTAGGTATCGGTTAATGACATTTACCCTTCTTTGGTGCCTTGGACACGAGCTAGGAAATTAAGATTTTGCATGAAGGAGGACTATCAGCCGAGTTGCACGGGAGAATGTGAAAAGTGTTCATATGTAGTAAAAACCTGAGAAATCCGTCCGTTTTCGTCATTTGTTATCGAATCGACTTAAAGCCAGATCGTCACATTGGCCGCTCTTCTCTCTGAAACGGTTGTACTTATCGTCTGTAAAACTATGTCGCGTGCTGCGGTATGCGGAGAAACTAAAAGCACCGTAGTAGAACACAGATGAAGCTTCTAAGTTGATGTAATAGCCAGGAAGAAGTAGTACAATTCAAGTTTTGGGTATCGATTATTGACTTTTTAGCTAGCTTTGGTGCCTTGGACATGAGCTATGACCTTAACATTCTGCATGAAAGGATTACTACCAGCCGAGTTGCACGGGAGAATGTGAAAAGTGATCATATGTAGTAAAAACCTTAGAAATCCGTCCGTTTTCGTCATTTGTTATCGAATCGACTTAAAGCCAGATCGTCACATTGGCCGCTCTTCTCTCTGAAACGGTTGTACTTATCGTCTGCAAAGCTATGTCGCGTGCTGCGGTATGTGGAGACACTAAAAGCAGCATAGTAAAACACAGATGAAGCTTCTAAGTTGATGTAATAGCCAGTAATAAGTAATCCAATTCAAGTTTTAGGTATCGATTATTGCCTTTTTAGCTGGCTTTGGTGCCTTGGACATGAGCTAGGACCTTAAGATTCTACATGAAAGGAGGACTAGCAGCCGAGTTGCACGGGAGAATGTGAAAAGTGTTCATATGTAGTAAAAACCTGAGAAATCCGTCCGTTTTCGTCATTTGTTATCGAATCGACTTAAAGCCACATCGTCTTATTTGCCGCTCTTCTCTCTGAAACGCTTGTACTTATCGTCTGCAAAGCTATGTCGTATGCTGCGGTATGCTGAGACACTGCAAGCAGCATAGTAAAACACAGATGAAGCTTCTAAGTTGATGTAATAGCCAGTAAGAAGTAGTACAATTCAAGTTTTAGGTATCGATTATTGACTTTTTAGCTGGCTTTGGTGCCTTGGACATGAGCTAGGACCTTAAGATTCTGCATGAAAGGAGGACTAGCAGCCGAGTTGCAGGGGAGAATGTAAAAAGTGTTCATATGAAGTAAAAACCTGAGTAATCCGTCCGTTTTCGTCATTTGTTATCGAATCGACTTAAAGCCAGATCGTCACATTGGCCGCTCTGCTCTCGGAAACGGTTGTACTTATCGTCTGCAAAGCAATGTCGCGTTTTGCCGTAGGCGGAAACAGAAAAGCACCAAAGCAGAACACAGATGAAGCTTCTAAGTTGATGTAATAGCCAGTAAGAAGTAGTACAATTAAAGTTTTAGGTATCGATTATTGACTTTTTAGCTGGCTTTGATGCATTGGACATGAGCTAGGACCTCAAGATTCTGCATGAAAGGAGGACTAGCAGCCGAGTTGCATGGGAGAAAGTGAAAAGTGTTCATCTGTAAAAAAAACCTGATAAATCCGTCCATTTTCGTCATTTGTAATCGAATCGACTTAAAGTCAGATCGTCACATTGGCCGCTCTTCTCTCTGAAACGGTTGTACTTATCGTCTACAAAGCTATGTCACGTGCTGCGGTATGTGGAGACACTAAAAGCACCATAGTAGAACACAGATGAAGCTTCTAAGTTGATGTAATAGCCAGTAAGAAGTAGTACAATTCATGTTTTAGATATCGATTATTGACTTTTTAGCTGGCTTTGGTGCCTTCGACATGAGCTAGGACCTTAAGATTCTGCATGTAAGGAGGACTAGCAGCCGAGTTGCACGGGAGAATGTGAAAAGTGTTCATATGTAAAAAAATACCGGAGAAATACGTCCGTTTTCGTCATTTGTTATCGAATCGACTTAAAGCCAGATCGTCACATTGGTCGCTCTTCTCTCTGAAACGGTTGTACTTATCGTCTGCAAAGCTATGTCGCATGCTGCGGTATGCTGAGATACTAAAAGCAGCATAGTAGAACACAGAAGAAGCTTCTAAGTTGATGTAATAGCCGGTAAGAAGTAGTACAAATCAAGTTTTAGGTATCGATTATTGACTTTTTAGCTAGCTTTGGTGACTTGGACATGAGCTAGGACCTTAAGATTCAGCATGAAAGGAGGACTAGCAGCCGAATAGCATGGGAGAATGTGAAAAGTGTTCATATGTAGTAAAAACCTGAGAAATTCGTCCGTTTTCGTCATTTGTTATCGAATCGACTTAAAGCCAGATCGTCACATTGGCCGCTCTGCTCTCGGAAACGGTTGTACTTATCGTCTGCAAAGCAATGTCGCGTGTTGCCGTAGGCGGAAACAGGAAAAGCACCATAGTAGAACACAGATGAAGCTTCTAAGTTGATGTAATAGCCAGTAAGAAGTAGTCCAATTCAAGTTTTAGGTATCGATTATTGACTTTTTAGCTGGCTTTGGTGCCTTGGACATGAGCTAGGACCTTAAGATTCTGCATGAAAGGAGGTCTAGCAGCCGAGTTGCAGGGGAAAATGTGAAAAGTGTTCATATGTAGTAAAAACCTGAGAAATCCGTCCGATTTCGTCATTTGTTATCGAATCGACTTAAAGCCAGATCGTCACATTGGCCGCTCTGCTCTCGGAAACGGTTGTACTTATCGTCTGCAAAGCTATGTCGCGTGCTGCCGTAGGCGGAAACAGGAAAAGCACCATAGTAGAACACAGATGAAGCTTCTAAGTTGATGTAATAGCCAGTAAGAAGTAGTCCAATTCAAGTTTTAGGTATCGATTGTTGACTTTTTAGCTGGCTTTGGTGCCTTGGACATGAGCTAGGACCTTAAGATTCTGCATGAAAGGAGGACTAGCAGCCGAGTTGCACGGGAGAATGTGAAAAGTGTTCATATGTAGTAAAAACCTGAGAAATTCGACCGTTTTCGTCATTTGTTATCGAATCGACTTAAAGCCAGATCGTCACATTGGCCGCTCTTCTCTCTGAAACGCTTGTACTTATCGTCTGCAAAGCTATGTCGCATGCTGCGGTATGCTGAGACACTGCACTTACCATAGTAGAACACAGTTCAAGCTTCTAAGTTGATGTAATAGCCAGTAAGAAGTAGAACAATTCAAGATTTAGGTATCGATTATTGACTTTTTAGCTGGCTTTATGTGTCTTGGACATGAGCTAGGACTTTAAGATTCTGCATAAAAGGAGGACTAGCAGCCCAGTTGCACGGGAGAATGTGAAAAGTGTTCATATGTATTAAAAACCTGAGACATCCGTCCGTTTTCGTCATTTGTGATCGAATCGACTTAAAGCCAGACCGTCACATTGGCCGCTCTTCTCTCTGAAACACTTGTACTTATCGTCTGCAAAGCTATGTCGCGTGCTGCGGTATGCGGAGACACTAAAAGCACCATAGTAGAACACAGATGGAGCTTCTAAGTTGATGTAATAGCCAGTAAGAAGTAGTAGAATTCGAGTTTTAGGTATCGATTATTGACTTTTTAGCTGGCTTTGGTGCCTTGGACATGAGCTAGTACCTTAAAATTCTGCATGAAAGGAGGACTAGCAGCCGAGTTGCACGGGAGAATGTGAAAAGTGTTCATATGTAGTAAAAACCTTAGAAATACATCCGTTTTCGTCATTTGTTATCGAATCGACTTAAAGCCAGATCGTCACATTGGCCGCTATTCTCTCTGAAACGGTTGTACTTATCGTCTGCAAAGCTATGTCGCGTGCTGCGGTATGTGGAGAAACTAAAATTACCATAGTAGAACACAGATGAAGCATCTAAGTTGATGTAATAGCCAGTAATAAGTAATCCAATTCAAGTTTTAGGTATCGATTATTGACTTTTTAGCTGGCTTTGGTGCCTTGGACATGAGCTAGGACCTTAAGATTCTACATGAAAGGAGGACTAGCAGCCGAGTTGCACGGGAGAATGTGAAAAGTGTTCATATGTAGTAAAAACCTGAGAAATCCGTCCGTTTTCGTCATTTGTTATCGAATCGACTTAAAGCCAGATCGTCACATTGGCCGCTCTTCTCTCTGAAAAAGTTGTACTTATCGTCTGCAAAGCTATGTCGCGTGCTGCGGTATGTGGACACAATAAAAGCACCATAGTAGAACACAGATGAAGCTTCTAAGTTGATGTAATAGCCAGTAAGAAGTAGTACAATTAAAGTTTTAGGTATCGATTATTGACTTTTTAGCTGGCTTTGATGCATTGGACATGAGCTAGGACCTCAAGATTCTGCATGAAAGGAGGACTAGCAGCCGAGTTGCATGGGAGAATGTGAAAAGTGTTCATCTGTAATAAAAACCTGAGGAATCCGTCCGTTTTCGTCATTTGTTATCGAATCGACTTAAAGTCAGATCGTCACATTGGCCGCTCTTCTCTCTGAAACGGTTGTACTTATCGTCTACAAAGCTATGTCACGTGCTGCGGTATGTGGAGACACTAAAATCACCATAGTAGAACACAGATGAAGCTTCTAAGTTGATGTAATAGGCAGTAAGAAGTAGTACAATTCATGTTTTAGGTATCGATTATTGACTTTTTAGCTGGCTTTGGTGCCTTCGACATGAGCTAGGACCTTAAGATTCTGCATGTAAGGAGGACTAGCAGCCGAGTTGCAGGGGAAAATGTGAAAAGTGTTCATATGTAGTAAAAACCTGAGAAATCCGTCCGATTTCGTCATTTGTTATCGAATCGACTTAAAGCCAGATCGTCACATTGGCCGCTCTTCTCTCTGAAAAAGTTGTACTTATCGTCTGCAAAGCTATGTCGCGTGCTGCAGTATGCGGACACACTAAAATCACCATAGTAGAACACAGATGAAGCTTCTAAGTTGATGTAATAGCCAGTAAGAAGTAGTACAATTAAAGTTTTAGGTATCGGTTAATGACATTTACCCTTCTTTGGTGCCTTGGACACGAGCTAGGAAATTAAGATTTTGCATGAAGGAGGACTATCAGCCGAGTTGCACGGGAGAATGTGAAAAGTGTTCATATGTAGTAAAAACCTGAGAAATCCGTCCGTTTTCGTCATTTGTTATCGAATCGACTTAAAGCCAGATCGTCACATTGGCCGCTCTTCTCTCTGAAACGGTTGTACTTATCGTCTGTAAAACTATGTCGCGTGCTGCGGTATGCGGAGAAACTAAAAGCACCGTAGTAGAACACAGATGAAGCTTCTAAGTTGATGTAATAGCCAGGAAGAAGTAGTACAATTCAAGTTTTGGGTATCGATTATTGACTTTTTAGCTAGCTTTGGTGCCTTGGACATGAGCTATGACCTTAACTTTCTGCATGAAAGGATTACTACCAGCCGAGTTGCACGGGAGAATGTGAAAAGTGATCATATGTAGTAAAAACCTTAGAAATCCGTCCGTTTTCGTCATTTGTTATCGAATCGACTTAAAGCCAGATCGTCACATTGGCCGCTCTTCTCTCTGAAACGGTTGTACTTATCGTCTGCAAAGCTATGTCGCGTGCTGCGGTATGTGGAGACACTAAAAGCAGCATAGTAAAACACAGATGAAGCTTCTAAGTTGATGTAATAGCCAGTAATAAGTAATCCAATTCAAGTTTTAGGTATCGATTATTGCCTTTTTAGCTGGCTTTGGTGCCTTGGACATGAGCTAGGACCTTAAGATTCTACATGAAAGGAGGACTAGCAGCCGAGTTGCACGGGAGAATGTGAAAAGTGTTCATATGTAGTAAAAACCTGAGAAATCCGTCCGTTTTCGTCATTTGTTATCGAATCGACTTAAAGCCACATCGTCTTATTTGCCGCTCTTCTCTCTGAAACGCTTGTACTTATCGTCTGCAAAGCTATGTCGTATGCTGCGGTATGCTGAGACACTGCAAGCAGCATAGTAAAACACAGATGAAGCTTCTAAGTTGATGTAATAGCCAGTAAGAAGTAGTACAATTCAAGTTTTAGGTATCGATTATTGACTTTTTAGCTGGCTTTGGTGCCTTGGACATGAGCTAGGACCTTAAGATTCTGCATGAAAGGAGGACTAGCAGCCGAGTTGCAGGGGAGAATGTAAAAAGTGTTCATATGAAGTAAAAACCTGAGTAATCCGTCCGTTTTCGTCATTTGTTATCGAATCGACTTAAAGCCAGATCGTCACATTGGCCGCTCTGCTCTCGGAAACGGTTGTACTTATCGTCTGCAAAGCAATGTCGCGTTTTGCCGTAGGCGGAAACAGAAAAGCACCAAAGCAGAACACAGATGAAGCTTCTAAGTTGATGTAATAGCCAGTAAGAAGTAGTACAATTAAAGTTTTAGGTATCGATTATTGACTTTTTAGCTGGCTTTGATGCATTGGACATGAGCTAGGACCTCAAGATTCTGCATGAAAGGAGGACTAGCAGCCGAGTTGCATGGGAGAAAGTGAAAAGTGTTCATCTGTAAAAAAAACCTGATAAATCCGTCCATTTTCGTCATTTGTAATCGAATCGACTTAAAGTCAGATCGTCACATTGGCCGCTCTTCTCTCTGAAACGGTTGTACTTATCGTCTACAAAGCTATGTCACGTGCTGCGGTATGTGGAGACACTAAAAGCACCATAGTAGAACACAGATGAAGCTTCTAAGTTGATGTAATAGCCAGTAAGAAGTAGTACAATTCATGTTTTAGATATCGATTATTGACTTTTTAGCTGGCTTTGGTGCCTTCGACATGAGCTAGGACCTTAAGATTCTGCATGTAAGGAGGACTAGCAGCCGAGTTGCACGGGAGAATGTGAAAAGTGTTCATATGTAAAAAAATACCGGAGAAATACGTCCGTTTTCGTCATTTGTTATCGAATCGACTTAAAGCCAGATCGTCACATTGGTCGCTCTTCTCTCTGAAACGGTTGTACTTATCGTCTGCAAAGCTATGTCGCATGCTGCGGTATGCTGAGATACTAAAAGCAGCATAGTAGAACACAGAAGAAGCTTCTAAGTTGATGTAATAGCCGGTAAGAAGTAGTACAAATCAAGTTTTAGGTATCGATTATTGACTTTTTAGCTAGCTTTGGTGACTTGGACATGAGCTAGGACCTTAAGATTCAGCATGAAAGGAGGACTAGCAGCCGAATAGCATGGGAGAATGTGAAAAGTGTTCATATGTAGTAAAAACCTGAGAAATTCGTCCGTTTTCGTCATTTGTTATCGAATCGACTTAAAGCCAGATCGTCACATTGGCCGCTCTGCTCTCGGAAACGGTTGTACTTATCGTCTGCAAAGCAATGTCGCGTGTTGCCGTAGGCGGAAACAGGAAAAGCACCATAGTAGAACACAGATGAAGCTTCTAAGCTGATGTAATAGCCAGTAAGAAGTAGTCCAATTCAAGTTTTAGGTATCGATTGTTGACTTTTTAGCTGGCTTTGGTGCCTTGGACATGAGCTAGGACCTTAAGATTCTGCATGAAAGGAGGACTAGCAGCCGAGTTGCACGGGAGAATGTGAAAAGTGTTCATATGTAGTAAAAACCTGAGAAATTCGACCGTTTTCGTCATTTGTTATCGAATCGACTTAAAGCCAGATCGTCACATTGGCCGCTCTTCTCTCTGAAACGCTTGTACTTATCGTCTGCAAAGCTATGTCGCATGCTGCGGTATGCTGAGACACTGCACTCACCATAGTAGAACACAGTTCAAGCTTCTAAGTTGATGTAATAGCCAGTAAGCAGTAGAACAATTCAAGATTTAGGTATCGATTATTGACTTTTTAGCTGGCTTTTTGTGTCTTGGACATGAGCTAGGACTTTAAGATTCTGCATAAAAGGAGGACTAGCAGCCCAGTTGCACGGGAGAATGTGAAAAGTGTTCATATGTATTAAAAACCTGAGACATCCGTCCGTTTTCGTCATTTGTGATCGAATCGACTTAAAGCCAGACCGTCACATTGGCCGCTCTTCTCTCTGAAACACTTGTACTTATCGTCTGCAAAGCTATGTCGCGTTCTGCGGTATGCGGAGACACTAAAAGCACCATAGTAGAACACAGATGGAGCTTCTAAGTTGATGTAATAGCCAGTAAGAAGTAGTAGAATTCAAGTTTTAGGTATCGATTATTGATTTTTAGCTGGCTTTGGTGCCTTGGACATGAGCTAGTACCTTAAAATTCTGCATGAAAGGAGGACTAGCAGCCGAGTTGCACGGGAGAATGTGAAAAGTGTTCATATGTAGTAAAAACCTGAGAAATCCGTCCGTTTTCGTCATTTGTTATCGAATCGACTTAAAGCCAGATCGTCACATTGGCCGCTCTTCTCTCTGAAAAAGTTGTACTTATCGTCTGCAAAGCTATGTCGCGTGCTGCGGTATGTGGACACAAAAAAACCACCATAGTAGAACACAGATGAAGCTTCTAAGTTGATGTAATAGCCAGTAAGAAGTAGTACAATTAAAGTTTTAGGTATCGATTATTGACTTTTTAGCTGGCTTTGATGCATTGGACATGAGCTAGGACCTCAAGATTCTGCATGAAAGGAGGACTAGCAGCCGAGTTGCATGGGAGAATGTGAAAAGTGTTCATCTGTAATAAAAACCTGAGAAATCCGTCCGTTTTCGTCATTTGTTATCGAATCGACTTAAAGTCAGATCGTCACATTGGCCGCTCTTCTCTCTGAAACGGTTGTACTTATCGTCTACAAAGCTATGTCACGTGCTGCGGTATGTGGAGACACTAAAATCACCATAGTAGAACACAGATGAAGCTTCTAAGTTGATGTAATAGCCAGTAAGAAGTAGTACAATTCATGTTTTAGGTATCGATTATTGACTTTTTAGCTGGCTTTGGTGCCTTCGACATGAGCTAGGACCTTAAGATTCTGCATGTAAGGAGGACTAGCAGCCGAGTTGCAGGGGAAAATGTGAAAAGTGTTCATATGTAGTAAAAACCTGAGAAATCCGTCCGATTTCGTCATTTGTTATCGAATCGACTTAAAGCCAGATCGTCACATTGGCCGCTCTTCTCTCTGAAAAAGTTGTACTTATCGTCTGCAAAGCTATGTCGCGTGCTGCGGTATGCGGACACACTAAAATCACCATAGTAGAACACAGATGAAGCTTCTAAGTTGATGTAATAGCCAGTAAGAAGTAGTACAATTAAAGTTTTAGGTATCGGTTAATGACATTTACCCTTCTTTGGTGCCTTGGACACGAGCTAGGAAATTAAGATTTTGCATGAAGGAGGACTATCAGCCGAGTTGCACGGGAGAATGTGAAAAGTGTTCATATGTAGTAAAAACCTGAGAAATCCGTCCGTTTTCGTCATTTGTTATCGAATCGACTTAAAGCCAGATCGTCACATTGGCCGCTCTTCTCTCTGAAACGGTTGTACTTATCGTCTGTAAAACTATGTCGCGTGCTGCGGTATGCGGAGAAACTAAAAGCACCGTAGTAGAACACAGATGAAGCTTCTAAGTTGATGTAATAGCCAGGAAGAAGTAGTACAATTCAAGTTTTGGGTATCGATTATTGACTTTTTAGCTGGCTTTGGTGCCTTGGACATGAGCTATGACCTTAACATTCTGCATGAAAGGATTACTACCAGCCGAGTTGCACGGGAGAATGTGAAAAGTGATCATATGTAGTAAAAACCTTAGAAATCCGTCCGTTTTCGTCATTTGTTATCGAATCGACTTAAAGCCAGATCGTCACATTGGCCGCTCTTCTCTCTGAAACGGTTGTACTTATCGTCTGCAAAGCTATGTCGCGTGCTGCGGTATGTGGAGACACTAAAAGCAGCATAGTAAAACACAGATGAAGCTTCTAAGTTGATGTAATAGCCAGTAAGAAGTAGTAGAATTCAAGTTTTAGGTATCGATTATTGACTTTTTAGCTGGCTTTGGTGCCTTGGACATGAGCTAGGACCTTAAGATTCTGCATGAAAGGAGGACTAGCAGCCGAGTTGCAGGGGAGAATGTAAAAAGTGTTCATATGAAGTAAAAACCTGAGTAATCCGTCCGTTTTCGTCAATTGTTATCGAATCGACTTAAAGCCAGATCGTCACATTGGCCGCTCTGCTCTCGGAAACGGTTGTACTTATCGTCTGCAAAGCAATGTCGCGTTTTGCCGTAGGCGGAAACAGAAAAGCACCATAGTAGAACACAGATGAAGCTTCTAAGTTGATGTAATAGCCAGTAAGAAGTAGTCCAATTCAAGATTTAGGTATCGATTATTGACTTTTTAGCTGGCTTTTTGTGCCTTGGACATGAGCTAGGACTTTAAGATTCTGCATAAAAGGAGGACTAGCAGCCCAGTTGCACGGGAGAATGTGAAAAGTGTTCATATGTATTAAAAACCTGAGACATCCGTCCGTTTTCGTCATTTGTGATCGAATCGACTTAAAGCCAGATCGTCACATTGGCCGCTCTTCTCTCTGAAACACTTGTACTTATCGTCTACAAAGCTATGTCGCGTGCTGCGGTATGCGGAGACACTAAAAGCACCATAGTAGAACACAGATGGAGCTTCTAAGTTGATGTAATAGCCAGTAAGAAGTAGTAGAATTCAAGTTTTAGGTATCGATTATTGACTTTTTAGCTGGCTTTGGTGCCTTGGACATGAGCTAGTACCTTAAAATTCTGCATGAAAGGAGGACTAGCAGCCGAGTTGCACGGGAGAATGTGAAAAGTGTTCATATGTAGAAAAAACCTTAGAAATCCATCCGTTTTCGTCATTTGTTATCGAATCGACTTAAAGCCAGATCGTCACATTGGCCGCTCTGCTCTCGGAAACGGTTGTACTTATCGTCTGCAAAGCTATGTCGCGTGTTGCCGTAGGCGGAAACAGGAAAAGCACCATAGTAGAACACAGATGAAGCTTCTAAGTTGATGTAATAGCCAGTAAGAAGTAGTCCAATTAAAGTTTTAGGTATCGATTATTGACTTTTTAGCTGGCTTTTTGTGCCTTGGACATGAGCTAGGACCTTAAGATTCTGCATGAAAGGAGGACTAGCAGTCGAGTTGCACGGGAGTATGTGAAAAGTGTTCATATGTAGTAAAAACCAACCTGAGAAATCCGTCCGTTTTCGTCATTTGTTATCGAATCGACTTAAAGCCAGATCGTCACATTGGCCGCTCTTCTCTCTGAAACGGTTGTACTTATCGTCTGCAAAGCTATGTCGCGTGCTGAGGTATGCGGAGACACTAAAAGCACCATAGTAGAACACAGATGAAGCTTCTAAGTTGATGTAATAGCCAGTAAGAAGTCGTAGAATTCAAGTTTTAGGTATCCATTATTGACTTTTTAGCTGGCTTTGGTACCTTGGACATGAGCTAGGACCTTAAGATTCTGCATGAAATGAGGAATAGCAGCCGAGTTGCACGGGAGAATGTGAAAAGTGATCATATGTAGTAAAAACCTGAGAAATTCGTCCGTTTTCGTCATTTGTTATCGAATCGACTTAAAGCCAGATCGTCACATTGGCCGCTATTCTCTCTGAAACGGTTGTACCTATCGTCTGCAAAGCTATGTCGCGTGCTGCGGTATGTGGAGAAACTAAAATTACCATAGTAGAACACAGATGAAGCATCTAAGTTGATGTAATAGCCAGTAATAAGTAATCCAATTCAAGTTTTAGGTATCGATTATTGACTTTTTAGCTGGCTTTGGTGCCTTGGACATGAGCTAGGACCTTAAGATTCTACATGAAAGGAGGACTAGCAGCCGAGTTGCACGGGAGAATGTGAAAAGTGTTCATATGTAGTAAAAACCTGAGAAATCCGTCCGTTTTCGTCATTTGTTATCGAATCGACTTAAAGCCAGATCGTCACATTGGCCGCTCTTCTCTCTGAAAAAGTTGTACTTATCGTCTGCAAAGCTATGTCGCGTGCTGCGGTATGTGGACACAATAAAAGCACCATAGTAGAACACAGATGAAGCTTCTAAGTTGATGTAATAGCCAGTAAGAAGTAGTACAATTAAAGTTTTAGGTATCGATTATTGACTTTTTAGCTGGCTTTGATGCATTGGACATGAGCTGGGACCTCAAGATTCTGCATGAAAGGAGGACTAGCAGCCGAGTTGCATGGGAGAATGTGAAAAGTGTTCATCTGTAATAAAAACCTGAGAAATCCGCCCGTTTTCGTCATTTGTTATCGAATCGACTTAAAGTCAGATCGTCACATTGGCCGCTCTTCTCTCTGAAACGGTTGTACTTATCGTCTACAAAGCTATGTCACGTGCTGCGGTATGTGGAGACACTAAAAGCACCATAGTAGAACACAGATGAAGCTTCTAAGTTGATGTAATAGCCAGTAAGAAGTAGTACAATTCATGTTTTAGGTATCGATTATTGACTTTTTAGCTGGCTTTGGTGCCTTCGACATGAGCTAGGACCTTAAGATTCTGCATGTAAGGAGGACTAGCAGCCCAGTTGCACGGGAGAATGTGAAAAGTGTTCATATGTATTAAAAACCTGAGACATCCGTCCGTTTTCGTCATTTGTGATCGAATCGACTTAAAGCCAGATCGTCACATTGGCCGCTCTTCTCTCTGAAACACTTGTACTTATCGTCTACAAAGCTATGTCGCGTGCTGCGGTATGCGGAGACACTAAAAGCACCATAGTAGAACACAGATGGAGCTTCTAAGTTGATGTAATAGCCAGTAAGAAGTAGTAGAATTCAAGTTTTAGGTATCGATTATTGACTTTTTAGCTGGCTTTGGTGCCTTGGACATGAGCTAGTACCTTAAAATTCTGCATGAAAGGAGGACTAGCAGCCGAGTTGCACGGGAGAATGTGAAAAGTGTTCATATGTAGTAAAAACCTTAGAAATCCATCCGTTTTCGTCACTTGTTGTCGAATCGACTTAAAGCCAGATCGTCACATTGGCCGCTATTCTCTCTGAAACGGTTGTACTTATCGTCTGCAAAGCTATGTCGCGTGCTGCGGTATGTGGAGAAACTAAAATTACCATAGTAGAACACAAATGAAGCATCTAAGTTGATGTAATAGCCAGTAAGAAGTAATCCAATTCAAGTTTTAGGTATTGATTATTGACTTTTTAGCTGGCTTTTTGTGCCTTGGACATGAGCTAGGACTTTAAGATGCTGCATAAAAGGAGGACTAGCAGCCCAGTTGCACGGGAGAATGTGAAAAGTGTTCATATGTATTAAAAACCTGAGACATCCGTCCGTTTTCGTCATTTGTGATCGAATCGACTTAAAGCCAGATCGTCACATTGGCCGCTCTTCTCTCTGAAACACTTGTACTTATCGTCTACAAAGCTATGTCGCGTGCTGCGGTATGCGGAGACACTAAAAGCACCATAGTAGAACACAGATGGAGCTTCTAAGTTGATGTAATAGCCAGTAAGAAGTAGTAGAATTCAAGTTTTAGGTATCGATTATTGACTTTTTAGCTGGCTTTGGTGCCTTGGACATGAGCTAGTACCTTAAAATTCTGCATGAAAGGAGGACTAGCAGCCGAGTTGCACGGGAGAATGTGAAAAGTGTTCATATGTAGAAAAAACCTTAGAAATCCATCCGTTTTCGTCATTTGTTATCGAATCGACTTAAAGCCAGATCGTCACATTGGCCGCTCTGCTCTCGGAAACGGTTGTACTTATCGTCTGCAAAGCTATGTCGCGTGTTGCCGTAGGCGGAAACAGGAAAAGCACCATAGTAGAACACAGATGAAGCTTCTAAGTTGATGTAATAGCCAGTAAGAAGTAGTCCAATTCAAGTTTTAGGTATCGATTATTGACTTTTTAGCTGGCTTTTTGTGCCTTGGACATGAGCTAGGACCTTAAGATTCTGCATGAAAGGAGGACTAGCAGCCGAGTTGCACGGGAGTATGTGAAAAGTGTTCATATGTAGTAAAAACCAACCTGAGAAATCCGTCCGTTTTCGTCATTTGTTATCGAATCGACTTAAAGCCAGATCGTCACATTGGCCGCTCTTCTCTCTGAAACGGTTGTACTTATCGTCTGCAAAGCTATGTCGCGTGCTGAGGTATGCGGAGACACTAAAAGCACCATAGTAGAACACAGATGAAGCTTCTAAGTTGATGTAATAGCCAGTAAGAAGTCGTAGAATTCAAGTTTTAGGTATCCATTATTGACTTTTTAGCTGGCTTTGGTACCTTGGACATGAGCTAGGACCTTAAGATTCTGCATGAAAGGAGGACTAGCAGCCGAGTAGCACGGGAGAATGTGAAAAGTGATCATATGTAGTAAAAACCTGAGAAATTCGTCCGTTTTCGTCATTTGTTATCGAATCGACTTAAAGCCAGATCGTCACATTGGCCGCTATTCTCTCTGAAACGGTTGTACCTATCGTCTGCAAAGCTATGTCGCGTGCTGCGGTATGTGGAGAAACTAAAATTACCATAGTAGAACACAGATGAAGCATCTAAGTTGATGTAATAGCCAGTAATAAGTAATCCAATTCAAGTTTTAGGTATCGATTATTGACTTTTTAGCTGGCTTTGGTGCCTTGGACATGAGCTAGGACCTTAAGATTCTACATGAAAGGAGGACTAGCAGCCGAGTTGCACGGGAGAATGTGAAAAGTGTTCATATGTAGTAAAAACCTGAGAAATCCGTCCGTTTTCGTCATTTGTTATCGAATCGACTTAAAGCCAGATCGTCACATTGGCCGCTCTTCTCTCTGAAACGGTTGTACTTATCGTCTGTAAAACTATGTCGCGTGCTGCGGTATGCGGAGAAACTAAAAGCACCGTAGTAGAACACAGATGAAGCTTCTAAGTTGATGTAATAGCCAGGAAGAAGTAGTACAATTCAAGTTTTGGGTATCGATTATTGACTTTTTAGCTGGCTTTGGTGCCTTGGACATGAGCTATGACCTTAACATTCTGCATGAAAGGATTACTACCAGCCGAGTTGCACGGGAGAATGTGAAAAGTGATCATATGTAGTAAAAACCTTAGAAATCCGTCCGTTTTCGTCATTTGTTATCGAATCGACTTAAAGCCAGATCGTCACATTGGCCGCTCTTCTCTCTGAAACGGTTGTACTTATCGTCTGCAAAGCTATGTCGCGTGCTGCGGTATGTGGAGACACTAAAAGCAGCATAGTAAAACACAGATGAAGCTTCTAAGTTGATGTAATAGCCAGTAAGAAGTAGTAGAATTCAAGTTTTAGGTATCGATTATTGACTTTTTAGCTGGCTTTGGTGCCTTGGACATGAGCTAGGACCTTAAGATTCTGCATGAAAGGAGGACTAGCAGCCGAGTTGCAGGGGAGAATGTAAAAAGTGTTCATATGAAGTAAAAACCTGAGTAATCCGTCCGTTTTCGTCAATTGTTATCGAATCGACTTAAAGCCAGATCGTCACATTGGCCGCTCTGCTCTCGGAAACGGTTGTACTTATCGTCTGCAAAGCAATGTCGCGTTTTGCCGTAGGCGGAAACAGAAAAGCACCATAGTAGAACACAGATGAAGCTTCTAAGTTGATGTAATAGCCAGTAAGAAGTAGTCCAATTCAAGATTTAGGTATCGATTATTGACTTTTTAGCTGGCTTTTTGTGCCTTGGACATGAGCTAGGACTTTAAGATTCTGCATAAAAGGAGGACTAGCAGCCCAGTTGCACGGGAGAATGTGAAAAGTGTTCATATGTATTAAAAACCTGAGACATCCGTCCGTTTTCGTCATTTGTGATCGAATCGACTTAAAGCCAGATCGTCACATTGGCCGCTCTTCTCTCTGAAACACTTGTACTTATCGTCTACAAAGCTATGTCGCGTGCTGCGGTATGCGGAGACACTAAAAGCACCATAGTAGAACACAGATGGAGCTTCTAAGTTGATGTAATAGCCAGTAAGAAGTAGTAGAATTCAAGTTTTAGGTATCGATTATTGACTTTTTAGCTGGCTTTGGTGCCTTGGACATGAGCTAGTACCTTAAAATTCTGCATGAAAGGAGGACTAGCAGCCGAGTTGCACGGGAGAATGTGAAAAGTGTTCATATGTAGTAAAAACCTTAGAAATCCATCCGTTTTCGTCACTTGTTGTCGAATCGACTTAAAGCCAGATCGTCACATTGGCCGCTATTCTCTCTGAAACGGTTGTACTTATCGTCTGCAAAGCTATGTCGCGTGCTGCGGTATGTGGAGAAACTAAAATTACCATAGTAGAACACAAATGAAGCATCTAAGTTGATGTAATAGCCAGTAAGAAGTAATCCAATTCAAGTTTTAGGTATTGATTATTGACTTTTTAGCTGGCTTTTTGTGCCTTGGACATGAGCTAGGACTTTAAGATTCTGCATAAAAGGAGGACTAGCAGCCCAGTTGCACGGGAGAATGTGAAAAGTGTTCATATGTATTAAAAACCTGAGACATCCGTCCGTTTTCGTCATTTGTGATCGAATCGACTTAAAGCCAGATCGTCACATTGGCCGCTCTTCTCTCTGAAACACTTGTACTTATCGTCTACAAAGCTATGTCGCGTGCTGCGGTATGCGGAGACACTAAAAGCACCATAGTAGAACACAGATGGAGCTTCTAAGTTGATGTAATAGCCAGTAAGAAGTAGTAGAATTCAAGTTTTAGGTATCGATTATTGACTTTTTAGCTGGCTTTGGTGCCTTGGACATGAGCTAGTACCTTAAAATTCTGCATGAAAGGAGGACTAGCAGCCGAGTTGCACGGGAGAATGTGAAAAGTGTTCATATGTAGAAAAAACCTTAGAAATCCATCCGTTTTCGTCATTTGTTATCGAATCGACTTAAAGCCAGATCGTCACATTGGCCGCTCTGCTCTCGGAAACGGTTGTACTTATCGTCTGCAAAGCTATGTCGCGTGTTGCCGTAGGCGGAAACAGGAAAAGCACCATAGTAGAACACAGATGAAGCTTCTAAGTTGATGTAATAGCCAGTAAGAAGTAGTCCAATTCAAGTTTTAGGTATCGATTATTGACTTTTTAGCTGGCTTTTTGTGCCTTGGACATGAGCTAGGACCTTAAGATTCTGCATGAAAGGAGGACTAGCAGTCGAGTTGCACGGGAGTATGTGAAAAGTGTTCATATGTAGTAAAAACCAACCTGAGAAATCCGTCCGTTTTCGTCATTTGTTATCGAATCGACTTAAAGCCAGATCGTCACATTGGCCGCTCTTCTCTCTGAAACGGTTGTACTTATCGTCTGCAAAGCTATGTCGCGTGCTGAGGTATGCGGAGACACTAAAAGCACCATAGTAGAACACAGATGAAGCTTCTAAGTTGATGTAATAGCCAGTAAGAAGTCGTAGAATTCAAGTTTTAGGTATCCATTATTGACTTTTTAGCTGGCTTTGGTACCTTGGACATGAGCTAGGACCTTAAGATTCTGCATGAAAGGAGGACTAGCAGCCGAGTAGCACGGGAGAATGTGAAAAGTGATCATATGTAGTAAAAACCTGAGAAATTCGTCCGTTTTCGTCATTTGTTATCGAATCGACTTAAAGCCAGATCGTCACATTGGCCGCTATTCTCTCTGAAACGGTTGTACCTATCGTCTGCAAAGCTATGTCGCGTGCTGCGGTATGTGGAGAAACTAAAATTACCATAGTAGAACACAGATGAAGCATCTAAGTTGATGTAATAGCCAGTAATAAGTAATCCAATTCAAGTTTTAGGTATCGATTATTGACTTTTTAGCTGGCTTTGGTGCCTTGGACATGAGCTAGGACCTTAAGATTCTACATGAAAGGAGGACTAGCAGCCGAGTTGCACGGGAGAATGTGAAAAGTGTTCATATGTAGTAAAAACCTGAGAAATCCGTCCGTTTTCGTCATTTGTTATCGAATCGACTTAAAGCCAGATCGTCACATTGGCCGCTCTTCTCTCTGAAAAAGTTGTACTTATCGTCTGCAAAGCTATGTCGCGTGCTGCGGTATGTGGACACAATAAAAGCACCATAGTAGAACACAGATGAAGCTTCTAAGTTGATGTAATAGCCAGTAAGAAGTAGTACAATTAAAGTTTTAGGTATCGATTATTGACTTTTTAGCTGGCTTTGATGCATTGGACATGAGCTGGGACCTCAAGATTCTGCATGAAAGGAGGACTAGCAGCCGAGTTGCATGGGAGAATGTGAAAAGTGTTCATCTGTAATAAAAACCTGAGAAATCCGTCCGTTTTCGTCATTTGTTATCGAATCGACTTAAAGTCAGATCGTCACATTGGCCGCTCTTCTCTCTGAAACGGTTGTACTTATCGTCTACAAAGCTATGTCACGTGCTGCGGTATGTGGAGACACTAAAAGCACCATAGTAGAACACAGATGAAGCTTCTAAGTTGATGTAATAGCCAGTAAGAAGTAGTACAATTCATGTTTTAGGTATCGATTATTGACTTTTTAGCTGGCTTTGGTGCCTTCGACATGAGCTAGGACCTTAAGATTCTGCATGTAAGGAGGACTAGCAGCCCAGTTGCACGGGAGAATGTGAAAAGTGTTCATATGTATTAAAAACCTGAGACATCCGTCCGTTTTCGTCATTTGTGATCGAATCGACTTAAAGCCAGATCGTCACATTGGCCGCTCTTCTCTCTGAAACACTTGTACTTATCGTCTACAAAGCTATGTCGCGTGCTGCGGTATGCGGAGACACTAAAAGCACCATAGTAGAACACAGATGGAGCTTCTAAGTTGATGTAATAGCCAGTAAGAAGTAGTAGAATTCAAGTTTTAGGTATCGATTATTGACTTTTTAGCTGGCTTTGGTGCCTTGGACATGAGCTAGTACCTTAAAATTCTGCATGAAAGGAGGACTAGCAGCCGAGTTGCACGGGAGAATGTGAAAAGTGTTCATATGTAGTAAAAACCTTAGAAATCCATCCGTTTTCGTCACTTGTTGTCGAATCGACTTAAAGCCAGATCGTCACATTGGCCGCTATTCTCTCTGAAACGGTTGTACTTATCGTCTGCAAAGCTATGTCGCGTGCTGCGGTATGTGGAGAAACTAAAATTACCATAGTAGAACACAAATGAAGCATCTAAGTTGATGTAATAGCCAGTAAGAAGTAATCCAATTCAAGTTTTAGGTATTGATTATTGACTTTTTAGCTGGCTTTTTGTGCCTTGGACATGAGCTAGGACTTTAAGATTCTGCATAAAAGGAGGACTAGCAGCCCAGTTGCACGGGAGAATGTGAAAAGTGTTCATATGTATTAAAAACCTGAGACATCCGTCCGTTTTCGTCATTTGTGATCGAATCGACTTAAAGCCAGATCGTCACATTGGCCGCTCTTCTCTCTGAAACACTTGTACTTATCGTCTACAAAGCTATGTCGCGTGCTGCGGTATGCGGAGACACTAAAAGCACCATAGTAGAACACAGATGGAGCTTCTAAGTTGATGTAATAGCCAGTAAGAAGTAGTAGAATTCAAGTTTTAGGTATCGATTATTGACTTTTTAGCTGGCTTTGGTGCCTTGGACATGAGCTAGTACCTTAAAATTCTGCATGAAAGGAGGACTAGCAGCCGAGTTGCACGGGAGAATGTGAAAAGTGTTCATATGTAGAAAAAACCTTAGAAATCCATCCGTTTTCGTCATTTGTTATCGAATCGACTTAAAGCCAGATCGTCACATTGGCCGCTCTGCTCTCGGAAACGGTTGTACTTATCGTCTGCAAAGCTATGTCGCGTGTTGCCGTAGGCGGAAACAGGAAAAGCACCATAGTAGAACACAGATGAAGCTTCTAAGTTGATGTAATAGCCAGTAAGAAGTAGTCCAATTCAAGTTTTAGGTATCGATTATTGACTTTTTAGCTGGCTTTTTGTGCCTTGGACATGAGCTAGGACCTTAAGATTCTGCATGAAAGGAGGACTAGCAGCCGAGTTGCACGGGAGTATGTGAAAAGTGTTCATATGTAGTAAAAACCAACCTGAGAAATCCGTCCGTTTTCGTCATTTGTTATCGAATCGACTTAAAGCCAGATCGTCACATTGGCCGCTCTTCTCTCTGAAACGGTTGTACTTATCGTCTGCAAAGCTATGTCGCGTGCTGAGGTATGCGGAGACACTAAAAGCACCATAGTAGAACACAGATGAAGCTTCTAAGTTGATGTAATAGCCAGTAAGAAGTCGTAGAATTCAAGTTTTAGGTATCCATTATTGACTTTTTAGCTGGCTTTGGTACCTTGGACATGAGCTAGGACCTTAAGATTCTGCATGAAAGGAGGACTAGCAGCCGAGTAGCACGGGAGAATGTGAAAAGTGATCATATGTAGTAAAAACCTGAGAAATTCGTCCGTTTTCGTCATTTGTTATCGAATCGACTTAAAGCCAGATCGTCACATTGGCCGCTATTCTCTCTGAAACGGTTGTACCTATCGTCTGCAAAGCTATGTCGCGTGCTGCGGTATGTGGAGAAACTAAAATTACCATAGTAGAACACAGATGAAGCATCTAAGTTGATGTAATAGCCAGTAATAAGTAATCCAATTCAAGTTTTAGGTATCGATTATTGACTTTTTAGCTGGCTTTGGTGCCTTGGACATGAGCTAGGACCTTAAGATTCTACATGAAAGGAGGACTAGCAGCCGAGTTGCACGGGAGAATGTGAAAAGTGTTCATATGTAGTAAAAACCTGAGAAATCCGTCCGTTTTCGTCATTTGTTATCGAATCGACTTAAAGTCAGATCGTCACATTGGCCGCTCTTCTCTCTGAAACGGTTGTACTTATCGTCTGCAAAGCTATGTCGCGTGTTGCGGTATGTGGAGACACTAAAAGCACCATAGTAGAACACAGATGAAGCTTCTAAGTTGATGTAATAGCCAGTAAGAAGTAGTACAATTCATGTTTTAGGTATCGATTATTGACTTTTTAGCTGGCTTTGGTGCCTTCGACATGAGCTAGGACCTTAAGATTCTGCATGTAAGGAGGACTAGCAGCCGAGTTGCACGGGAGAATGTGAAAAGTGTTCATATGTAAAAAAATACCGGAGAAATACGTCCGTTTTCGTCATTTGTTATCGAATCGACTTAAAGCCAGATCGTCACATTGGTCGCTCTTCTCTCTGAAACGGTTGTACTTATCGTCTGCAAAGCTATGTCGCATGCTGCGGTATGCTGAGATACTACAAGCAGCATAGTAGAACACAGATGAAGCTTCTAAGTTGATGTAATAGCCGGTAAGAAGTAGTACAAATCAAGTTTTAGGTATCGATTATTGACTTTTTAGCTAGCTTTGGTGACTTGGACATGAGCTAGGACCTTAAGATTCAGCATGAAAGGAGGACTAGCAGCCGAATAGCATGGGAGAATGTGAAAAGTGTTCATATGTAGTAAAAACCTGAGAAATTCGTCCGTTTTCGTCATTTGTTATCGAATCGACTTAAAGCCAGATCGTCACATTGGCCGCTCTGCTCTCGGAAACGGTTGTACTTATCGTCTGCAAAGCTATGTCGCGTGTTGCCGTAGGCGGAAACAGGAAAAGCACCATAGTAGAACACAGATGAAGCTTCTAAGTTGATGTAATAGCCAGTAAGAAGTAGACCAATTCAAGATTTAGGTATCGATTATTGACTTTTTAGCTGGCTTTTTGTGTCTTGGACATGAGCTAGGACTTTAAGATTCTGCATAAAAGGAGGACTAGCAGCCCAGTTGCACGGGAGAATGTGAAAAGTGTTCATATGTATTAAAAACCTGAGACATCCGTCCGTTTTCGTCATTTGTGATCGAATCGACTTAAAGCCAGACCGTCACATTGGCCGCTCTTCTCTCTGAAACACTTGTACTTATCGTCTGCAAAGCTATGTCGCGTGCTGCGGTATGCGGAGACACTAAAAGCACCATAGTAGAACACAGATGGAGCTTCTAAGTTGATGTAATAGCCAGTAAGAAGTAGTAGAATTCAAGTTTTAGGTATCGATTATTGACTTTTTAGCTGGCTTTGATGCATTGGACATGAGCTAGGACCTCAAGATTCTGCATGAAAGGAGGACTAGCAGCCGAGTTGCATGGGAGAATGTGAAAAGTGTTCATCGGTAATAAAAACCTGAGAAATCCGTCCGTTTTCGTCATTTGTTATCGAATCGACTTAAAGTCAGATCGTCACATTGGCCGCTCTTCTCTCTGAAACGGTTGTACTTATCGTCTACAAAGCTATGTCACGTGCTGCGTTATGCGGAGAAACTAAAAGCACCGTAGTAGAACACAGATGAAGCTTCTAAGTTGATGTAATAGCCAGGAAGATGTAGTACAATTCAAGTTTTGGGTATCGATTATTGTCTTTTTAGCTGGCTTTGGTGTCTTGGACATGAGCTAGGACCTTAACATTCTGCATGAAAGGATTACTACCAGCCGAGTTGCACGGGAGAATGTGAAAAGTGTTCATATGTAGTAAAAACCTTAGAAATCCGTCCGTTTTCGTCATTTGTTATCGAATCGACTTAAAGCCAGATCGTCACATTGGCCCCTCTTCTCTCTGAAACGGTTGTACTTATCGTCTGCAAAGCTATGTCGCGTGCTGCGGTATGTGGAGACACTAAAAGCAGCATAGTAAAACACAGATGAAGCTTCTAAGTTGATGTAATAGCCAGTAAGAAGTAGTAGAATTCAAGTTTTAGGTATCGATTATTGACTTTTTAGCTGGCTTTGGTGCCTTGGACATGAGCTAGGACCTTAAGATTCTGCATGAAAGGAGGACTATCAGCCGAGTTGCAGGGGATAATGTAAAAAGTGTTCATATGAAGTAAAAACCTGAGTAATCCGTCCGTTTTCGTCATTTGTTATCGAATCGACTTAAAGCCAGATCGTCACATTGGCCGCTCTGCTCTCGGAAACGGTTGTACTTATCGTCTGCAAAGCAATGTCGCGTTTTGCCGTAGGCGGAAACAGAAAAGCACCATAGTAGAACACAGATGAAGCTTCTAAGTTGATGTAATAGCCAGTAAGAAGTAGTCCAATTCAAGATTTAGGTATCGATTATTGACTTTTTAGCTGGCTTTTTGTGTCTTGGACATGAGCTAGGACTTTAAGATTCTGCATAAAAGGAGGACTAGCAGCCCAGTTGCACGGGAGAATGCGAAAAGTGTTCATATGTATTAAAAACCTGAGACATCCGTCCGTTTTCGTCATTTGTGATCGAATCGACTTAAAGCCAGACCGTCACATTGGCCGCTCTTCTCTCTGAAACACTTGTACTTATCGTCTGCAAAGCTATGTCGCGTGCTGCGGTATGCGGAGACACTAAAAGCACCATAGTAGAACACAGATGGAGCTTCTAAGTTGATGTAATAGCCAGTAAGAAGTAGTAGAATTCAAGTTTTAGGTATCGATTATTGACTTTTTAGTTGGCTTTGGTGCCTTGGACATGAGCTAGTACCTTAAAATTCTGCATGAAAGGAGGACTAGCAGCCGAGTTGCACGGGAGAATGTGAAAAGTGTTCATATGTTGTAAAAACCTTAGAAATCCATCCGTTTTCGTCATTTGTTATCGAATCGACTTAAGGCCAGATCGTCACATTGGCCGCTATTCTCTCTGAAACGGTTGTACTTATCGTCTGCAAAGCTATGTCGCGTGCTGCGGTATGTGGAGAAACTAAAATTACCATAGTAGAACACAGATGAAGCATCTAAGTTGATGTAATAGCCAGTAATAAGTAATCCAATTCAAGTTTTAGGTATCGATTATTGACTTTTTAGCTGGCTTTGGTGCCTTGGACATGAGCTAGGACCTTAAGATTCTGCATGAAAGGAGGACTAGCAGCCGAGTTGCACGGGAGAATGTGAAAAGTGTTCATATGTAGTAAAAACCTGAGAAATCCGTCCGTTTTCGTCATTTGTTATCGAATCGACTTAAAGCCAGATCGTCACATTGGCCGCTCTTCTCTCTGAAAAAGTTGTACTTATCGTCTGCAAAGCTATGTCGCGTGCTGCGGTATGTGGACACAATAAAAGCACCATAGTAGAACACAGATGAAGCTTCTAAGTTGATGTAATAGGCAGTAAGAAGTAGTACAATTAAAGTTTTAGGTATCGATTATTGACTTTTTAGCTGGCTTTGATGCATTGGACATGAGCTAGGACCTCAAGATTCTGCATGAAAGGAGGACTAGCAGCCGAGTTGCATGGGAGAATGTGAAAAGTGTTCATCGGTAATAAAAACCTGAGAAATCCGTCCGTTTTCGTCATTTGTTATCGAATCGACTTAAAGTCAGATCGTCACATTGGCCGCTCTTCTCTCTGAAACGGTTGTACTTATCGTCTACAAAGCTATGTCACGTGCTGCGTTATGCGGAGAAACTAAAAGCACCGTAGTAGAACACAGATGAAGCTTCTAAGTTGATGTAATAGCCAGGAAGATGTAGTACAATTCAAGTTTTGGGTATCGATTATTGTCTTTTTAGCTGGCTTTGGTGTCTTGGACATGAGCTAGGACCTTAACATTCTGCATGAAAGGATTACTACCAGCCGAGTTGCACGGGAGAATGTGAAAAGTGTTCATATGTAGTAAAAACCTTAGAAATCCGTCCGTTTTCGTCATTTGTTATCGAATCGACTTAAAGCCAGATCGTCACATTGGCCCCTCTTCTCTCTGAAACGGTTGTACTTATCGTCTGCAAAGCTATGTCGCGTGCTGCGGTATGTGGAGACACTAAAAGCAGCATAGTAAAACACAGATGAAGCTTCTAAGTTGATGTAATAGCCAGTAAGAAGTAGTAGAATTCAAGTTTTAGGTATCGATTATTGACTTTTTAGCTGGCTTTGGTGCCTTGGACATGAGCTAGGACCTTAAGATTCTGCATGAAAGGAGGACTATCAGCCGAGTTGCAGGGGAGAATGTAAAAAGTGTTCATATGAAGTAAAAACCTGAGTAATCCGTCCGTTTTCGTCATTTGTTATCGAATCGACTTAAAGCCAGATCGTCACATTGGCCGCTCTGCTCTCGGAAACGGTTGTACTTATCGTCTGCAAAGCAATGTCGCGTTTTGCCGTAGGCGGAAACAGAAAAGCACCATAGTAGAACACAGATGAAGCTTCTAAGTTGATGTAATAGCCAGTAAGAAGTAGTCCAATTCAAGATTTAGGTATCGATTATTGACTTTTTAGCTGGCTTTTTGTGCCTTGGACATCAGCTAGGACTTTAAGATTCTGCATAAAAGGAGGACTAGCAGCCCAGTTGCACGGGAGAATGTGAAAAGTGTTCATATGTATTAAAAACCTGAGACATCCGTCCGTTTTCGTCATTTGTGATCGAATCGACTTAAAGCCAGATCGTCACATTGGCCGCTCTTCTCTCTGAAACACTTGTACTTATCGTCTACAAAGCTATGTCGCGTGCTGCGGTATGCGGAGACACTAAAAGCACCATAGTAGAACACAGATGAACCTTCTAAGTTGATGTAATAGCCAGTAAGAAGTAGTAGAATTCAAGTTTTAGGTATCGATTATTGACTTTTTAGCTGGCTTTGGTGCCTTGGACATGAGCTAGTACCTTAAAATTCTGCATGAAAGGAGGACTAGCAGCCGAGTTGCACGGGAGAATGTGAAAAGTGTTCATATGTAGTAAAAACCTTAGAAATCCATCCGTTTTCGTCATTTGTTATCGAATCGACTTAAAGCCAGATCGTCACATTGGCCGCTCTGCTCTCGGAAACGGTTGTACTTATCGTCTGCAAAGCTATGTCGCGTGTTGCCGTAGGCGGAAACAGGAAAAGCACCATAGTAGAACACAGATGAAGCTTCTAAGTTGATGTAATAGCCAGTAAGTAGTAGTCCAATTCAAGTTTTAAGTATCGATTATTGACTTTTTAGCTGGCTTTGGTGCCTTGGACATGAGCTAGGACCTTAAGATTCTGCATGAAAGGAGGACTAGCAGCCGAGTTGCACGGGAGATTGTGAAAAGTGTTCATATGTAGTAAAAACCTGAGAAATTCGACCGTTTTCGTCATTTGTTATCGAATCGACTTAAAGCCAGATCGTCACATTGGCCGCTCTTCTCTCTGAAACGCTTGTACTTATCGTCTGCAAAGCTATGTCGCATGCTGCGGTATGCTGAGACACTGCACTCACCATAGTAGAACACAGTTCAAGCTTCTAAGTTGATGTAATAGCCAGTAAGAAGTAGACCAATTCAAGATTTAGGTATCGATTATTGACTTTTTAGCTGGCTTTTTGTGTCTTGGACATGAGCTAGGACTTTAAGATTCTGCATAAAAGGAGGACTAGCAGCCGAGTTGCACGGGAGAATGTGAAAAGTGTTCATATGTATTAAAAACCTGAGACATCCGTCCGTTTTCGTCATTTGTGATCGAATCGGGTTAAAGCCAGACCGTCACATTGGCCGCTCTTCTCTATGAAACACTTGTACTTATCGTCTGCAAAGCTATGTCGCGTGCTGCGGTATGCGGACACACTAAAAGCACCATAGTAGAACACAGATGGAGCTTCTAAGTTGATGTAATAGCCAGTAAGAAGTAGTAGAATTCAAGTTTTAGGTATCGATTATTGACTTTTTAGCTGGCTTTGGTGCCTTGGACATGAGTTAGTACCTTAAAATTCTGCATGAAAGGAGGACTAGCAGCCAAGTTGCACGGGAGAATGTGAAAAGTGTTCATATGTAGTAAACACCTTAGAAATCCATCCGTTTTCGTCATTTGTTATCGAATCGACTTAAAGCCAGATCGTCACATTGGCCGCTATTCTCTCTGAAACACTTGTACTTATCGTCTGCAAAGCTATGTCGCGTGCTGCGGTATGTGGAGAAACTAAAATTACCATAGTAGAACACAGATGAAGCTTCTAAGTTGATGTAATAGCCAGTAAGAAGTAGTCCAATTCAAGTTTTAGGTATCGATTATTGACTTTTTAGCTGGCTTTGTTGCCTTGGACATGAGCTAGGACCTTAAGATTCTGCATGAAAGGAGGACTAGCAGCCGAGTTGCAGGGGAAAATGTGAAAAGTGTTCATATGTAGTAAAAACCTGAGAAATCCGTCCGATTTCGTCATTTGTTATCGAATCGACTTAAAGCCAGATCGTCACATTGGCCGCTCTGCTCTCGGAAACGGTTGTACTTATCGTCTGCAAAGCTATGTCGCGTGTTGCCGTAGGCGGAAACAGGAAAAGCACCATAGTAGAACACAGATGAAGCTTCTAAGTTGATGTAATAGCCAGTAAGTAGTAGTCCAATTCAAGTTTTAGGTATCGATTATTGACTTTTTAGCTGGCTTTGGTGCCTTGGACATGAGCTAGGACCTTAAGATTCTGCGTGAAAGGAGGATTAGCAGCCGAGTTGCACGGGAGATTGTGAAATGTGTTCATATGTAGTAAAAACCTGAGAAATTCGACCGTTTTCGTCATTTGTTATCGAATCGACTAAAAGCCAGATCGTCACATTGGCCGCTCTTCTCTCTGAAACGCTTGTACTTATCGTCTGCAAAGCTATGTCGCATGCTGCGGTATGCTGAGACACTGCACTCACCATAGTAGAACACAGTTCAAGCTTCTAAGTTGATGTAATAGCCAGTAAGAAGTAGACCAATTCAAGATTTAGGTATCGATTATTGACTTTTTAGCTGGCTTTTTGTGTCTTGGACATGAGCTAGGACTTTAAGATTCTGCATAAAAGGAGGACTAGCAGCCGAGTTGCACGGGAGAATGTGAAAAGTGTTCATATGTATTAAAAACCTGAGACATCCGTCCGTTTTCGTCATTTGTGATCGAATCGGGTTAAAGCCAGACCGTCACATTGGCCGCTCTTCTCTATGAAACACTTGTACTTATCGTCTGCAAAGCTATGTCGCGTGCTGCGGTATGCGGACACACTAAAAGCACCATAGTAGAACACAGATGGAGCTTCTAAGTTGATGTAATAGCCAGTAAGAAGTAGTAGAATTCAAGTTTTAGGTATCGATTATTGACTTTTTAGCTGGCTTTGGTGCCTTGGACATGAGCTAGTACCTTAAAATTCTGCATGAAAGGAGGACTAGCAGCCGAGTTGCACGGGAGAATGTGAAAAGTGTTCATATGTAGTAAACACCTTAGAAATCCATCCGTTTTCGTCATTTGTTATCGAATCGACTTAAAGCCAGATCGTCACATTGGCCGCTATTCTCTCTGAAACACTTGTACTTATCGTCTGCAAAGCTATGTCGCGTGCTGCGGTATGTGGAGAAACTAAAATTACCATAGTAGAACACAGATGAAGCATCTAAGTTGATGTAATAGCCAGTAATAAGTAATCCAATTCAAGTTTTAGGTATCGATTATTGACTTTTTAGCTGGCTTTGGTGCCTTGGACATGAGCTAGGACCTTAAGATTCTACATGAAAGGAGGACTAGCAGCCGAGTTGCACGGGAGAATGTGAAAAGTGTTCATATGTAGTAAAAACCTGAGAAATCCGTCCGTTTTCGTCATTTGTTATCGAATCGACTTAAAGCCAGATCGTCACATTGGCCGCTCTTCTCTCTGAAAAAGTTGTACTTATCGTCTGCAAAGCTATGTCGCGTGCTGCGGTATGTGGACACAATAAAAGCACCATAGTAGAACACAGATGAAGCTTCTAAGTTGATGTAATAGCCAGTAAGAAGTAGTACAATTAAAGTTTTAGGTATCGATTATTGACTTTTTAGCTGGCTTTGATGCATTGGACATGAGCTAGGACCTCAAGATTCTGCATGAAAGGAGGACTAGCAGCCGAGTTGCATGGGAGAATGTGAAAAGTGTTCATCTGTAATAAAAACCTGAGAAATCCGTCCGTTTTCGTCATTTGTTATCGAATCGACTTAAAGTCAGATCGTCACATTGGCCGCTCTTCTCTCTGAAACGGTTGTACTTATCGTCTACAAAGCTATGTCACGTGCTGCGGTATGTGGAGACACTAAAAGCACCATAGTAGAACACAGATGAAGCTTCTAAGTTGATGTAATAGCCAGTAAGAAGTAGTACAATTCATGTTTTAGGTATCGATTATTGACTTTTTAGCTGGCTTTGGTGCCTTCGACATGAGCTAGGACCTTAAGATTCTGCATGTAAGGAGGACTAGCAGCCGAGTTGCAGGGGAAAATGTGAAAAGTGTTCATATGTAGTAAAAACCTGAGAAATCCGTCCGATTTCGTCATTTGTTATCGAATCGACTTAAAGCCAGATCGTCACATTGGCCGCTCTTCTCTCTGAAAGAGTTGTACTTATCGTCTGCAAAGCTATGTCGCGTGCTGCGGTATGCGGACACACTAAAATCACCATAGTAGAACACAGATGAAGCTTCTAAGTTGATGTAATAGCCAGTAAGAAGTAGTACAATTAAAGTTTTAGGTATCGGTTAATGACATTTACCCTTCTTTGGTGCCTTGGACACGAGCTAGGAAATTAAGATTTTGCATGAAGGAGGACTATCAGCCGAGTTGCACGGGAGAATGTGAAAAGTGTTCATATGTAGTAAAAACCTGAGAAATCCGTCCGTTTTCGTAATTTGTTATCGAATCGACTTAAAGCCAGATCGTCACATTGGCCGCTCTTCTCTCTGAAACGGTTGTACTTATCGTCTGTAAAACTATGTCGCGTGCTGCGGTATGCGGAGAAATTAAAAGCACCGTAGTAGAACACAGATGAAGCTTCTAAGTTGATGTAATAGCCAGGAAGAAGTAGTACAATTAAAGTTTTAGGTATCGATTATTGACTTTTTAGCTGGCTTTGGTGCCTTGGACATGAGCTAGGACCTCAACATTCTGCATGAAAGGATTACTACCAGCCGAGTTGCACGGGAGAATGTGAAAAGTGTTCATATGTAGTAAAAACCTTAGAAATCCGTCCGTTTTCGTCATTTGTTATCGAATCGACTTAAAGCCAGATCGTCACATTGGCCGCTCTTCTCTCTGAAACGGTTGTACTTATCGTCTGCAAAGCTATGTCGCGTGCTGCGGTATGTGGAGACACTAAAAGCAGCATAGTAAAACACAGATGAAGCTTCTAAGTTGATGTAATAGCCAGTAAGAAGTAGTAGAATTCAAGTTTTAGGTATCGATTATTGACTTTTTAGCTGGCTTTGGTGCATTGGACATGAGCTAGGACCTTAAGATTCTGCATGAAAGGAGGACTAGCAGCCGAGTTGCAGGGGAGAATGTAAAAAGTGTTCATATGAAGTAAAAACCTGAGTAATCCGTCCGTTTTCGTCATTTGTTATCGAATCGACTTAAAGCTAGATCGTCACATTGGCCGCCATTCTCTCTGAAACGGTTGTACTTATCGTCTGCAAAGCTATGTCGCGTGCTGCGGTATGCTGAGACACTAAAAGCACCATAGTAGAACACAGATCAAGCTTCTAAGTTGATGTAATAGCCAGTAAGAAGTAGTACAATTCAAGTTTTAGGTATTGAATATTGACCTTTTAGCTGGCTTTGGTGCCTTGGACATGAGCTAGGACTTTAAGATTCTGCATAAAAGGAGGACTTGCAGCCCAGTTGCACGGGAGAATGTGAAAAGTGTTCATATGTATTAAAAACCTGAGACATCCGTCCGTTTTCGTCATTTGTGATCGAATCGACTTAAAGCCAGATCGTCACATTGGCCGCTCTTCTCTCTGAAACACTTGTACTTATCGTCTACAAAGCTATGTCGCGTGCTGCGGTATGCGGAGACACTAAAAGCACCATAGTAGAACACAGATGGAGCTTCTAAGTTGATGTAATAGCCAGTAAGAAGTAGTAGAATTCAAGTTTTAGGTATCGATTATTGACTTTTTAGCTGGCTTTGGTGCCTTGGACATGAGCTAGTACCTTAAAATTCTGCATGAAAGGAGGACTAGCAGCCGAGTAGCACGGGAGAATGTGAAAAGTGTTCATATGTAGTAAAAACCTGAGAAATCCGTCCGTTTTCGTCATTTGTTATCGAATCGACTTAAAGCCAGATCGTCACATTGGCCGCTCTTCTCTCTGAAACGGTTGTACTTATCGTCTACAAAGCAACGTCGCGTGCTGCGGTATGCGGAGACACTAAAAGCACCATAGTAGAACACAGATGAAGCTTCTAAGTTGATGTAATAGCCAGTAAGAAGTAGTACAATTCAAGTTTTAGGTATCGATTATTGACTTTTTAAATAGCTTTGATGCATTGGACATGAGCTAGGACCTTAAGATTCTGCATGAAAGGAGGACTAGCAGCCGAGTAGCACGGGAGAATGTGAAAAGTTTTCATATGTAGTAAAAACCTGAGAAATTCGTCCGTTTTCGTCATTTGTTATCGAATCGACTTAAAGCCAGATCGTCACATTGGCCGCTCTTCTCTCTGAAACGCTTGTATTTATCGTCTGCAAAGCTATGTCGCGAGCTGCGGTATGCGGAGACACTAAAATCACCATAGTAGGAAACAGATGAAGCATCTAAGTTGATGTAATAGCCAGTAAGAAGTAATCCAATTCAAGTTTTAGGTATCGATAATTGACTTTTTAGCTGGCTTTGGTGCCTTGGACATGAGGTAGGACCTTAAGATTCAGCATGAAAGGAGGACTAGCAGCCGAGTTGCACGGGAGAATGTGAAAAGTGTTCATATGTAATAAAAACCTGAGAAATCCGTCCGTTTTCGTCATTTGTTATCGAATCGACTTAAAGCCAGATCGTCACATTGGCCGCTCTGCTCTCGGAAACGGTTGTACTTATCGTCTACTAAGCTATGTCGCGTGCTGCGGTATGCGGAGACACTAAAAGCACCATAGTAGAACACAGATGAAGCTTCTAAGTTAATGTAATAGCCAGTAAGAAGTAGTACAATTCAAGTTTTAGGTATCGATTATTGACTTTTTAGCTGGCTTTGGTGCCTTGGACATGAGCTAGGACCTTATGATTCTGCATGAAAGGAGGACTAGCAGCCGAGTTGCACGGGAGAATGTGAAAAGTCTTCATATGTAGTAAAAACCTGAGAAATCCGTCCGTTTTCGTCATTTGTTATCGAATCGACTTAAAGCCAGATAATCACATTGGCCGCTCTTCTCTCTGAAACGGTTGTACTTATCGTCTGCAAAGCTATATCGCGTACTGCGGTATGTGGAGACACTAAAAGCACCAGAGTAGAACACAGATGAACCTTCTAAGTTGATGTAATAGCCAGTAATAAATAGTACAATTCAAGTTTTAGGTATCGATTATTGACTTTTTAGCTGGCTTTGGTGCCTTGGACATGAGCTAGGACCTTAAGATTCAGCATGAAAGGAGGAGTAGCAGCCGAGTTGCACGGGAGAATGTGAAAAGTGTTCATATGTAATAAAAACCTGAGAAATCCGTCCGTTTTCGTCATTTGTTATCGAATCGACTTAAAGCCAGATCGTCACATTGGCCGCTCTGCTCTCGGAAACGATTGTACTTATCGTCTACTAAGCTATGTCGCGTGCTGCGGTATGCGGAGACACTAAAAGCACCATAGTAGAACACAGATTAAGCTTCTAAGTTAATGTAATAGCCAGTAAGAAGTAGTACAATTCAAGTCTTAGGTATCGATTATTGACTTTTTAGCTGGCTTTGGTGCCTTGGACATGAGCTAGGACCTTAACATTCTGCATGAAAGGAGGACTAGCAGCCAAATAGCACGGGAGAATGTGAAAAGTGTTCATATGTAGTAAAAACCTGAGAAATCCGTCCGTTTTCGTAATTTGTTATCGAATCGACTTAAAGCCAGATCGTCACATTGGCCGCACTTCTCTCTGAAACGGTTGTACTTATCGTCTGCAAAGCTATGTCGCGTGCTGCGGTATGTGGACACACTAAAAGCACCATAGTAGAACACAGATGAAGCTTCTAAGTTGATGTAATAGCCAGTAAGAAGTAGTACAATTAAAGTTTTAGGTATCGGTTAATGACATTTACCCCTCTTTGGAGCCTTGGACACGAGCTAGGAAATTAAGATTTTGCATGAAGGAGGACTATCAGCCGAGTTGCACGGGAGAATGTGAAAAGTGTTCATATGTAGTAAAAACCTGAGAAATCCGTCCGTTTTCGTCATTTGTTATCGAATCGACTTAAAGCCAGATCGTCACATTGGCCGCTCTTCTCTCTGAAACGGTTGAACTTATTGTCTGTAAAACTATGTCGCGTGCTGCGGTATGCGGAGAAACTAAAAGCACCGAAGTAGAACACAGATGAAGCTTCTAAGTTGATGTAATAGCCAGGAAGAAGTAGTACAATTCAAGTTTTAGGTATCGATTATTGACTTTTTAGCTGGCTTTGGTGCCTTGGACATGAGCTAGGACCTTAAGATTCTGCATGAAAGGATTACTACCAGCCGAGTTGCACGGGAGAATGTGAAAAGTGTTCATATGTAGTAAAAACCTTAGAAATCCGTCCGTTTTCGTCATTTGTTATCGAATCGACTTAAAGCCAGATCGTCACATTGGCCGCTCTTCTCTCTGAAAAGGTTGTACTTATTGTCTGCAAAGCTATGACGCGTGCTGCGGTATGTGGAGTCACTAAAAGCACCATAGTAGAACACAGATGAAGCTTCTAAGTTGATGTAATAGCCAGTAAGAAGTAGTAGAATTCAAGTTTTAGGTATCGATTATTGACTTTTTAGCTGGCTTTGGTGCCTTGGACATGAGCTAGGACCTTAAGATTCTGCATGAAAGGAGGACTAGCAGCCGAGTTGCACGGGAGAAAGTGAAAAGTGTTCATATGTAGTAAAAACCTGAGAAATCCGTCCGTTTTCGTCATTTGTTATCCAATCGACTTAAAGCCAGATCGTCACATTGGCCGCTCTTCTCTCTGAAACGGTTGTACTTATCGTCTACAAAGCAATGTCGCATGCTGCGGTATGTGGAGACACTAAAAGCACCATAGTAGAACACAGATGAAGCTTCTAAGTTGATGTAATAGCCAGTAAGAAGTAGTACAATTCAAGTTTTAGGTATCGATTATTGACTTTTTAAATAGCTTTGATGCCTTGGACATGAGCTAGGACCTTAAGATTCTGCATGAAAGGAGGACTAGCAGCCGAGTAGCACGGGAGAATGTCAAAAGTGTTCATATGTAGTAAAAACCTGAGAAATTCGTCCGTTTTCGTCATTTGTTATCGAATCGACTTAAAGCCAGATCGACACATTGGCCGCTCTTCTCTCTGAAACGCTTGTATTTATCGTCTGCAAAGCTATGTCGCGAGCTGCGGTATGCGGAGACACTAAAATCACCATAGTAGGAAACAGATGAAGCATCTAAGTTGATGTAATAGCCAGTAAGAAGTAATCCAATTCAAGTTTTAGGTATCGATTGTTGACTTTTTAGCTGGCTTTGGTGCCTTGGACATGAGCTAGGACCTTAAGATTCAGCATGAAAGGAGGACTAGCAGCCGAGTTGCACGGGAGAATGTGAAAAGTGTTCATATGTAATAAAAACCTGAGAAATCCGTCCGTTTTCGTCACTTGTTATCGAATCGACTTAAAGCCAGATCGTCACATTATACGCTCTTCTCTCGGAAACGGTTGTACTTATCGTCTACTAAGCTATGTCGCGTGCTGCGGTATGCGGAGACACTAAAAGCACCATAGTAGAACACAGATGAAGCTTCTAAGTTAATGTAATAGCCAGTAAGAAGTAGTACAATTCAAGTTTTAGGTATCGATTATTGACTTTTTAGCTGGCTTTGGTGCCTTGGACATGAGCTAGGACCTTAAGATTCTGCATGAAAGGAGGACTAGCAGCCGAGTTGCAGGGGAAAATGTGAAAAGTGTTCATATGTAGTAAAAACCTGAGAAATCCGTCCGATTTCGTCATTTGTTATCGAATCGACTTAAAGCCAGATCGTCACATTGGCCGCTCTGCTCTCGGAAACGGTTGTACTTATCGTCTGCAAAGCTATGTCGCGTGTTGCCGTAGGCGGAAACAGGAAAAGCACCATAGTAGAACACAGATGAAGCTTCTAAGTTGATGTAATAGCCAGTAAGTAGTAGTCCAATTCAAGTTTTAGGTATCGATTATTGACTTTTTAGCTGGCTTTGGTGCCTTGGACATGAGCTAGGACCTTAAGATTCTGCGTGAAAGGAGGATTAGCAGCCGAGTTGCACGGGAGATTGTGAAAAGTGTTCATATGTAGTAAAAACCTGAGAAATTCGACCGTTTTCGTCATTTGTTATCGAATCGACTTAAAGCCAGATCGTCACATTGGCCGCTCTTCTCTCTGAAACGCTTGTACTTATCGTCTGCAAAGCTATGTCGCATGCTGCGGTATGCTGAGACACTGCACTCACCATAGTAGAACACAGTTCAAGCTTCTAAGTTGATGTAATAGCCAGTAAGAAGTAGACCAATTCAAGATTTAGGTATCGATTATTGACTTTTTAGCTGGCTTTTTGTGTCTTGGACATGAGCTAGGACTTTAAGATTCTGCATAAAAGGAGGACTAGCAGCCGAGTTGCACGGGAGAATGTGAAAAGTGTTCATATGTATTAAAAACCTGAGACATCCGTCCGTTTTCGTCATTTGTGATCGAATCGGGTTAAAGCCAGACCGTCACATTGGCCGCTCTTCTCTATGAAACACTTGTACTTATCGTCTGCAAAGCTATGTCGCGTGCTGCGGTATGCGGACACACTAAAAGCACCATAGTAGAACACAGATGGAGCTTCTAAGTTGATGTAATAGCCAGTAAGAAGTAGTAGAATTCAAGTTTTAGGTATCGATTATTGACTTTTTAGCTGGCTTTGGTGCCTTGGACATGAGCTAGTACCTTAAAATTCTGCATGAAAGGAGGACTAGCAGCCGAGTTGCACGGGAGAATGTGAAAAGTGTTCATATGTAGTAAACACCTTAGAAATCCATCCGTTTTCGTCATTTGTTATCGAATCGACTTAAAGCCAGATCGTCACATTGGCCGCTATTCTCTCTGAAACACTTGTACTTATCGTCTGCAAAGCTATGTCGCGTGCTGCGGTATGTGGAGAAACTAAAATTACCATAGTAGAACACAGATGAAGCATCTAAGTTGATGTAATAGCCAGTAATAAGTAATCCAATTCAAGTTTTAGGTATCGATTATTGACTTTTTAGCTGGCTTTGGTGCCTTGGACATGAGCTAGGACCTTAAGATTCTACATGAAAGGAGGACTAGCAGCCGAGTTGCACGGGAGAATGTGAAAAGTGTTCATATGTAGTAAAAACCTGAGAAATCCGTCCGTTTTCGTCATTTGTTATCGAATCGACTTAAAGCCAGATCGTCACATTGGCCGCTCTTCTCTCTGAAAAAGTTGTACTTATCGTCTGCAAAGCTATGTCGCGTGCTGCGGTATGTGGAGACACTAAAAGCAGCATAGTAAAACACAGATGAAGCTTCTAAGTTGATGTAATAGCCAGTAAGAAGTAGTAGAATTCAAGTTTTAGGTATCGATTATTGACTTTTTAGCTGGCTTTGGTGCATTGGACATGAGCTAGGACCTTAAGATTCTGCATGAAAGGAGGACTAGCAGCCGAGTTGCAGGGGAGAATGTAAAAAGTGTTCATATGAAGTAAAAACCTGAGTAATCCGTCCGTTTTCGTCATTTGTTATCGAATCGACTTAAAGCTAGATCGTCACATTGGCCGCTATTCTCTCTGAAACGGTTGTACTTATCGTCTGCAAAGCTATGTCGCGTGCTGCGGTATGCTGAGACACTAAAAGCACCATAGTAGAACACAGATCAAGCTTCTAAGTTGATGTAATAGCCAGTAAGAAGTAGTACAATTCAAGTTTTAGGTATTGAATATTGACCTTTTAGCTGGCTTTAGTGCCTTGGACATGAGCTAGGACTTTAAGATTCTGCATAAAAGGAGGACTTGCAGCCCAGTTGCACGGGAGAATGTGAAAAGTGTTCATATGTATTAAAAACCTGAGACATCCGTCCGTTTTCGTCATTTGTGATCGAATCGACTTAAAGCCAGATCGTCACATTGGCCGCTCTTCTCTCTGAAACACTTGTACTTATCGTCTACAAAGCTATGTCGCGTGCTGCGGTATGCGGAGACACTAAAAGCACCATAGTAGAACACAGATGGAGCTTCTAAGTTGATGTAATAGCCAGTAAGAAGTAGTAGAATTCAAGTTTTAGGTATCGATTATTGACTTTTTAGCTGGCTTTGGTGCCTTGGACATGAGCTAGTACCTTAAAATTCTGCATGAAAGGAGGACTAGCAGCCGAGTAGCACGGGAGAATGTGAAAAGTGTTCATATGTAGTAAAAACCTGAGAAATCCGTCCGTTTTCGTCATTTGTTATCGAATCGACTTAAAGCCAGATCGTCACATTGGCCGCTCTTCTCTCTGAAACGGTTGTACTTATCGTCTACAAAGCAATGTCGCGTGCTGCGGTATGCGGAGACACTAAAAGCACCATAGTAGAACACAGATGAAGCTTCTAAGTTGATGTAATAGCCAGTAAGAAGTAGTACAATTCAAGTTTTAGGTATCGATTATTGACTTTTTAAATAGCTTTGATGCATTGGACATGAGCTAGGACCTTAAGGTTCTGCATGAAAGGAGGACTAGCAGCCGAGTAGCACGGGAGAATGTGAAAAGTTTTCATATGTAGTAAAAACCTGAGAAATTCGTCCGTTTTCGTCAGTTGTTATCGAATCGACTTAAAGCCAGATCGTCACATTGGCCGCTCTTCTCTCTGAAACGCTTGTATTTATCGTCTGCAAAGCTATGTCGCGAGCTGCGGTATGCGGAGACACTAAAATCACCATAGTAGGAAACAGATGAAGCATCTAAGTTGATGTAATAGCCAGTAAGAAGTAATCCAATTCAAGTTTTAGGTATCGATAATTGACTTTTTAGCTGGCTTTGGTGCCTTGGACATGAGGTAGGACCTTAAGATTCAGCATGAAAGGAGGACTAGCAGCCGAGTTGCACGGGAGAATGTGAAAAGTGTTCATATGTAATAAAAACCTGAGAAATCCGTCCGTTTTCGTCATTTGTTATCGAATCGACTTAAAGCCAGATCGTCACATTGGCCGCTCTGCTCTCGGAAACGGTTGTACTTATCGTCTACTAAGCTATGTCGCGTGCTGCGGTATGCGGAGACACTAAAAGCACCATAGTAGAACACAGATGAAGCTTCTAAGTTAATGTAATAGCCAGTAAGAAGTAGTACAATTCAAGTTTTAGGTATCGATTATTGACTTTTTAGCTGGCTTTGGTGCCTTGGACATGAGCTAGGACCTTATGATTCTGCATGAAAGGAGGACTAGCAGCCGAGTTGCACGGGAGAATGTGAAAAGTCTTCATATGTAGTAAAAACCTGAGAAATCCGTCCGTTTTCGTCATTTGTTATCGAATCGACTTAAAGCCAGATAATCACATTGGCCGCTCTTCTCTCTGAAACGGTTGTACTTATCGTCTGCAAAGCTATATCGCGTACTGCGGTAGGTGGAGACACTAAAAGCACCAGAGTAGAACACAGATGAACCTTCTAAGTTGATGTAATAGCCAGTAATAAATAGTACAATTCAAGTTTTAGGTATCGATTATTGACTTTTTAGCTGGCTTTGGTGCCTTGGACATGAGCTAGGACCTTAAGATTCAGCATGAAAGGAGGAGTAGCAGCCGAGTTGCACGGGAGAATGTGAAAAGTGTTCATATGTAATAAAAACCTGAGAAATCCGTCCGTTTTCGTCATTTGTTATCGAATCGACTTAAAGCCAGATCGTCACATTGGCCGCTCTGCTCTCGGAAACGATTGTACTTATCGTCTACTAAGCTATGTCGCGTGCTGCGGTATGCGGAGACACTAAAAGCACCATAGTAGAACACAGATTAAGCTTCTAAGTTAATGTAATAGCCAGTAAGAAGTAGTACAATTCAAGTCTTAGGTATCGATTATTGACTTTTTAGCTGGCTTTGGTGCCTTGGACATGAGCTAGGACCTTAACATTCTGCATGAAAGGAGGACTAGCAGCCGAGTAGCACGGGAGAATGTGAAAAGTGTTCATATGTAGTAAAAACCTGAGAAATCCGTCCGTTTTCGTAATTTGTTATCGAATCGACTTAAAGCCAGATCGTCACATTGGCCGCACTTCTCTCTGAAACGGTTGTACTTATCGTCTGCAAAGCTATGTCGCGTGCTGCGGTATGTGGACACACTAAAAGCACCATAGTAGAACACAGATGAAGCTTCTAAGTTGATGTAATAGCCAGTAAGAAGTAGTACAATTAAAGTTTTAGGTATCGGTTAATGACATTTACCCCTCTTTGGAGCCTTGGACACGAGCTAGGAAATTAAGATTTTGCATGAAGGAGGACTATCAGCCGAGTTGCACGGGAGAATGTGAAAAGTGTTCATATGTAGTAAAAACCTGAGAAATCCGTCCGTTTTCGTCATTTGTTATCGAATCGACTTAAAGCCAGATCGTCACATTGGCCGCTCTTCTCTCTGAAACGGTTGAACTTATTGTCTGTAAAACTATGTCGCGTGCTGCGGTATGCGGAGAAACTAAAAGCACCGAAGTAGAACACAGATGAAGCTTCTAAGTTGATGTAATAGCCAGGAAGAAGTAGTACAATTCAAGTTTTAGGTATCGATTATTGACTTTTTAGCTGGCTTTGGTGCCTTGGACATGAGCTAGGACCTTAAGATTCTGCATGAAAGGATTACTACCAGCCGAGTTGCACGGGAGAATGTGAAAAGTGTTCATATGTAGTAAAAACCTTAGAAATCCGTCCGTTTTCGTCATTTGTTATCGAATCGACTTAAAGCCAGATCGTCACATTGGCCGCTCTTCTCTCTGAAAAGGTTGTACTTATCGTCTGCAAAGCTATGACGCGTGCTGCGGTATGTGGAGTCACTAAAAGCACCATAGTAGAACACAGATGAAGCTTCTAAGTTGATGTAATAGCCAGTAAGAAGTAGTAGAATTCAAGTTTTAGGTATCGATTATTGACTTTTTAGCTGGCTTTGGTGCCTTGGACATGAGCTAGGACCTTAAGATTCTGCATGAAAGGAGGACTAGCAGCCGAGTTGCACGGGAGAAAGTGAAAAGTGTTCATATGTAGTAAAAACCTGAGAAATCCGTCCGTTTTCGTCATTTGTTATCCAATCGACTTAAAGCCAGATCGTCACATTGGCCGCTCTTCTCTCTGAAACGGTTGTACTTATCGTCTACAAAGCAATGTCGCATGCTGCGGTATGTGGAGACACTAAAAGCACCATAGTAGAACACAGATGAAGCTTCTAAGTTGATGTAATAGCCAGTAAGAAGTAGTACAATTCAAGTTTTAGGTATCGATTATTGACTTTTTAAATAGCTTTGATGCCTTGGACATGAGCTAGGACCTTAAGATTCTGCATGAAAGGAGGACTAGCAGCCGAGTAGCACGGGAGAATGTCAAAAGTGTTCATATGTAGTAAAAACCTGAGAAATTCGTCCGTTTTCGTCATTTGTTATCGAATCGACTTAAAGCCAGATCGACACATTGGCCGCTCTTCTCTCTGAAACGCTTGTATTTATCGTCTGCAAAGCTATGTCGCGAGCTGCGGTATGCGGAGACACTAAAATCACCATAGTAGGAAACAGATGAAGCATCTAAGTTGATGTAATAGCCAGTAAGAAGTAATCCAATTCAAGTTTTAGGTATCGATTGTTGACTTTTTAGCTGGCTTTGGTGCCTTGGACATGAGCTAGGACCTTAAGATTCAGCATGAAAGGAGGACTAGCAGCCGAGTTGCACGGGAGAATGTGAAAAGTGTTCATATGTAATAAAAACCTGAGAAATCCGTCCGTTTTCGTCACTTGTTATCGAATCGACTTAAAGCCAGATCGTCACATTATACGCTCTTCTCTCGGAAACGGTTGTACTTATCGTCTACTAAGCTATGTCGCGTGCTGCGGTATGCGGAGACACTAAAAGCACCATAGTAGAACACAGATGAAGCTTCTAAGTTAATGTAATAGCCAGTAAGAAGTAGTACAATTCAAGTTTTAGGTATCGATTATTGACTTTTTAGCTGGCTTTGGTGCCTTGGACATGAGCTAGGACCTTATGATTCTGCATGAAAGGAGGACTAGCAGCCGAGTTGCACGGGAGATTGTGAAAAGTGTTCATATGTAGTAAAAACCTGAGAAATCCGTCAGTTTTCGTCATTTGTTATCGAATCGACTTAAAGCCAGATCATCACATTGGCCGCTCTTCTCTCTGAAACGGTTGTACTTATCGTCTGCAAAGCTATGTCGCGTACTGCGGTATGTGGAGACACTAAAAGCACCATAGTAGAACACAGATGAACCTTCTAAGTTGATGTAATGGCCAGTAAGAAATAGTACAATTCAAGTTTTAGGTATCGATTATTGACGTTTTAGCTGGCTTTGGTGCCTTGGACATGAGCTAGGACCTTAAGATTCTGCATGAAAGGAGGACTAGCAGCCGAGTTGCACGGGAGAATGTGAAAAGTGTTCATATGTAGTAAAAAGCTGAGAAATCCGTCCGTTTTCGTCATTTGTTATCGAATCGACTTAAAGCCAGATCGTCACATTGGCCGCTCTTCTCTCTGAAACGGTTGTACTTATCGTCTACAAAGCAATGTCGCGTGCTGCGATATGCGGAGACACTAAAATCACCATAGTAGAACACAGATGAAGCTTCTAAGTTGATGTAATAGCCAGTAAGAAGTAGTACAATTCAAGTTTTAGGTATCGATTATTGACTTTTTAGCTAGCTTTGATGCCTTGGACATGAGCTAGGACCTTAAGATTCTGCATGAAAGGAGGACTAGCAGCCGAGTAGCACGGGAGAATGTGAAAAGTGTTCATATGTAGTAAAAACCTGAGAAATTCGTCTGTTTTCGTCATTTGTTATCGAATCGACTTAAAGCCTGATCGTCACATTGGCCGCTCTTCTCTCTGAAACGGTTGTACTTATCGTCTGCAAAGCTATGTCGCGTACTGCGGGATGTGGAGACACTAAAAGCACCATAGTAGAACACAGATGAACCTTTTAAGTTGATGTAATAGCCAGTAAGAAATAGTACAATTCAAGTTTTAGGTATCGATTATTGACTTTTTAGCTGGCTTTGTTGCCTTGGACATGAGCTAGGACCTTAAGATTCTGCATGAAAGGAGGACTAGCAGCCGAGTTGCACGGGAGAATGTGAAAAGTGTTCATATGTAGTAAAAACCTGAGAAATCCGTCCGTTTTCGTCATTTGTTATCGAATCGACTTAAAGCCAGATCATCACATTGGCCGCTCTTCTCTCTGAAACGGTTGTACTTATCGTCTGCAAAGCTATGTCGCGTACTGCGGTATGTGGAGACACTAAAATTACCATAGTAGAACACAGATGAAGCATCTAAGTTGATGTAATAGCCAGTAAGAAGTAATCCAATTCAAGTTTTAGGTATCGATTATTGACTTTTTAGCTGGCTTTGGTGCCTTGGACATGAGCTAGGACATTAAGATTCTGCATGAAAGGAGGACTAGCAGCCGAGTTGCACGGGAGAATGTGAAAAGTGTTCATATGTAGTAAAAACCTGAGAAATCCGTCCGTTTTCGTCATTTGTTATCGAATCGACTTAAAGCCAGATCGTCACATTGGCCGCTCTTCTCTCTGAAACGGGTGTACCTATCGCCTGCAAAGCTATGTCGCGTGCTGCGGTATGTGGAGACACTAAAATTACCATAGTAGAACACAGATGAATCATCTAAGTTGATGTAATAGCCAGTAAGAAGTAATCCAATTCAAGTTTTGGGTATCGATTATTGACTTTTTAGCTGGCTTTGGTGCCTTGGACATGAGCTAGGACCTTAAGATTCTGCATGAAAGGAGGACTAGCAGCCGAGTTGCACGGGAGAATGTGAAAAGTCTTCATATGAAGTAAAAACCTGAGAAATCCGTCCGTTTTCGTCATTTGTTATCGAATCGACTTAAAGCCAGATCGTCACATTGGCGGCTCTTCTCTCTGAAAAAGTTGTACTTATCGTCTGCAAAGCTATGTCGCGTGCTGCGGTATGCGGACACAATAAAAGCACCATAGTAGAACACAGATGAAGCTTCTAAGTTGATGTAATAGCCAGTAAGAAGTAGTACAATTAAAGTTTTAGGTATCGGTTAATGACTTTTACCCTTCTTTGGTGCCTTGGACACGAGCTGGGCAATTAAGATTTTGCATGAAGGAGGACTATCAGCCGAGTTGCACGGGAGAATGTGAAAAGTGTTCATATGTAGTAAAAACCTGAGAAATCCGTCCGTTTTCGTCATTTGTTATCGAATCGACTTAAAGCCAGATCGTCACATTGGCCGCTATTCTCTCTGAAACGGTTGTACTTATCGTCTGCAAAGCTATGTCGCGTACTGCGGTATGTGGAGACACTAAAAGCACCATAGTAGAACACAGATGAACCTTCTAAGTTGATGTAATAGCCAGTAAGAAATAGTACAATTCAAGTTTTAGGTATCGATTATTGACTTTTTAGCTGGCTTTGTTGCCTTGGACATGAGCTAGGACCTTAAGATTCTGCATGAAAGGAGGACTAGCAGCCGAGTTGCACGAGAGAATGTGAAAAGTGTTCATTTGTAGTAAAAACCTGAGAAATCCGTCCGTTTTCGTCACTTGTTATCGAATCGACTTAAAGCCAGATCGTCACATTGGCCGCTCTTCTCTCTGAAACGGGTGTACTTATCGACTGCAAAGCTATGTCGCGTGCTGCGGTATGTGGAGACACTAAAAGCACCATAGTAGAACACAGATGAAGCATCTAAGTTGATGTAATAGCCAGTAAGAAGTAATCCAATTCAAGTTTTAGGTATCGATTATTGACTTTTTAGCTGGCTTCGGTGCCCTCGACATGAGCTAGGACCTTAAGATTCTGCATGAAAGGAGGACTAGCAGCCGAGTTGCACGGGAGAATGTGAAAAGTGCTCATATGTAATAAAAACCTGAGAAATCCGTCCGTTTTCGTCATTTGTTATCGAATCGACTTAAAGCCAGTTAGTCACATTGGCCGCTCTTCTCTCTGAAACGCTTGTACTTATCGTCTGCAAAGCTATGTCGCGTGCTGCGGTATGCGGAGACACTAAAATAACCATAGTAGATCACAGACCAAGCTTCTAAGTTGATGTAATAGCCAGTAAGAAGTAGTCCAATTCAAGTTTTAGGTATCGATTATTGACTTTTTAGCTGGCTTTGGTGCCTTGGACATGAGCTAGGACCTTAAGATTCTGCATGAAAGGAGGACTAGCAGCCGAGTTGCACGGGAGAATGTGAAAAGTGTACATATGTAATAAAAACCTGAGAAATCCGTCCGTTTTCGTCATTTGTTATCGAATCGACTTAAAGACAGATAGTCACATTGGCCGCTCTTCTCTCCGAAACGCTTGTACTTATCGTCTGCAAAGCTATGTCGCGTGTTGCCGTAGGCGGAAACAGGAAAAGCACCATAGTAGAACACAGATGAAGCTTCTAAGTTGATGTAATAGCCAGTAAGAAGTAGTCCAATTCAAGTTTTAGGTATCGATTATTGACTTTTTAGCTGGCTTTGGTGCCTTGGACATGAGCTAGGACCTTAAGATTCTGCATGAAAGGTGGACTAGCAGCCGTGTTGCACGGGAAATGTGAAAAGTGTTCAAATGTAGTAAAAACCTGAGAAATCCATCAGTTTTCGTCATTTGTTATCGAATCGACTTAAAGCCAGATCGTCACATTGGTCGCTCTTCTCTCTGAAACGTTTGTACTTATCGTCTGCAAAGCTATGTCGCATGCTGCGGTATGCTGAGACACTACAAGCAGCATAGTAGAACACAGATGAAGCTTCTAAGTTGAAGTAATAGCCAGTAAGAAGTAGTACAATTCAAGTTTTAGGTATCGATTATTGACTTTTTAGCTAGCTTTGGTGCCTTGGACATGAGCTAGGACCTTAAGATTCAGCATGAAAGGAGGACTAGCAGCCGAGTAGCACGGGAGAATGTGAAAAGTGTTCATATGTAGTAAAAACCTGAGAAATTCGTCCGTTTTCGTCATTTGTTATCGAATCGACTTAAAGCCAGATCGTCACATTGGCCGCTCTTCTCTCTGAAACGGTTGTACTTATCGTCTGCAAAGCTATGTCGCGTGCTGCGGTATGCTGAGACACTAAAAGCACCATAGTAGAACACAGATGAAGCTTCTAAGTTGATGTAATAGCCAGTAGGAAGAAGTAGTATTCAAGTTTTAGGTATCGTTTATTGACTTTTTAGCTAGCTTTGGTATCTTGGACATGAGCTAGGACCTTAAGATTCTGCATGAAAGGAGGACTAGCGGCCGAGTTGCACGGGAGAATGTGAAAAGTGTTCATATGTAGTAAAAACCTGAGAAATCCGTCCGTTTTCGTCATTTGTTATCGAATCGACTTAAAGCCAGATGGTCACATTGGCCGCTATTCTCTCTGAAAAAGTTGTACTTATCGTCTGCAAAGCTATGTCGCGTGCTGCGGTATGCGGACTCACTAAAAGCACCATAATAGAACACAGATGAAGCTTCTAAGTTGATGTAATAGCCAGTAAGAAGTAGCACAATTAAAGTTTTAGGTATCGGTTAATGACTTTTACTCTTCTTTGGTGCCTTGGACACGAGCTAGGAAATTAAGATTTTGCATGAAGGAGGACTATCAGCCGAGTTGCACGGGAGAATGTGAAAAGTGTTCATATGTAGTAAAAACCTGAGAAATCCGTCCGTTTTCGTCATTTGTTATCGAATCGACTTAAAGCCAGATCGTCACATTGGTCGCTCTTCTCTCTGAAACGGTTGTACTTATCGTCTGCAAAGCTATGTCGCATGCTGCGGTATGCTGAGACACTACAAGCAGCATAGTAGAACACAGATGAAGCTTCTAAGTTGATGTAATAGCCAGTAAGAAGTAGTACAATTCAAGTTTTAGGTATCGATTATTGACTTTTTAGCTAGCTTTGGTGCCTTGGACATGAGCTAGGACCTTAAGATTCAGCATGAAAGGAGGACTAGCAGCCGAGTAGCACGGGAGAATGTGAAAAGTGTTCATATGTAGTAAAAACCTGAGAAATTCGTCCGTTTTCGTCATTTGTTATCGAATCGACTTAAAGCCAGATCGTCACATTGGCCGCTCTTCTCTCTGAAACGCTTGTACTTATCGTCTGCAAAGCTATGTCGCATGCTGCGGTATGCTGAGACACTACAAGCAGCATAGTAGAACACAGATGAAGCTTCTAAGTCGATGTAATAGCCAGTAAGAAGTAGTACAATTCAAGTTTTAGGTATCGATGATTGACTTTTTAGCTGGCTTTGGTGCCTTGGACATGAGCTACGGCATTAAGATTCTGCATGAAAGGAGGACTAGCAGCCGAGTTGCACGGGAGAATGTGAAAAGTGTTCATATGTAAAAAAATACGTGTGAAATCCGTCCGTTTTCGTCATTTGTTATCGAATCGACTTAAAGCGAGATCGTCACATTGGTCGCTCTTCTCTCTGAAAAGGTTGTACTTATCGTCTACAAAGCTACGTCGCATGCTGCGGTATGCGGAGACACTAAAATCACCATAGTAGAACACAGATGAGGCTTCTAAGCTGATGTAATAGCCAGTAAGAAGTAGTACAATTCAAGTTTTAGGTATCGATTATTGACATTTTAGCTAGCTTTGCTGCCTTGGACATGAGCTAGGACCTTAAGATTCTGCATGAAAGGAGGACTAGCAGCCGAGTTGCACGGGAGAATGTGAAAAGTGTTCATATGTAGTAAAAACCTGAGAAATTCGTCCGTTTTCGTCATTTGTTATCGAATCGACTTAAAGCTAGATCGTCACATTGGCCGCTCTTCTCTCCGAAACGCTTGTACTTATCGTCTGCAAAGCTATGTCGCGTGTTGCCGTAGGCGGAAACAGGAAAAGCACCATAGTAGAACACAGATGAAGCTTCTAAGTTGATGTAATAGCCAGTAAGAAGTAGTCCAATTCAAGTTTTAGGTATCGATTATTGACTTTTTAGCTGGCTTTGGTGCCTTGGACATGAGCTAGGACCTTAAGATTCTGCATGAAAGGTGGACTAGCAGCCGTGTTGCACGGGAAATGTGAAAAGTGTTCAAATGTAGTAAAAACCTGAGAAATCCATCAGTTTTCGTCATTTGTTATCGAATCGACTTAAAGCCAGATCGTCACATTGGTCGCTCTTCTCTCTGAAACGTTTGTACTTATCGTCTGCAAAGCTATGTCGCATGCTGCGGTATGCTGAGACACTACAAGCAGCATAGTAGAACACAGATGAAGCTTCTAAGTTGATGTAATAGCCAGTAAGAAGTAGTACAATTCAAGTTTTAGGTATCGATTATTGACTTTTTAGCTAGCTTTGGTGCCTTGGACATGAGCTAGGACCTTAAGATTCAGCATGAAAGGAGGACTAGCAGCCGAGTAGCACGGGAGAATGTGAAAAGTGTTCATATGTAGTAAAAACCTGAGAAATTCGTCCGTTTTCGTCATTTGTTATCGAATCGACTTAAAGCCAGATCGTCACATTGGCCGCTCTTCTCTCTGAAACGGTTGTACTTATCGTCTGCAAAGCTATGTCGCGTGCTGCGGTATGCTGAGACACTAAAAGCACCATAGTAGAACACAGATGAAGCTTCTAAGTTGATGTAATAGCCAGTAGGAAGAAGTAGTATTCAAGTTTTAGGTATCGTTTATTGACTTTTTAGCTAGCTTTGGTATCTTGGACATGAGCTAGGACCTTAAGGTTCTGCATGAAAGGAGGACTAGCGGCCGAGTTGCACGGGAGAATGTGAAAAGTGTTCATATGTAGTAAAAACCTGAGAAATCCGTCCGTTTTCGTCATTTGTTATCGAATCGACTTAAAGCCAGATGGTCACATTGGCCGCTATTCTCTCTGAAAAAGTTGTACTTATCGTCTGCAAAGCTATGTCGCGTGCTGCGGTATGCGGACTCACTAAAAGCACCATAGTAGAACACAGATGAAGCTTCTAAGTTGATGTAATAGCCAGTAAGAAGTAGTACAATTAAAGTTTTAGGTATCGGTTAATGACTTTTACCCTTCTTTGGTGCCTTGGACACGAGCTAGGAAATTAAGATTTTGCATGAAGGAGGACTATCAGCCGAGTTGCACGGGAGAATGTGAAAAGTGTTCATATGTAGTAAAAACCTGAGAAATCCGTCCGTTTTCGTCATTTGTTATCGAATCGACTTAAAGCCAGATCGTCACATTGGTCGCTCTTCTCTCTGAAACGGTTGTACTTATCGTCTGCAAAGCTATGTCGCATGCTGCGGTATGCTGAGACACTACAAGCAGCATAGTAGAACACAGATGAAGCTTCTAAGTTGATGTAATAGCCAGTAAGAAGTAGTACAATTCAAGTTTTAGGTATCGATTATTGACTTTTTAGCTAGCTTTGGTGCCTTGGACATGAGCTAGGACCTTAAGATTCAGCATGAAAGGAGGACTAGCAGCCGAGTAGCACGGGAGAATGTGAAAAGTGTTCATATGTAGTAAAAACCTGAGAAATTCGTCCGTTTTCGTCATTTGTTATCGAATCGACTTAAAGCCAGATCGTCACATTGGCCGCTCTTCTCTCTGAAACGCTTGTACTTATCGTCTGCAAAGCTATGTCGCATGCTGCGGTATGCTGAGACACTACAAGCAGCATAGTAGAACACAGATGAAGCTTCTAAGTCGATGTAATAGCCAGTAAGAAGTAGTACAATTCAAGTTTTAGGTATCGATGATTGACTTTTTAGCTGGCTTTGGTGCCTTGGACATGAGCTACGGCATTAAGATTCTGCATGAAAGGAGGACTAGCAGCCGAGTTGCACGGGAGAATGTGAAAAGTGTTCATATGTAAAAAAATACGTGTGAAATCCGTCCGTTTTCGTCATTTGTTATCGAATCGACTTAAAGCGAGATCGTCACATTGGTCGCTCTTCTCTCTGAAAAGGTTGTACTTATCGTCTACAAAGCTACGTCGCATGCTGCGGTATGCGGAGACACTAAAATCACCATAGTAGAACACAGATGAGGCTTCTAAGCTGATGTAATAGCCAGTAAGAAGTAGTACAATTCAAGTTTTATGTATCGATTATTGACATTTTAGCTAGCTTTGGTGCCTTGGACATGAGCTAGGACCTTAAGATTCTGCATGAAAGGAGGACTAGCAGCCGAGTTGCACGGGAGAATGTGAAAAGTGTTCATATGTAGTAAAAACCTGAGAAATTCGTCCGTTTTCGTCATTTGTTATCGAATCGACTTAAAGCTAGATCGTCACATTGGCCGCTCTTCTCTCATAAACGCTTGTACTTATCGTCTGCAAAGCTATGTCGCGTGCTGCGGTATGCGGAGACACTAAAATCACCATAGTAGAACACAGATGAAGCTTCTAAGTTGACGTAATAGACAGGAAGAAGTAGTACAATTCAAGTTTTAGGTATCGATTATTGACTTTTTAGCTGGCTTTGGTGCCTTGGACATGAGCTGGACCTTAACATTCTGCATGAAAGGAGGACTAGCAGCCGATTTGCATGGGAGAATGTGAAAAGTGTTCATATGTAGTAAAAACCCGAGAAATCCGTCCGTTTTCGTCATTTGTTATCGAATCGACCTAAAGCCAGATCGTCACATTGGCCGCTCTTCTCTCTGAAACGGTTGTACTTGTCGTTTGCAAAGCTATGTCGCGTGCTGCGATATGCTGAGACACTATAAGCACCATAGTAGAACACAGATCAAGCTTCTAAGTTGATGTAATAGCCAGTAAGAAGTAGTACAATTCAAGTTTTAGGTATTGAATATTGAATTTTTAGCTGGCTTTGTTGCCTTGGACATGAGCTAGGACCTTAAGATTCTGCATGAAAGGAGGACTAGCAGCCGCGTTGCACGGGAGAATGTGAAAAGTGTTCATATGTAGTAAAAACCTGAGAAATCAGTCCACTTTCGTCATTTGTTATCGAATCGACTTAAAGCCAGATCGTCACATTGGCCGCTCTTCTCTCTGAAAAAGTTGTACTTATCGTCTGCAAAGCTATGTCGCGTGCTGCGGTATGCGGAGACACTAAAAGCACCATAGTAGAACACAGATGAAGCTTCTAAGTTGATGTAATAGCCAGTAAGAAGTAGTACAATTAAAGTTTTAGGTATCGGTTAATGACTTTTTACCCTTCTTTGGTGCCTTGGACACGGGCTAGGAAATTAAGATTTTGCATGAAGGAGGACTAGCAGCCGAGTTGCACGGGAGAATGTGAAAAGTGTTCATATGTAGTAAAAACCCGAGAAATCCGTCCGTTTTCGTCATTTGTTATCGAATCGACTTAAAGCCAGATCGTCACATTGGCCGCTCTTCTCTCTGAAACGGTTGTACTTATCGTCTACAGAGCTATGTCGCGTGCTGCAATATGCGGAGACAGTAAAAGGACCATAGTAGGACACAGATGATGCTTCTAAGTTGATGTAATAGCCAGTAAGAAGTAGTCCAATTCAAGATTTAGGTATCGATTATTGACTTTTTAGCTGGCTTTGGTGCCTTGGACATGAGCTAGGACTTTAAGATTCTGCATAAAAGGAGGACTAGCAGCCTAGTTGCACGGGAGAATGTGAAAAGTGTTCATATGTATTAAAAACCAGAGAAATCCGTCCGTTTTCGTCATTTGTTATCGAATCGACTTAAAGCCAGATCGTCACATTGGCCGCTCCTCTCTCTGAAACGGTTGTACTTATCGTCTGCAAAACTATGTCGCGTGCTGCGGTATGCTGAGACACTAAAATCACCATAGTAGAACACAGATGAACCTTCTAAGTTGATGTAATAGCCAGTAAGAAGTAGTACAATTCAAGTTTTAGGTATCGATTATTGACTTTTTAGCTGGCTTTGTTGCCTTGGACATGAGCTAGGACCTTAAGATTCTGCATGAAAGGAGGACTAGCAGCCGAGTTGCAAGGGAGAATGTGAAAAGTGTTCATATGTAGTAAAAACCTGAGAAATCCGTCCGTTTTCGTCATTTGTTATCGAATCGACTTAAAGCCAGATCGTCACATTGGCCGCTCTTCTCTCTGAAACGGTTGTACTTATCGTCTGCAAAGGTATGTCGCTTACTGCGGTATGTATAGACACTAAAAGCACCATAGTAGAACACAGATGAACCTTCTAAGCTGATGTAATAGCCAGTAAGAAGTAGTACAATTCAAGTTTTAGGTATCGATTATTGACTTTTTAGCTGGCTTTGGTGCCTTGGACATGAGCTAGTACCTTAAGATTCAGCATGAAAGGAGGACTAGCAGCCGAGTAGCACGGGAGAATGTGAAAAGTGTTCATATGTAGTAAAAACCTGATAAATCCGTCCGTTTTCGTCATTTGTTATCGAATCGACTTAAAGCCAGATCGTCACATTGGCCGCTCTTCTCTCTGATACGCTTGTACTTATCGTCTGCAAAGCTATGTCGCGTGCTGCGGTATGTGGAGACACTAAAAGCAGCATAGTAGAACACAGATGAAGCTTCTAAGTTGATGTAATAGCCAGTAAGAAGTAGTACAATTCAAGTTTTAGGTATCGATTATTGACTTTTTAGCTGGCTTTGTTGCCTTGTTGCCTTTGTTATCGAATCGACTTAAAGCCAGATCGTCACATTGGCCGCTCTTCTCTCCGAAACGCTTGTACTTATCGTCTGCAAAGCTATGTCGCGTGCTGCGGTATCCGGAGACACTGCACTCACCATAGTAGAACACAGTTCAAGCTTCTAAGTTGATGTAATAGCCAGTAAGAAGTAGTACAATTCAAGTTTTAGGTATCGATTATTGACTTTTTAGCTGGCTTTGGTACCTTGGACATGAGCTAGGACCTTAAGATTCCGCATGAAAGTAGGACTAGCAGCCGTGTTGCAGGGGAGAATGTGAAAAGTGTTCATATGTAGTAAAAACCTGAGAAATCCGTCCGTTTTCGTCATTTGTTATCGAATCGACTTAAAGCCAGATCGTCACATTGGCCGCTCTTCTCTCTGAAACGGTTGTACTTATCGTCTGCAAAGCTATGTCGCGTGTTGCCGTAGGCGGAAACAGGAAAAGCACCATAGTAGAACACAGATGAAGCTTCTAAGTTGATGTAATAGCCAGTAAGAAGTAGTCCAATTCAAGTTTTAGGTATCGATTATTGACTTTTTAGCTGGCTTTGATGCCTTGGACATGAGCTAGGACCTTAAGATTCTGCATGAAAGGAGGACTAGCAGCCGAGTTGCAGGGGAGAATGTGGAAAGTGTTCATATGTAGTAAAAACCTGAGAAATCCGTCCATTTTGGTCATTTGTTATCGAATCGACTTAAAGCCAGATCGTCACATTGGCCGCTCTTCTCTCTGAAACGCTTGTACTTATCGTCTGCAAAGCTATGTCGCGTGCTGCGGTATGTGGAGACACTAAAAGCACCATAGTAGAACACAGATGAAGCTTCTAAGTTGATGTAATAGCCAGTAAGAAGTAGTGGAATTAGAGTTTTAGGTATCGATTATTGACTTTTTAGCTGGCTTTGGTGCCTTGGACATGAGATAGGACCTTAAGATTCTGCATGAAATTAGGACTAGCAGCCGAGTAGCACGGGAGAATGTGAAAAGTGTTCATATGTAGTACAATCCTGAGAAATCCGTCCGTTTTCGTCAATTGTTATCGAATCGACTTAAAGCCAGATCGTCACATTGGCCGCTCTTCTCTCTGAAACGCTTGTACTTATCGTCTGCAAAGCTATGTCGCGTGCTGCGGTATGTGGAGACACTAAAAGCACCATAGTAGAACACAGATGAAGCTTCTAAGTTGATGTAATAGCCAGTAAGAAGTAGTACAAATCAAGTTTTAGGTATCGATTGTTGACTTTTTAGCTGGCTTTGTTGCCTTGGACATGAGCTAGGACCTTAACATTCTGCATGAAAGGAGGACTAGCAGTCGAGTTGCACGGGAGAATGTGAAAAGTGTTCATATGTAGTAAAAACCTGAGAAATCCGTCCATTTTCGTTATTTGTTATCGAATCGACTTAAAGCCAGATCGTCACATTGGCCGCTCTTCTCTCCGAAACGCTTGTACTTATCGTCTGAAAAGCTATGTCGCGTGCTGCGGTATCCGGAGACACTGCACTCACCATAGTAGAACACAGTTCAAGCTTCTAAGTTGATGTAATAGCCAGTAAGAAGTAGTACAATTCAAGTTTTAGGTATCGATTATTGACTTTTTAGCTGGCTCTGGTGCCTTGGACATGAGCTAGGACCTTACGATTCTGCATTAAAGGAGGACTAGCAGCCGTGTTGCACGGGAGTATGTGAAAAGTGTTCATATGTAGTAAAATCCTGAGAAATCCGTTCGTTTTTGTCATTTGTTATCGAATTGACTTAAAGCCAGATCGTCACTTTGGCCGCTCTGCTCTCGGAAACGGTTGTACTTATCGTCTGCAAAGCTATGTCGAGTGTTGTCGTAGGCGGAAACAGGAAAAGCACCATAGTAGAACACAGATGAAGCTACTAAGTTGATGTAATAGCTAGTAAGAAGTAGTCCAATTCAAGTTTTAGGTATCGATTATTGACTTTTTAGCTGGCTTTGGTGCCTTGGACATGAGCTAGGACCTTAATATTCTGCATGAAAGGAGGACTAGCAATCGAGTTGCACGGGAGAATGTGAAAAGTGTTCATATGTAGTAAAAACCTGAGACATCCGTCCGTTTTCGTCATTTGTTATCGAATCGACTTAAAGCCAGATCGTCACATTGGTTGCTCTTCTCTCTGAAACGGTTGTACTTATCGTCTGCAAAGCTATGTCGCGTGCTGCGGTATGCGGAGACACTAAAAGAACCATAGTAGAACACAGATGAAGCTTCTAAGTTGACGTAATAGCCAGGAAGAAGTAGTACAATTCAAGTTTTAGGTATTGAATATTGATCTTTTAGCTGGCTTTGGTGCCTTGGACATGAGCTAGGACCTTAACATTCTTCATGAAAGGAGGACTAGCAGCCGATTTGCATGGGAGAATGTGAAAAGTGCTCATATGTAGTAAAAGCCCGAGAAATCCGTCCGTTTTCGTCATTTGTTATCGAATCGACTTAAAGCCAGATCGTCACATTGGCCGCTCTTCTCTCTGAAACGGTTGTACTTATCGTCTGCAAAGCTATGTCGCGTGCTGCGGTATGCTGAGACACTAATAGCACCATAGTAGAACACAGATGAAGCTTCTAAGTTGATGTAATAGCCAGTCAGAAGTGGTACAATTCAAGTTTTAGGTATCGATTATTGACTTTTTAGCTGGCTTTGGTACCTTGGACATGAGCTAGGACCTTAAGATTCTGCATGAAAGGAGGACTAGCAGCCGAGTTGCATAGGAGAATGTGAAAAGTGTTCATATGTAGTAAAAACCTGAGAAATCCGTCCGTTTTCGTCATTTGTTATCGAATCGACTTAAAGCCAGATCGTCACATTGGCCGCTCTTCTCTCTGAAACGGTTGTACTTATCGTCTTCAAAGCTATGTCGCGTGCTGCGGCATGCGGAGACACTAAAAGCGCCATAGTAGGACACAGTGAAGATTCTAAGTTGATGTGATAGCCAGTAAGCAGTAGTACAATTCAAGTTTTAGGTATTGATTATTGACTTTTAAGCTGGCTTTGATGCCTTGGACATGAGCTAGGACCTTAAGAATCTGCATGAAAGGAGGATTAGCAGCCGAGTTGCACGGGAGAATGTGAAAAGTGTTCATATGTAGTAAAAACCTGAGAAATCCGTCCGTTTTCGTCATTTGTTATCGAATCGACTTAAAGCCAGATCGTCACATTGGCCGCTCTTCTCTCTGAAACGGTTGTACTTATCGTCTGCAAAGCTATGTCGCGTGCTGCGGTATGTGGAGACACTAAAAGCACCATAGTAGAACACAGATGAAGCTTCTAAGTTGATGTGATAGCTAGTAAGAAGTAGTCCAATTCAAGTTTTAGGTATCGATTATTGACTTTTTAGCTGGCTTTGGTGCCTTGGACATGAGCTAGGACCTTAATATTCTGCATGAAAGGAGGACTAGCAATCGAGTTGCACGGGAGAATGTGAAAAGTGTTCATATGTAGTAAAAACCTGAGACATCCGTCCGTTTTCGTCATTTGTTATCGAATCGACTTAAAGCCAGATCGTCACATTGGCCGCTCTTCTCTCTGAAACGGTTGTACTTATCGTCTTCAAAGCTATGTTGCGTGCTGCGGTATGTGGAGACACTAAAAGCACCATAGTGGGAAACAGATGAAGCATCTAAGTTGATGTAATAGCCAGTAAGAAGTAATCCAATTCAAGTTTTGGGTATCGATTATTGACTTTTTAGCTGGCTTTGGTGCCTTGGACATGAGCTAGGACCTTAAGATTCTGCATGAAAGAAGGACTAGCAGCCGAGTTGCACGGGAGAATGTGAAAAGTTTTCATATGTAGTAAAAACCTGAGAAATCCGTCCGCTTTCGTCATTTGTTATCGAATCGACTTAAAGCCAGATCGAGATATTGGCCGCTCATCTCTCTGAAACGGTTGTACTTATCGTCTGCAAAGCTATGTCGCGTGCTGCGGTATGCTGAGACACTACAAGCACCATAGTAGAACACAGATGAAGCTTCTAAGTTGATGTACTAGCCAGTAAGCGGTAGTACAATTCAAGTTTTAGGTACTGAATATTGACCTTTTAGCTGGCTTTGGTGCCTTGGACATGAGCTAGGACCTTAAGATTCTGCTTGAAAGAAGGACTAGCAGCCGAGTTGCACGGGAGAATATGAAAAGTGTTCATATGTAGAAAAAACCTGAGACATCCGTCCGTTTTCGTCATTTGTTATCGAATCGACTTAAAGCCAGATCGTCACATTGGCCGCTCTTCTATCTGAAACGGTTGTACTTATCGTCTGCAAAGCTATGTCGCGTGCTGGGGTATGTGGAGACACTAAAAGCACCATAGTAGAACACAGATGAAGCTTCTAAGTTGATGTAATAGCCAGTAAGAAGTAGTAGCATTCAAGTTTTAGGTACCGATTTTTGACTTTTTAGCTGGCTTTGGTGCATTGGACATGAGCTAGGACCATAATATTCTGCATGAAAGGAGGACTAGCAATCGAGTGGCACGGGAGAATACGAAAAGTGTTCATATGTAGTAAAAACCTGAGACATCCGTCCGTTTTCGTCATTTGTTATCGAATCGACTTAAAGCCAGATCGTCACATTGGCCGCTCTTCTCTCTGAAACGGTTGTACTTATCGTCTGCAAAACTATCTCGCGTGCTGCGGTATACGGAGAAACTAAAACCACCGTAGTAGAACACACATGAAGCTTCTAAGTTGATGTAATAGCCAGTTAGAAGTAGTACAATTCAAGTTTTAGGTATCGATTATTGACTTTTTAGCTGGCTTTGGTGCCTTGGACATGAGCTAGGACCTTAAGATTCTGCATGAAAGGAGGACTAGCAGCCGAGTTGCAGGGGAGAATGTGAAAAGTGTTCATATGTAGTAAAAACCAGAGAAATCCGACCGTTTTCGTCATTTGTTATCGAATCGACTTAAAGCCAGATCGTCACATTGGCCGTTCTGCTCTCGGAAACGCTTGTACTTATCGTCTGCAAAGCTGTGTCGTGTGTTGCCGTAGGCGGAAACAGGAAAAGCATCATAGTAGAACACAGATGAAGCTTCTAAGTTGATGTAATAGCCAGTAAGAAGTAGTCCATTTCAAGTTTTAGGTATCGATTATTGAATTTATAGCTGGCTTTGGTGCCTTGGACATGAGCTAGGACCTTAATATTCTGCATGAAAGGAGGACTAGCAATCGAGTTGCACGGGAGAATGTGAAAAGTGTTCATATGTAGTAAAAACCTGAGACATCCGTCCGTTTTCGTCATTTTTTATCGAATCGACATAAAGCCAGATCGTCATATTGGCCGCTCTTCTCTCTCAAACGGTTGTACTTATCGTCTGCAAAGCTATGTTGCGTGCTGCGGTATGTGGAGACACTAAAAGCAAAATAGTAGGAAACAGATGAAGCATCTAAGTTGATGTAATAGCCAGTAAGAAGTAATCCAATTCAAGTTTTGGGTATCGATTATTGACTTTTTAGCTGGCTTTGGTGCCTTGGACATGAGCTAGGACCTTAAGATTCTGCATGAAAGGAGGACTAGCAGCCGAGTTGCACGGGAGAATGTGAAAAGTGTTCATATGTAGTAAAAACCTGAGACATCCATCCGTTTTCGTCATTTGTTATCGAATCGACTTAAAGCCAGATCGTCACATTGGCCGCTCTTCTCTCTGAAACGGTTGTACTTATCGTCTGCAAAACTATGTCGCGTGCTGCGGTATGCGGAGAAACTAAAACCACCGTAGAAGAACACACATGAAGCTTCTAAGTTGATGTAATAGCATGTAAGAAGTAGTACAATTCAAGTTTTAGGTATTGATTATCGACTTTTTAGCTGGCTTTGGTGCCTTGGACATGAGCTAGGAATTATGATTCTGCATGAAAGGAGGACTAGCAGCCGAGATGCACGGGAGAATGTGAAAAGTGTTCATATGTAGTAAAAACCTGAGAAATCCGTCCATTTTCGTCATTTGTTATCGAATCGACTTAAAGCCAGATCGTCACATTGGCCGCTCTGCTCTCTGAAACGGTTGTACTTATCGTCTGCAAAGCTATGCCGCGTACTGCGGTATTCGGAGACACTAAAAGCACCACAGTAGAACACAGATGAAGCTTCTAAGTTGATGTAATATCCAGTAAGAAGTAGTACAATTCAAGTTTTAGGAATCGATTATTGACTTTTTAGCTGGCTTTGGTGCCTTGGACATGAGCTAGAACCTTAAGTTTCTGCATGAAAGGAGGACTAGCAGCCGAGTTGCACGGGAGAATGTGAAAAGTGTTCATATGTAGTAAAAACCTGAGAAATCCGTCCGTTTTCGTCATTTGTTATCGAATCGACTTAAAGCCAGATCGTCACATTAGCCGCTCTTCTCTCTGAAACGGTTGTACTTATCGTCTGCAAAGCTATGTCGCGAGCTGTGGTATGCGGAGACACTAAAATCTCCATAGTAGGAACAGATGAAACATCTAAGTTGATGTAATAGCCAGTAAGAAGTAATCCAATTCAAGTTTTGGGTATCGATTATTGACTTTTTAGCTGGCTTTGGTGCCTTGGACATGAGCTAGAACCTTAAGATTCTGCATGAAAGGAGGACTAGCAGCCGAGTTGCACGGGAGAATGTGAAAAGTGTTCATATGTAATAAAAACCTGAGACATCCGTCCGTTTTCGTCATTTGTTATCGAATCGACTTAAAACTAGATCGTCACATTGGCCGCTCTTCACTCTGAAACGGTTGTACTTATCGTCTACAAAACTATGTCGCGTGCTGCGGTATGCGGAGACACTAAAAGCACCATAGTAGAACACAGATGAAGCTTCTAAGTTAATGTAATAGCCAGTAAGAAGTAGTACAATTCAGGTTTTAGGTAACGATTATTGACTTTTTAGCTGGTTTTGGTGCCTCGGACATGCGCTAGGACCTTAAGATTCTGCATGAAAGGAGGACTAGCAGCCGAGTTGCACGGGAGAATGTGAAAAGTGTTCATATGCAGTAAAAACCTGAGACATCCGTCCGTTTTCGTCATTTGTTATCGAATCGACTTAAAGCCAGATCGTCACATTGGCCGAGCTTCTCTCTGAAACGGTTGTACTTATCGTCTGCAAAACTATGTCGCGTGCTGCGGTATGCGGAGAAACTAAAACCACCGTAGTAGAACACACATGAAGCTTCTAAGTTGATGTAATAGCCAGTAAGAAGTAGTACAATTCAAGTTTTAGGTATTGATTATTGACTTTTTAGCTGGCTTTGGTGCCTTGGACATGAGCTAGGACCTTAAGATTCTGCATGAAAGGACTAGCAGCCGAGTTGCACGGGAGAATGTGAAAAGTGTTCATATGTAGTAAAAACCTGAGATATCCGTCCGTTTTGGTCTTTTTTTAGCTAATCGACTTAAAGCCAGATCGTCACATTGGCCGCTCTGCTCTCTGAAACGGTTGTACTTATCGTCTGCAAAGCTATGTCGCGTACTGCGGTATTCGGAGACACTAAAAGCACCACAGTAGAACACTGATGAAGCTTCTAAGTTGATGTAATATCCAGTAAGAAGTAGTACAATTCAAGTTTTAGGAATCGATTATTGACTTTTTAGCTGGCTTTGGTGCCTTGGACATGAGCTAGGACCTTAAGATTCCTAATGAAAGGAGGACTAGCAGCCGAGTTGCACGGGAGAATATGAAAAGTGGTCATATGTAGTATAAACCTGAGACATCCGTCCGTTTTCGTCATTTGTTATCGAATCGACTTAAAGCCACATCGTCACATTGGCCGCTCTTCTCTCTGAAACGGTTGTACTTATCGTCTGCAAAACTATGTCGCGTGCTGCGGTATGCAGAGAAACTAAAAGCACCGTAGTAGAACACAGATGAAGCTTCTAAGTTGATGTATTAGCCAGTAAGAAGTAGTACAATTCAAGTTTTAGGTATTGATTATTGACTTTTTAGCTGGCTTTGGTGCCTTGGACATGAGCTAGGACCTTAAGATTCTGCATGAAAGGAGGACTAGCAGCCAAGTTGCACGGGAGAATGTGAAAAGTGTTCATATGTAGTAAAAACCTGAGACATCCGTCCGTTTTCGTCATTTGTTATCGAATCGACTTAAAGCCAGATCGTCACATTGGCCGCTCTTCTCTCTGAAACGGTTGTACTTATCGTCTGCAAAGCTATGTCGCCTGCTGCGGTATGCTGAGACACTACAAGCACCATAGTAGAACACAGATGAAGCTTCTAAGTTGATGTAATAGCCAGTAAGAAGTAGTACAATTCAAGTTTTAGGTATTGAATATTGAATTTTTAGCTGGCTTTGGTGCCGTGGACATGAGCTAGGACCTTAATATTCTGCATGAAAGGAGGACTAGCAGCCGAGTTGCATGAGAGAATGTGAAAAGTGTTCAAATGTAGTAAAAACCTGAGAAATCCGTCCGTTTTCGTCATTTGTTATCGAATCGACTTAGAGCCAGATCGTCACATTGGCCGCTTTTCTCTCTGAAACGGTTGTACTTATCGTCTACAAAGCTATGTCGCGTGCTGCGTTATGCGGAGACACTAAAAGCACCATAGTAGAACACAGATGAAGCTTCTAAGTTGATGTAATAGCCAGTAAGAAGAAGTACAATTCAAGTTTTAGGTATCGATTATTGACTTTTTAGCTGGCTTTGGTGCCTTGGACATGAGCTAAGACCTTATGATTCTGCATGAAAGGTGGACTAGCAGCCGAGTTGCACGGGAGAATGTGAAAAGTGTTCATATGTAGTAAAAACCTGAGAAATCCGTCCGTTTTCGTCATTTGTTATCGAATCGACTTAAAGCCAGATCGTCACATTGGCCGATCTTCTCTCTGAAACGGATGTACTTATCGTCTGCAAAGCTATGTCGCGTGCTGCGGTATGCTGAGAAACTATAAGCACCATAGTAGAACACAGATCAAGCTTCTAAATTGATGTAATAGCCAGTAAGAAGTAGTACAATTCAAGTTATAGGTATCGAATATTGACCTTTTAGCTGGCTTTGGTGCTTTGGACATGAGCTAGGACCTTAAGATTCTGCATGAAAGGAGGACTAGCAGCCGAGTTGCAGGGGAGAATGTGAAAAGTGTTCATATGTAGTAAAAACCTGAGAAATCCGTCCGTTTTGGTCATTTGTTATCGAATCGACTTACAGCCAGATCGTCACATTGGCCGATCTTCTCTCTGAAACGGATGTACTTATCGTCTGCAAAGCTATGTCGCGTGCTGCGGTATGCTGAGACACTATAAGCACCATAGTAGAACACAGATAAAGCTTCTAAGTTGATGTAATAGCCAGTAAGAAGCAGTACATTTCAAGTTTTAGGTATTGATTATTGACTTTTTAGCTGGCTTTGGTGCCTTGGACATGAGCTAGGACCTTAAGATTCTGCATGAAAGGAGGACCAGCAGCCGAGTTGCACGGGAGAATGTGATAAGTGTTCATATGTAGTAAAAACCTGAGAAATCCGTCCGTTTTCGTCATTTGTTATCGAATCGACTTAAAGCCAGATCGTCACATTGGCCGATCTTCTCTCTGAAACGGATGTACTTATCGTCTGCAAAGCTATGTCGCGTGCTGCGGTATGCTGAGACACTATAAGCACCATAGTAGAACACAGATCAAGCTTCTAAGTTGATGTAATAGCCAGTAAGAAGTTGTACAATTCAAGTTTTAGGTATTGAATATTGACCTTCTAGCTGGCTTTGGTGCTTTGGACATGAGCTAGGACCTTAAGATTCTGCATTAAAGGAGGACTAGCAGCCGAGTTGCAGGGGAGAATGTGAAAAGTGTTCATATGTAGTAAAAACCTGAGAAATCCGTCCGTTGTGGTCATTTGTTATCGAATCGACTTAAAGCCAGATCGTCACATTGGCCGCTCTTCTCTCTGAAACGTTTGTACTTATCGTCTGCAAAGCTATGTCGCGTGCTGCGGTATGTGGAGACACTAAAAGCACCATAGTAGAACACAGATGAAGCTTCTAAGTTAATGTAATAGCCAGTAAGAAGCAGTCCAATTCAAGTTTTAGGTATCGATTATTGACTTTTTAGCTGGCTTTGGTGCCTTGGACATGAGCTAGGACCCTAAGATTCTGCATGAAAGGAGGACTAGCAGCCGAGTTGCACGGGAGAATGTGAAAAGTGTTCATATGTAGTAAAAACCTTAGAAATCCGTCCGTTTTCGTCATTTGTTATCGAATCGACTTAAAGCCAGATCGTCACATTGGCCGATCTTCTCTCTGAAACGGATGTACTTATCGTCTGCAAAACTATGTCGCGTGCTGCGGTATGCGGAGAAACTAAAAGCAACGTAGTAGAACGCAGATGAAGCTTCTAAGTTGATGTAATAGCCAGTAAGAAGCAGTACATTTCAAGTTTTAGGTATTGATTATTGACTTTTTAGCTGGCTTTGGTGCCTTGGACATGAGCTAGGACCTTAAGATTCTGCATGAAGGGAGGACTAGCAGCCGAGTTGCACGGGAGAATGTGAAAAGTGTTCATATGTAGTAAAAACCTGAGAAATCTGTCCGTTTTCGTCATTTGTTATCGAATCGACTTAAAGCCAGATCGTCACATTGGCCGCTCTTCTCTCTGAAACGGTTGTACTTATCGTCTGCAAAGCTATGTCGCGTACTGCGGTATTCGGAGACACTAAAAGCAACATGGTAGAACACAGATGAAGCTTCTAAAATGATGTAATAGCCAGCAAGAAGTAGTACAATTCAAGTTTTAGGTATCGATTATTGACTTTTTAGCTGGCTTTGGTGCCTTGGACATGAGCTAGGACCATAAGATTCGGCATGAAAGGAGGACTAGCAGCCAAGTTGCACGGGAGAATGTGAAAAGTGTTCATATGTAGTAAAAAACTGAGACATCCGTCCGTTTTCGTCATTTGTTATCGAATCGACTTAAAGCCAGATCGTCACATTGGCCGCTCTTCTCTCTGAAACGGTTGTACTTATCGTCTGCAAAACTATGTCGCGTGCTGCGGTATGCGGAGAAACTAAAAGCAACGTAGTAGAACGCAGATGAAGCTTCTAAGTTGATGTAATAGCCAGTAAGAAGCAGTACATTTCAAGTTTTAGGTATTGATTATTGACTTTTTAGCTGGCTTTGGTGCCTTGGACATGAGCTAGGACCTTAAGATTCTGCATGAAAGGAGGACTAGCAGCCGAGTTGCACGGGAGAATGTGAAAAGTGTTCATATGTAGTAAAAACCTGAGAAATCCGTCCGTTTTCGTCATTTGTTATCGAATCGACTTAAAGCCAGATCGTCACATTGGCCGCTCTTCTCTCAGAAACGGTTGTACTTATCGTCTGCAAAGCTATGTCGCGTACTGCGGTATTCGGAGACACTAAAAGCAACATAGTAGAACACAGATGAAGCTTCTAAAATGATGTAATAGCCAGTAAGAAGTAGTACAATTCAAGTTTTAGGTATCGATTATTGACTTTTTAGCTGGCTTTGGTGCCTTGGACATGAGCTAGGACCTTAAGATTCTGCATGAAAGGAGGACTAGCAGCCGAGTTGCACGGGAGAATGTGAAAAGTGTTCATATGTAGTAAAAATCTGAGAAATCCGTCCGTTTTCGTCATTTGTTACCAAATCGACTTAAAGCCAGATCGTCACATTGGCCGATCTTCTCTCTGAAACGGTTGTACTTATCGTCTGCAAAGCTATGTCGCGTGTTGCCGTAGGCGGAAACAGGAAAAGCACCATAATAGAACACAGATGAAGCTTCTAAGTTGATGTAATAGCCAGTAAGAAGTAGTCCAATTCAAGTTTTAGGTATCGGTTATTGACTTTTTAGCTGGCTTTGGTGCCTTGGACATGAGCTAGGACCTTAAGATTCTGCATGAAAGGAGGACTAGCAGCCGAGTTGCACGGGAGAATGTGAAAAGTGTTCATATGTAGTAAAAACCTGAGAAATCCGTCCGTTTTCGTCATTTGTTATCGAATCGACTTAAAGCCAGATCGACACATTGGCCGCTCTTCTCTCTGAAACGGTTGTACTTATCGTCTGCAAAGCTTTGTCGCGTGCTGCGGTATGCTGAGACACTACAAGCACCATAGTAGAACACAGATGAAGCTTCTAAGTTGAGGTAATAGCCAGTAAGAGGTAGTACAATTCAAGTTTTAGGTATTGAATATTGACCTTTTAGCTGGCTTTGGTGCCTTGGACATGAGATAGGACCTTAAGATTCTGCATGAAAGGAGGACTAGCAGCCGAGTTGCACGGGAGAATGTGAAAAGGGTTCATATGTAATAAAAACCTGAGACATCCGTCCGTTTTCGTCATTTGTTATCGAATCGACTTAAAGCCAGATCGTCACATTGGCCGATCTTCTCTCTGAAACGGATGTACTTATCGTCTGCAAAGCTATGTCGCGTGCTGCGGTATGCTGAGACACTATAAGCACCATAGTAGAACACAGATCAAGCTTCTAAGTTGATGTAATAGCCAGTAAGAAGTTGTACAATTCAAGTTTTAGGTATTGAATATTGACCTTCTAGCTGGCTTTGGTGCTTTGGACATGAGCTAGGACCTTAAGATTCTGCATTAAAGGAGGACTAGCAGCCGAGTTGCAGGGGAGAATGTGAAAAGTGTTCATATGTAGTAAAAACCTGAGAAATCCGTCCGTTGTGGTCATTTGTTATCGAATCGACTTAATGCCAGATCGTCACATTGGCCGCTCTTCTCTCTGAAACGTTTGTACTTATCGTCTGCAAAGCTATGTCGCGTGCTGCGGTATGTGGAGACACTAAAAGCACCATAGTAGAACACAGATGAAGCTTCTAAGTTAATGTAATAGCCAGTAAGAAGCAGTCCAATTCAAGTTTTAGGTATCGATTATTGACTTTTTAGCTGGCTTTGGTGCCTTGGACATGAGCTAGGACCCTAAGATTCTGCATGAAAGGAGGACTAGCAGCCGAGTTGCACGGGAGAATGTGAAAAGTGTTCATATGTAGTAAAAACCTTAGAAATCCGTCCGTTTTCGTCATTTGTTATCGAATCGACTTAAAGCCAGATCGTCACATTGGCCGATCTTCTCTCTGAAACGGATGTACTTATCGTCTGCAAAACTATGTCGCGTGCTGCGGTATGCGGAGAAACTAAAAGCAACGTAGTAGAACGCAGATGAAGCTTCTAAGTTGATGTAATAGCCAGTAAGAAGCAGTACATTTCAAGTTTTAGGTATTGATTATTGACTTTTTAGCTGGCTTTGGTGCCTTGGACATGAGCTAGGACCTTAAGATTCTGCATGAAGGGAGGACTAGCAGCCGAGTTGCACGGGAGAATGTGAAAAGTGTTCATATGTAGTAAAAACCTGAGAAATCTGTCCGTTTTCGTCATTTGTTATCGAATCGACTTAAAGCCAGATCGTCACATTGGCCGCTCTTCTCTCTGAAACGGTTGTACTTATCGTCTGCAAAGCTATGTCGCGTACTGCGGTATTCGGAGACACTAAAAGCAACATGGTAGAACACAGATGAAGCTTCTAAAATGATGTAATAGCCAGCAAGAAGTAGTACAATTCAAGTTTTAGGTATCGATTATTGACTTTTTAGCTGGCTTTGGTGCCTTGGACATGAGCTAGGACCATAAGATTCGGCATGAAAGGAGGACTAGCAGCCAAGTTGCACGGGAGAATGTGAAAAGTGTTCATATGTAGTAAAAAACTGAGACATCCGTCCGTTTTCGTCATTTGTTATCGAATCGACTTAAAGCCAGATCGTCACATTGGCCGCTCTTCTCTCTGAAACGGTTGTACTTATCGTCTGCAAAACTATGTCGCGTGCTGCGGTATGCGGAGAAACTAAAAGCAACGTAGTAGAACGCAGATGAAGCTTCTAAGTTGATGTAATAGCCAGTAAGAAGCAGTACATTTCAAGTTTTAGGTATTGATTATTGACTTTTTAGCTGGCTTTGGTGCCTTGGACATGAGCTAGGACCTTAAGATTCTGCATGAAAGGAGGACTAGCAGCCGAGTTGCACGGGAGAATGTGAAAAGTGTTCATATGTAGTAAAATCCTGAGAAATCCGTCCGTTTTCGTCATTTGTTATCGAATCGACTTAAAGCCAGATCGTCACATTGGCCGCTCTTCTCTCAGAAACGGTTGTACTTATCGTCTGCAAAGCTATGTCGCGTACTGCGGTATTCGGAGACACTAAAAGCAACATAGTAGAACACAGATGAAGCTTCTAAAATGATGTAATAGCCAGTAAGAAGTAGTACAATTCAAGTTTTAGGTATCGATTATTGACTTTTTAGCTGGCTTTGGTGCCTTGGACATGAGCTAGGACCTTAAGATTCTGCATGAAAGGAGGACTAGCAGCCGAGTTGCACGGGAGAATGTGAAAAGTGTTCATATGTAGTAAAAATCTGAGAAATCCGTCCGTTTTCGTCATTTGTTACCAAATCGACTTAAAGCCAGATCGTCACATTGGCCGATCTTCTCTCTGAAACGGTTGTACTTATCGTCTGCAAAGCTATGTCGCGTGTTGCCGTAGGCGAAGACAGGAAAAGCACCATAATAGAACACAGATGAAGCTTCTAAGTTGATGTAATAGCCAGTAAGAAGTAGTCCAATTCAAGTTTTAGGTATCGGTTATTGACTTTTTAGCTGGCTTTGGTGCCTTGGACATGAGCTAGGACCTTAAGATTCTGCATGAAAGGAGGACTAGCAGCCGAGTTGCACGGGAGAATGTGAAAAGTGTTCATATGTAGTAAAAACCTGAGAAATCCGTCCGTTTTCGTCATTTGTTATCGAATCGACTTAAAGCCAGATCGACACATTGGCCGCTCTTCTCTCTGAAACGGTTGTACTTATCGTCTGCAAAGCTTTGTCGCGTGCTGCGGTATGCTGAGACACTACAAGCACCATAGTAGAACACAGATGAAGCTTCTAAGTTGAGGTAATAGCCAGTAAGAGGTAGTACAATTCAAGTTTTAGGTATTGAATATTGACCTTTTAGCTGGCTTTGGTGCCTTGGACATGAGATAGGACCTTAAGATTCTGCATGAAAGGAGGACTAGCAGCCGAGTTGCACGGGAGAATGTGAAAAGGGTTCATATGTAATAAAAACCTGAGACATCCGTCCGTTTTCGTCATTTGTTATCGAATCGACTTAAAGCCACATCGTCACATTGGCCGCTCTTCTCTCTGAAACGGTTGTACTTATCGTCTGCAAAGCTATGTCGCGAGCTGTGGTATGCGGAGACACTAAAATCACCATAGTAGGAACAGATGAAGCATCTAAGTTGATGTAATAGCCAGTAAGAAGTAATCCAATTCAAGTTTTGGGTATCGATTATTGACTTTTTAGCTGGCTTTGGTGCCTTGGACATGAGCTAAGTGCTTAAGATTCTGCATGAAAGGAGGACTAGCAGCCGAGTTGCACGGGAGAATGTGAAAAGTGTTCATATGTAATAATAACCTGAGAAATCCGTCCGTTTTCGTCATTTGTTATCGAATCGACTTAAAACCAGATCGTCACATTGGCCGCTCTTCTCTCTGAAACGGTTGTACTTATCGTCTACAAAGCTATGTCGCGTGCTGCGGTATGCGGAGACACTAAAAGCACCATAGTAGAACACAGATGAAGCTTCTAAGTTAATGTAATAGCCAGTAAGAAGTAGTACAATTCAAGTTTTAGGTATCGATTATTGACTTTTTAGCCGGCTTTGGTGCCTTGGACATGAGCTAGGACCTTAAGATTCTGCATGAAAGGAGGACTAGCAGCCGAGTTGCACGGGAGAATGTGAAAAGTGTTCATATGCAGTAAAAACCTGAGACATCCGTCCGTTTTCGTCATTTGTTATCGAATCGACTTAAAGCCAGATCGTCACATTGGCCGCTCTTCTCTCTGAAACGGTTGTACTTATCGTCTGCAAAGCTATGTCGCGTGCTGCGGTATGCTGAGACACTATAAGCACCATAGTAGAACACAGATCAAGCTTCTAAGTTGATGTAATAGCCAGTAAGAAGTAGTACAATTCAAGTTTTAGGTATTGAATATTGACCTTTTAGCTGGCTTTGGTGCCTTGGACATGAGCTAGGAACTTAAGATTCTGCATGAAAGGAGGACTAGCAGCCGAGTAGCACGGGAGAATGTGAAAAGTGTTCATATGTAGTAAAAACCTGAGACATCCGTCCGTTTTCGTCATTTGTTATCGAATCGACTTAAAGCCAGATCGTCACATTGGCCGCTCTTCTCTCTGAAACGGTTGTACTTATCGTCTGCAAAGCTATGTCGCGTACTGCGGTATTCGGAGACACTAAAAGCAACATAGTAGAACACAGATGAAGCTTCTAAAATGAAGTAATAGCCAGTAAGAAGTAGTACAATTCAAGTTTTAGGTATCGATTATTGACTTTTTAGCTGGCTTTGGTGCCTTGGACATGAGCTAGGACCTTAAGATTCTGCATGAAAGGAGGACTAGCAGCCGAGTTGCACGGGAGAATGAGAAAAGTGTTCATATGTAGTAAAAACCTGAGAAATCCGTCCGTTTTCTTCCTTTGTTACCAAATCGACTTAAAGCCAGATCGTCACATTGGCCGATCTTCTCTCTGAAACGGTTGTACTTATCGTCTACAAAGCTATGTCGCGTGCTGCGGTATGCGGAGACACTAAAAGCACCATAGTAGACCACAGATGAAGTTTCTAAGTTAATGTAATAGCCAGTAAGAAGTAGTACAATTCAAGTTTTAGGTATCGATTATTGACTTTTTAGCTGGCTTTGGTGCCTTGGACATGAGCTAGGACCTTAAGATTCTGCATGAAAGGAGGACTAGCAGCCGAGTTGCACGGGAGAATGGGAAATGTGTTCATATGCAGTAAAAACCTGAGACATCCGTCCGTTTTCGTCATTTGTTATCGAATCGACTTAAAGCCAGATCGTCACATTGGCCGCTCTTCTCTCTGAAACGGTTGTACTTATCGTCTGCAAAGCTATGTCGCGTGCTGCGGTATGCTGTGACACTAAAAGCACCATAGTAGAACACAGATGAAGCTTGTAAGTTGATGTAATACCCAGTAAGAATTAGTACAATTCAAGTTTTAGGTATTGATTATTGACTTTTTAGCTGGCTTTGGTGCCTTGGACATGAGCTAGGACCTTAAGATTCTGCATGAAAGGAGGACTAGCAGCCGAGTTGCACGGGAGAATGTGAAAAGTGTTCATATGTAGTAAATACCTGAGAAATCCGTCCGTTTTCGTCATTTGTTATGGAATCGACTTAAAGCCAGATCGTCACATTGGCCGCTCTTCTCTCTGAAACGGTTGTACTTATCGTCTGCAAAGCTATGTCGCGAGCTGTGGTATGCGGAGACACTAAAATCACCATAGTAGGAACAGATGAAGCATCTAAGTTGATGTAATAGCCAGTAGGAAGTAATCCAATTCAAGTTTTGGGTATCGATTATTGACTTTTTAGCTGGCTTTGGTGCCTTGGACATGAGCTAGGACCTTAAGATTCTGCATGAAAGGAGGACTAGCAGCCGAGTTGCACGGGAGAACGTGAAAAGTGTTCATATGTAATAAAAACCTGAGAAATCCGTCCGTTTTCGTCATTTGTTATGGAATTGACTTAAAGCCAGATCGTCAAATTGGCCGATCTTCTCTCTGAAACGGTTGTACTTATCGTCTACAAAGCTATGTCGCGTGCTGCGGTATGCGGAGACACTAAAAGCACCATAGTAGACCACAGATGAAGTTTCTAAGTTAATGTAATAGCCAGTAAGAAGTAGTACAATTCAAGTTTTAGGTATCGATTATTGACTTTTTAGCTGGCTTTGGTGCCTTGGACATGAGCTAGGACCTTAAGATTCAGCATGAAAGGAGGACTAGCAGCCGAGTTGCACGGGAGAATGTGAAATGTGTTCATATGCAGTAAAAACCTGAGACATCCGTCCGTTTTCGTCATTTGTTATCGAATCGACTTAAAGCCAGATCGTCACATTGGCCGCTCTTCTCTCTGAAACGGTTGTACTTATCGTCTGCAAAGCTATGTCGCGTGCTGCGGTATGCTGTGACACTAAAAGCACCATAGTAGAACACAGATGAAGCTTCTAAGTTAATGTAATAGCCAGTAAGAAGTAGTACAATTCAAGTTTTAGGTATTGAATATTGAATTTTTAGCTGGATTTGGTGCCTTGGACATGAGCTAGGACCTTAATATTCTGCATGAAAGGAGGACTAGCAGCCGAGTTGCATGAGAGAATGTGAAAAGTGTTCAAATGTAGTAAAAACCTGAGAAATACGTCTGTTTTCGTAATTGGTTATCGAATCGACTTAAAGCCAGATCGTCACATTGGCCGCTCTTCTCTCTGAAACGCTTGTACTTATCGTCTGCAAAGCTATGTCGCGTGCTGCGGTATGCGGAGACACTAAAAGCACCATAGTAGAACACAGATGAAGCTTGTAAGTTGATGTAATACCCAGTAAGAATTAGTACAATTCAAGTTTTAGGTATTGATTATTGACTTTTTAGCTGGCTTTGGTGCCTTGGACATGAGCTAGGACCTTAAGATTCTGCATGAAAGGAGGACTAGCAGCCGAGTTGCACGGGAGAATGTGAAAAGTGTTCATATGTAGTAAATACCTGAGAAATCCGTCCGTTTTCGTCATTTGTTATCGAATCGACTTAAAGCCAGATCGTCACATTGGCCGCTCTTCTCTCTGAAACGGTTGTACTTATCGTCTGCAAAGCTATGTCGCGTGCTGCGGTATGCTGAGACACTAAAAGCACCATAGTAGAACACAGATCAAGCTTCTAAGTTGATGTAATAGCCAGTAAGAAGTAGTACAATTCAAGTTTTAGGTATTGAATATTGACCTTTCAGCTGGCTTTGGTGCCTTGGACATGAGCTAGGACCTTAAGATTCTGCATGAAAGGAGGACTAGCAGCCGAGTTGCACGGGAGAATGTGAAAAGTGTTCATATGTAGTAAAAACCTGAGACATCCGTCCGTTTTCGTCATTTGTTATCGAATCGACTTAAAGCCACATCGTCACATTGGCCGCTCTTCTCTCTGAAACGGTTGTACTTATCGTCTGCAAAACTATGTCGCGTGCTGCGGTATGCGGAGAAACTAAAAGCACCGTAGTAGAACACAGATTAAGCTTCTAAGTTGATGTATTAGCCAGTAAGAAGTAGTACAATTCAAGTTTTAGGTATTGATTATTGACTTTTTAGCTGGCTTTGGTGCCTTGGACATGAGCTAGGACCTTAAGATTCTGCATGAAAGGAGGACTAGCAGCCGAGTTGCACGGGAGAATGTGAAAAGTGTTCATATGTAGTAAAAACCTGAGAAATCCGTCTGTTTTCGTCATTTGTTATCGAATCGACCTAATGCCAGATCGTCACATTGGCCGCTCTTCTCTCTGAAACGGTTGTACTTATCGTCTGCAAAACTATGTCGCGTGCTACGGCATGCGGAGAAACTAAAAGCACCGTAGTAGAACACTGATGAAGCTTCTAAGTTGATGTAATAGCCAGTAAGAAGCAGTACAATTCAAGTTTTAGGTATTGATTATTGACTTTTTAGCTGGCTTTGGTGCCTTGGACATGAGCTAGGACCTTAATATTCTGCATGAAAGGAGGACTAGCAGCCGAGTTTCATGAGAGAATGTGAAAATGTTCAAATGTAGTAAAAACCTGAGAAATACGTCTGTTTTCGTAATTGGTTATCGAATCGACTTAAAGCCAGATCGTCACATTGGCCGCTCTTCTCTCTGAAACGCTTGTACTTATCGTCTGCAAAGCTATGTCGCGTGCTGCGGTATGCGGAGACACTAAAAGCACCATACTAGAACACAGATGAAGCTTGTAAGTTGATGTAATACCCAGTAAGAATTAGTACAATTCAAGTTTTAGGTATTGATTATTGACTTTTTAGCTGGCTTTGGTGCCTTGGACATGAGCTAGGACCTTAAGATTCTGCATGAAAGGAGGACTAGCAGCCGAGTTGCACGGGAGAATGTGAAAAGTGTTCATATGTAGTAAATACCTGAGAAATCCGTCCGTTTTCGTCATTTGTTATCGAATCGACTTAAAGCCAGATCGTCACATTGGCCGCTCTTCTCTCTGAAACGGTTGTACTTATCGTCTGCAAAGCTATGTCGCGTGCTGCGGTATGCTGAGACACTAAAAGCACCATAGTAGAACACAGATCAAGCTTCTAAGTTGATGTAATAGCCAGAAAGAAGTAGTACAATTCAAGTTTTAGGTATTGAATATTGACCTTTTAGCTGGCTTTGGTGCCTTGGACATGAGCTAGGACCTTAAGATTCTGCATGAAAGGAGGACTAGCAGCCGAGTTGCACGGGAGAATGTGAAAAGTGTTCATATGTAGTAAAAACCTGAGACATCCGTCCGTTTTCGTCATTTGTTATCGAATCGACTTAAAGCCACATCGTCACATTGGCCGCTCTTCTCTCTGAAACGCTTGTACTTATCGTCTGCAAAGCTATGTCGCGTGCTGCGGTATGCTGAGACACTAAAAGCACCACAGTAGAACACAGATCAAGCTTCTAAGTTGATGTAATAGCCAGTAAGAAGTAGTACAATTCAAGTTTTAGGTATTGAATATTGACCTTTTAGCTGGCTTTGGTGCCTTGGACATGAGCTAGGAACTTAAGATTCTGCATGAATGGAGGACTAGCAGCCGAGTAGCACGGGAGAATGTGAAAAGTGTTCATATGTAGTAAAAACCTGAGACATCCGTCCGTTTTCGTCATTTGTTATCGAATCGACTTAAAGCCAGATCGTCACATTGGCCGCTCTTCTCTCTGAAACGGTTGTACTTATCGTCTGCAAAGCTATGTCGCGTACTGCGGTATTCGGAGACACTAAAAGCAACATAGTAGAACACAGATGAAGCTTCTAAAATTATGTAATAGCCTGTAAGAAGTAGTACAATTCAAGTTTTAGGTATCGATTATTGACTTTTTAGCTGGCGTTGGTGCCTTGGACATGAGCTAGGACCTTAAGATTCTGCATGAAAGGAGGACTAGCAGCCGAGTTGCACGGGAGAATGTGAAAAGTGTTCATATGTAGTAAAAACCTGAGAAATCCGTCCGTTTTCGTCATTTGTTACCAAATCGACTTAAAGCCAGATCGTCACATTGGCCGAGCTTCTCTCTGAAACGGTTGTACTTATCGTCTGCAAAGCTATGTCGCGTGTTGCCGTAGGCGGAAACAGGAAAAGCACCATAATAGAACACAGATGAAGCTTCTAAGTTGATGTAATAGCCAGTAAGAAGTAGTACAATTCAAGTTTTAGGTATTGATTATTGACTTTTTAGCTGGCTTTGGTGCCTTGGACATGAGCTAGGACCTTAAGATTCTGCATGAAAGGAGGACTAGCAGCCGAGTTGCACGGGAGAAAGTGAAAAGTGTTCATATGTAGTAAATACCTGAGAAATCCGTCCGTTTTCGTCATTTGTTATCGAATCGACTTTAAGCCAGATCGACACATTGGCCGCTCTTCTCTCTGAAACGGTTGTACTTATCGTCTGCAAAGCTTTGTCGCGTGCTTCGGTATGCTGAGACACTACAAGCACCATAGTAGAACACAGATGAAGCTTCTAAATTGAGGTAATAGCCAGTAAGAGGTAGTACAATTCAAGTTTTAGGTATTGAATATTGACCATTTAGCTGGCTTTGGTGCCTTGGACATGAGATAGGACCTTAAGATTCTGCATGAAAGGAGGACTAGCAGCCGAGTTGCACGGGAGAATGTGAAAAGTGTTCATATGTAATAAAAACCTGAGACATCCGTCCGTTTTCGTCATTTGTTATCGAATCGACTTAAAGCCACATCGTCACATTGGCCGCTTTTCTCTCTGAAACGGTTGTACTTATCGTCTGCAAAGCTATGTCGCGAGCTGTGGTATGCGGAGACACTAAAATCACCATAGTAGGAACAGATGAAGCATCTAAGTTGATGTAATAGCCAGTAGGAAGTAATCCAATACAAGTTTTGGGTATCGATTATTGACTTTTTAGCTGGCTTTGGTGCCTTGGACATGAGCTAGGACCTTAAGATTCTGCATGAAAGGAGGACTAGCAGCCGAGTTGCACGGGAGAATGTGAAAAGTGTTCATATGTAATAAAAACCTGAGAAATCCGTCCGTTTTCGTCATTTGTTATCGAATTGACTTAAAGCCAGATCGTCAAATTGGCCGATCTTCTCTCTGAAACGGTTGTACTTATCGTCTACAAAGCTATGTCGCGTGCTGCGGTATGCGGAGACACTAAAAGCACCATAGTAGAACACAGATGAAGCTTCTAAGTTAATGTAATAGCCAGTAAGAAGTAGTACAATTCAAGTTTTAGGTATCGATTATTGACTTTTTAGCTGGCTTTGGTGCCTTGGACATGAGCTAGGACCTTAAGATTCTGCATGAAAGGAGGACTAGCAGGCGAGTTGCACGGGAGAATGTGAAATGTGTTCATATGCAGTAAAAACCTGAGACATCCGTCCGTTTTCGTCATTTGTTATCGAATCGACTTAAAGCCAGATCGTCACGTTGGCCGCTCTTCTCTCTGAAACGGTTGTACTTATCGTCTGCAAAGCTATGTCGCGTGCTGCGGTATGCTGAGACACTAAAAGCACCATAGTAGAACACAGATGAAGCTTCTAAGTTAATGTAATAGCCAGTAAGAAGTAGTACAATTCAAGTTTTAGGTATTGAATATTGAATTTTTAGCTGGATTTGGTGCCTTGGACATGAGCTAGGACCTTAATATTCTGCATGAAAGGAGGACTAGCAGCCGAGTTGCATGAGCGAATGTGAAAGGTGTTCAAATGTAGTAAAAACCTGAGAAATACGTCTGTTTTCGTAATTGGTTATCGAATCGACTTAAAGCCAGATCGTCACATTGGCCGCTCTTCTCTCTGAAACGCTTGTACTTATCGTCTGCGAAGCTATGTCGCGTGCTGCGGTATGCGGAGACACTAAAAGCACCATAGTAGAACACAGATGAAGCTTGTAAGTTGATGTAATACGCAGTAAGAATTAGTACAATTCAAGTTTTAGGTATTGATTATTGACTTTTTAGCTGGCTTTGGTGCCTTGGACATGAGCTAGGACCTTAAGATTCTGCATGAAAGGAGGACTAGCAGCCGAGTTGCACGGGAGAATGTGAAAAGTGTTCATATGTAGTAAAAACCTGAGAAATCCGTCCGTTTTCGTCATTTGTTATCGAATCGACTTAAAGCCAGATCGTCACATTGGCCGCTCTTCTCTCTGAAACGGTTGTACTTATCGTCTGCAAAGCTATGTCGCGTGCTGCGGTATGCTGAGACACTAAAAGCACCATAGTAGAACACAGATCAAGCTTCTAAGTTGATGTAGTAGCCAGTAAGAAGTAGTACAATTCAAGTTTTAGGTATTGAATATTGACCTTTCAGCTGGCTTTGGTGCCTTGGACATGAGCTAGGACCTTAAGATTCTGCATGAAAGGAGGACTAGCAGCCGAGTTGCACGGGAGAATGTGAAAAGTGTTCATATGTAGTAAAAACCTGAGAAATCCGTCTGTTTTCGTCATTTGTTATCGAATCGACCTAAAGCCAGATCGTCACATTGGCCGCTCTTCTCTCTGAAACGGTTGTACTTATCGTCTGCAAAACTATGTCGCGTGCTACGGCATGCGGAGAAACTAAAAGCACCGTAGTAGAACACTGATGAAGCTTCTAAGTTGATGTAATAGCCAGTAAGAAGCAGTACAATTCAAGTTTTAGGTATTGATTATTGACTTTTTAGCTGGCTTTGGTGCCTTGGACATGAGCTAGGACCTTAATATTCTGCATGACAGGAGGACTAGCAGCCGAGTTTCATGAGAGAATGTGAAAATGTTCAAATGTAGTAAAAACCTGAGAAATACGTCTGTTTTCGTAATTGGTTATCGAATCGACTTAAAGCCAGATCGTCACATTGGCCGCTCTTCTCTCTGAAACGCTTGTACTTATCGTCTGCAAAGCTATGTCGCGTGCTGCGGTATGCGGAGACACTAAAAGCACCATACTAGAACACAGATGAAGCTTGTAAGTTGATGTAATACCCAGTAAGAATTAGTACAATTCAAGTTTTAGGTATTGATTATTGACTTTTTAGCTGGCTTTGGTGCCTTGGACGTGAGCTAGGACCTTAAGATTCTGCATGAAAGGAGGACTAGCAGCCGAGTTGCACGGGAGAATGTGAAAAGTGTTCATATGTAGTAAATACCTGAGAAATCCGTCCGTTGTGGTCATTTGTTATCGAATCGACTTAAAGCCAGATCGTCACATTGGCCGCTCTTCTCTCTGAAACGGTTGTACTTATCGTCTGCAAAGCTATGTCGCGTGCTGCGGTATGCTGAGACACTAAAAGCACCATAGTAGAACACAGATCAAGCTTCTAAGTTGATGTAATAGCCAGTAAGAAGTAGTACAATTCAAGTTTTAGGTATTGAATATTGACCTTTTAGCTGGCTTTGGTGCCTTGGACATGAGCTAGGACCTTAAGATTCTGCATGAAAGGAGGACTAGCAGCCAAGTTGCACGGTAGAATGTGAAAAGTGTTCATATGTAGTAAAAACCTGAGAAATCCGTCCGTTTTCGTCATTTGTTATCGAATCGACTTAAAGCCAGATCGTCACATTGGCCGCTCTTCTCTCTGAAACGGTTGTACTTATCGTCTGCAAAGCCATGTCGCGTACTGCGGTATTCGGAGACACTAAACGCACCATAGTAGAACACAGATGAAGCTTCTAAAATGATCTAATAGCTAGTAAGAAGTAGTACAATTCAAGTTTTAGGTAACGGTTATTGACTTTTTAGCTGGCTTTGGTGCCTTGGACATTAGCTAGGACCTTAAGATTCTGCATGAAAGGAGGACTAGCAGCCGAGTTGCACGGGAGATTGTGAAGTGTTCATATGTAGTAAAAACCTGAGAAATCCGTCCGTTTTCGTCATTTGTTATCGAATCGACTTAAAAGCCAGATCGTCACATTGGCCGATCTTCTCTCTGAAACGGTTGTACTTATCGTCTTCAAAGCTATGTCGCGTGTTGCCGTAGGCGGAAACAGGAAAAGCACTATAATAGAACACAGATGAAGCTTCTAAGTTGATGTAATAGCCAGTAAGAAGTAGTCCAATTCAAGTTTTATGTATCGGTTATTGACGTTTTAGCTGGCTTTGGTGCCTTGGACATGAGCTAGGACCTTAAGATTCTGCATGAAAGGAGGACTAGCAGCCGAGTTGCACGGGAGAATGTGAAAAGTGTTCATATGTAGTAAAAACCAGAGAAATCCGTCCGTTTTCGTCATTTGTTATCGAATCGACTTAAAGCCAGATCGTCACATTGGCCGATCTTCTCTCTGAAATGGTTGTACTTATCGTCTAAAAAGCTATGTCGCGTGTTGCCATAGGCGGAAACATGAAAAGCACCATAATAGAACACAGATGAAGCTTCTAAGTTGATGTAATAGCCAGTAAGCAGTAGTCCAATTCAAGTTTTAGGTATCGATTATTGACTTTTTAGCTGGCTTTGGTGCCTTGGACATGAGCTAGGACCTTAAGATTCTGCATGAAAGAGGACTAGCAGCCGAGTTGCACGGGAGAATGTGAAAAGTGTTCATATGTAGTAAAAACCTGAGAAATCCGTCCGTTTTCGTCATTTGTTATCGCATCGACTTAGAGCCACATCGACACATTGGCCGCTCTTCTCTCTGAAACGGTTGTACTTATCGTCTGCAAAACTATGTCGCGTGCTGCGGTATGCGGAGAAACTAAAAGCACCGTAGTAGAACACAGATTAAGCTTCTAAGTTGATGTATTAGCCAGTAAGAAGTAGTACAATTCAAGTTTTAGGTATTGATTATTGACTTTTTAGCTGGCTTTGGTGCCTTGGACATGAGCTAGGACCTTAAGATTCTGCATGAAAGGAGGACTAGCAGCCAAGTTGCACGGGAGAATGTGAAAAGTGTTCATATGTAGTAAAAACCTGAGAAATCCGTCTGTTTTCGTCATTTGTTATCGAATCGACCTAAAGCCAGATCGTCACATTGGCCGCTCTTCTCTCTGAAACGGTTGTACTTATCGTCTGCAAAACTATGTCGCGTGCTGCGGCATGCGGAGAAACTAAAAGCACCGTAGTAGAACACAGATGAAGCTTCTAAGTTGATGTAATAGCCAGTAAGAAGCAGTACAATTCAAGATTTAGGTATTGATTACTGACTTTTTAGCTGGCTTTGGTGGCTTGGACATGAGCTAGGACCTTAATATTCTGCGTGAAAGGAGGACTAGCAGCCGAGTTTTATGAGAGAATGTGAAAAGTGTTCAAATGTAGTAAAAACCTGAGAAATACGTCTGTTTTCGTAATTGGTTATCGAATCGACTTAAAGCCAGATCGTCACATTGGCCGCTCTTCTCTCTGAAACGCTTGTACTTATCGTCTGCAAAGCTATGTCGCGTGCTGCGGTATGCGGAGACACTAAAAGCACCATACTAGAACACAGATGAAGCTTGTAAGTTGATGTAATACCCAGTAAGAATTAGTACAATTCAAGTTTTAGGTATTGATTATTGACTTTTTAGCTGGCTTTGGTGCCTTGGACATGAGCTAGGACCTTAAGATTCTGCATGAAAGGAGGACTAGCAGCCGAGTTGCACGGAAGAATGTGAAAAGTGTTCATATGTAGTAAATACCTGAGAAATCCGTCCGTTGTGGTCATTTGTTATCGAATCGACTTAAAGCCAGATCGTCACATTGGCCGCTCTTCTCTCTGAAACGGTTGTACTTATCGTCTGCAAAGCTATGTCGCGTGCTGCAGTATGCTGAGACACTAAAAGCACCATAGTAGAACACAGATCAAGCTTCTAAGTTGATGTAATAGCCAGTAAGAAGTAGTACAATTCAAGTTTTAGGTATTGAATATTGACCTTTTAGCTGGCTTTGGTGCCTTGTACATGAGCTAGGACCTTAAGATTCTGCATGAAAGGAGGACTAGCAGCCGAGTTGCACGGGAGAATGTGAAAAGTGTTCATATGTAGTAAAAACCTGAGACATCCGTCCGTTTTCGTCATTTGTTATCGAATCGACTTAAAGCCACATCGTCACATTGGCCGCTCTTCTCTCTGAAACGGTTGTACTTATCGTCTGCAAAACTATGTCGCGTGCTACGGCATGCGGAGAAACTAAAAGCACCGTAGTAGAACACTGATGAAGCTTCTAAGTTGATGTAATAGCCAGTAAGAAGCAGTACAATTCAAGTTTTAGGTATTGATTATTGACTTTTTAGCTGGCTTTGGTGCCTTGGACATGAGCTAGGACCTTAATATTCTGCATGAAAGGAGGACTAGCAGCCGAGTTTCATGAGAGAATGTGAAAATGTTCAAATGTAGTAAAAACCTGAGAAATACGTCTGTTTTCGTAATTGGTTATCGAATCGACTTAAAGCCAGATCGTCACATTGGCCGCTCTTCTCTCTGAAACGCTTGTACTTATCGTCTGCAAAGCTATGTCGCGTGCTGCGGTATGCGGAGACACTAAAAGCACCATACTAGAACACAGATGAAGCTTGTAAGTTGATGTAATACCCAGTAAGAATTAGTACAATTCAAGTTTTAGGTATTGATTATTGACTTTTTAGCTGGCTTTGGTGCCTTGGACATGAGCTAGGACCTTAAGATTCTGCATGAAAGGAGGACTTGCAGCCGAGTTGCACGGGAGAATGTAAAAAGTGTTCATATGTAGTAAATACCTGAGAAATCCGTCCGTTGTGGTCATTTGTTATCGAATCGACTTAAAGCCAGATCGTCACATTGGCCGCTCTTCTCTCTGAAACGGTTGTACTTATCGTCTGCAAAGCTATGTCGCGTGCTGCGGTATGCTGAGACACTAAAAGCACCGTAGTAGAACACAGATCAAGCTTCTAAGTTGATGTAATAGATAGTAAGAAGTAGTACAATTCAAGTTTTAGGTATTGAATATTGACCTTTTAGCTGGCTTTGGTGCCTTGGACATGAGCTAGGACCTTAAGATTCTGCATGAAAGGAGGACTAGCAGCCGAGTTGCACTGGAGAATGTGAAAAGTGTTCATATGTAGTAAAAACCTGAGACATCCGTCCGTTTTCGTCATTTGTTATCGAATCGACTTAAAGCCACATCGTCACATTGGCCACTCTTCTCTCTGAAATGGTTGTACTTACCGTCTGCAAAACTATGTCGCCTGCTGCGGTATGCGGAGAAACTAAAAGCACCGTAGTAGAACACAGATTAAGCTTCTAAGTTGACGTATTAGCCAGTAAGAAGTAGTACAATTCAAGTTTTAGGTATTGATTATTGACTTTTTAGCTGGCTTTGGTGCCTTGGACATGAGCTAGGACCTTAAGATTCTGCATGAAAGGAGGACTAGCAGCCAAGTTGCACGGTAGAATGTGAAAAGTGTTCATATGTAGTAAAAACCTGAGAAATCCGTCTGTTTTCGTCATTTGTTATCGAATCGACCTAAAGCCAGATCGTCACATTGGCCGCTCTTCTCTCTGAAACGGTTGTACTTATCGTCTGCAAAACTATGTCGCGTGCTGCGGCATGCGGAGAAACTAAAAGCACCGTAGTAGAACACAGATGAAGCTTCTAAGTTGATGTAATAGCCAGTAAGAAGCCGTACAATTCAAGTTTTAGGTATTGATTATTGACTTTTTAGCTGGCTTTGGTGCCTTGGACATGAGCTAGGACCTTAAGATTCTGCATGAAATGAGGACTAGCAGCCGAGTTCCACGGGAGAATGTGAAAAGTGATCATATGTAGTAAAAACCTGAGAAATCCGTCCGTTTTCGTCATTTGTTATCGAATCGACTTAAAGCCAGATCGTCACATTGGCCGATCTTCTCTCTGAAACGGTTGTACTTATCGTCTGCAAAGCCATGTCGCGTACTGCGGTATTCGGAGACACTAAACGCACCATAGTAGAACACAGATGAAGCTTCTAAAATGATCTAATAGCCAGTAAGAAGTAGTACAATTCAGGTTTTAGGTAACGGTTATTGACTTTTTAACTGGCTTTGGTGCCTTGGACATTACCTAGGACCTTAAGAGTCAGCATGAAAGGAGGACTAGCAGCCGAGTTGCACGGGAGATTGTGAAGTGTTCATATGTAGTAAAAACCTGAGAAATCCGTCCGTTTTCGTCATTTCTTATCGAATCGACTTAAAAGCCAGATCGTCACATTGGCCGATCTTCTCTCTGAAACGGTTGTACTTATCGTCTGCAAAGCTATGTCGCGTGTTGCCGTAGGCGGAAACAGGAAAAGCACTATAATAGAACACAGATGAAGCTTCTAAGTTGATGTAATAGCCAGTAAGAAGTAGTCCAATTCAAGTTTTAGGTATCGATTATTGACTTTTTAGCTGGCTTTGGTGCCTTGGACATGAGCTAGGACCTTAAGATTCTGCATGAAAGGAGGACTAGCAGCCGAGTTGCACGGGAGAATGTGAAAAGTGTTCATATGTAGTAAAAACCTGAGAAATCCGTCCGTTTTCGTCATTTGTTATCGCATCGACTTAGAGCCACATCGACACATTGGCCGCTCTTCTCTCTGAAACGGTTGTACTTATCGTCTGCAAAACTATGTCGCGTGCTGCGGTATGCGGAGAAACTAAAAGCACCGTAGTAGAACACAGATTAAGCTTCTAAGTTGATGTATTAGCCAGTAAGAAGTAGTACAATTCAAGTTTTAGGTATTGATTATTGACTTTTTAGCTGGCTTTGGTGCCTTGGACATGAGCTAGGACCTTAAGATTCTGCATGAAAGGAGGACTAGCAGCCGAGTTGCACGGGAGAATGTGAAAAGTGTTCATATGTAGTAAAAACCTGAGAAATCCGTCTGTTTTCGTCATTTGTTATCGAATCGACCTAAAGCCAGATCGTCACATTGGCCGCTCTTCTCTCTGAAACGGTTGTACTTATCGTCTGCAAAACTATGTCGCGTGCTGCGGCATGCGGATAAACTAAAAGCACCGTAGTAGAACACAGATGAAGCTTCTAAGTTGATGTAATAGCCAGTAAGAAGCAGTACAATTCAAGTTTTAGGTATTGATTATTGACTTTTTAGCTGGCTTTGGTGCCTTGGACATGAGCTAGGACCTTAATATTCTGCATGAAAGGAGGACTAGCAGCCGAGTTTTATGAGAGAATGTGAAAAGTGTTCAAATGTAGTAAAATTCTGAGAAATACGTCTGTTTTCGTAATTGGTTATCGAATCGACTTAAAGCCAGATCGTCACATTGGCCGCTCTTCTCTCTGAAACGCTTGTACTTATCGTCTGCAAAGCTATGTCGCGTGCTGCGGTATGCGGAGACACTAAAAGCACCATACTAGAACACAGATGAAGCTTGTAAGTTGATGTAATACCCAGTAAGAATTAGTACAATTCAAGTTTTAGGTATTGATTATTGACTTTTTAGCTGGCTTTGGTGCCTTGGACATGAGCTAGGACCTTAAGATTCTGCATGAAAGGAGGACTAGCAGCCGAGTTGCACGGGAGAATGTGAAAAGTGTTCATATGTAGTAAATACCTGAGAAATCCGTCCGTTGTGGTCATTTGTTATCGAATCGACTTAAAGCCAGATCGTCACATTGGCCGCTCTTCTCTCTGAAACGGTTGTACTTATCGTCTGCAAAGCTATGTCGCGTGATGCGGTATGCTGAGACACTAAAAGCACCATAGTAGAACAGAGATCAAGCTTCTAAGTTGATGTAATAGCCAGTAAGAAGTTGTACAATTCAAGTTTTAGGTATTGAATATTGACCTTTTAGCTGGCTTTGGTGCCTTGGACATGAGCTAGGACCTTAAGATTCTGCATGAAAGGAGGACTAGCAGCCGAGTTGCACGGGAGAATGTGAAAAGTGTTCATATGTAGTAAAAACCTGAGACATCCGTCCGTTTTCGTCATTTGTTATCGAATCGACTTAAAGCCACATCGTCACATTGACCGCTCTTCTCTCTGAAACGGTTGTACTTATCGTCTGCAAAACTATGTCGCCTGCTGCGGTATGCGGAGAAACTAAAAGCACCGTAGTAGAACACAGATTAAGCTTCTAAGTTGATGTATTAGCCAGTAAGAAGTAGTACAATTCAAGTTTTAGGTATTGATTATTGACTTTTTAGCTGGCTTTGGTGCCTTGGACATGAGCTAGGACCTTAAGATTCTGCATGAAAGGAGGACTAGCAGCCAAGTTGCACGGTAGAATGTGAAAAGTGTTCATATGTAGTAAAAACCTGAGAAATCCGTCTTTTTTCGTCATTTGTTATCGAATCGACCTAAAGCCAGATCGTCACATTGGCCGCTCTTCTCTCTGAAACGGTTGTACTTATCGTCTGCAAAACTATGTCGCGTGCTGCGGCATGCGGAGAAACTAAAAGCACCGTAGTAGAACACAGATGAAGCTTCTAAGTTGATGTAATAGCCAGTAAGAAGCAGTACAATTCAAGTTTTAGGTATTGATTATTGACTTTTTAGCTGGCTTTGGTGCCTTGGACATGAGCTAGGACCTTAAGATTCTGCATGAAAGGAGGACTAGCAGCCGAGTTGCACGGGAGAATGTGAAAAGTGTTCATATGTAGTAAAAACCTGAGAAATCCGTCCGTTTTCGTCATTTGTTATCGAATCGACTTAAAGCCAGATCGTCACATTTGCCGCTCTTCTCTCTGAAACGGTTGTACTTATCGTCTGCAAAGCCATGTCGCGTACTGCGGTATTCGGAGACACTAAACGCACCATAGTAGAACACAGATGAAGCTTCTAAAATGATCTAATAGCCAGTAAGAAGTAGTACAATTCAAGTTTTAGGTAACGGTTATTGACTTTTTAGCTGGCTTTGGTGCCTTGGACATTAGCTAGGACCTTAAGATTCTGCATGAAAGGAGGACTAGCAGCCGAGTTGCACGGGAGAATGTGAAGTGTTCATATGTAGTAAAAACCTGAGAAATCCGTCCGTTTTCGTCATTTGTTATCGAATCGACTTAAAAGCCAGATCGTCACATTGGCCGATCTTCTCTCTGAAACGGTTGTACTTATCGTCTGCAAAGCTATGTCGCGTGTTGCCGTAGGCGGAAACAGGAAAAGCACTATAATAGAACACAGATGAAGCTTCTAAGTTGATGTAATAGCCAGTAAGAAGTAGTCCAATTCAAGTTTTATGTATCGGTTATTGACGTTTTAGCTGGCTTTGGTGCCTTGGACATGAGCTAGGACCTTAAGATTCTGCATGAAAGGAGGACTAGCATCCGAGTTGCACGGGAGAATGTGAAAAGTGTTCATATGTAGTAAAAACCAGAGAAATCCGTCCGTTTTCGTCATTTGTTATCGAATCGACTTAAAGCCAGATCGTCACATTGGCCGATCTTCTCTCTGAAATGGTTGTACTTATCGTCTGCATAGCTATGTCGCGTGTTGCCGTAGGCGGAAACAGGAAAAGCACCATAATAGAACACAGATGAAGCTTCTAAGTTGATGTAATAGCCAGTAAGAAGTAGTCCAATTCAAGTTTTAGGTATCGATTATTGACTTTTTAGCTGGCTTTGGTGCCTTGGACATGAGCTAGGACCTTAAGATTCTGCATGAAAGGAGGACTAGCAGCCGAGTTGCACGGGAGAATGTGAAAAGTGTTCATATGTAGTAAAAACCTGAGAAATCCGTCCGTTTTCGTCATTTGTTATCGCATCGACTTAGAGCCACATCGACACATTGGCCGCTCTTCTCTCTGAAACGGTTGTACTTATCGTCTGCAAAGCTCTGTCGCGTGCTGCGGTATGCTGAGACACTACAAGCACCATAGTAGAACACAGATGAAGCTTCTAAGTTGATGTAATAGCCAGTAAGAGGTAGTACAATTCAAGTTATAGGTATTGAATATTGACCTTTTAGCTGGCTTTGGTGCCTTGGACATGAGCTAGGACCTTAAGATTCTGCATGAAAGGAGGACTAGCAGCCGAGTTGCACGGGAGAATGTGAAAAGTGTTCATATGTAGTAAAAACCTGAGACATCCGTCCGTTTTCGTCACTTGTTATTGAATCGATGTAAAGCCAGATCGTCACATTGGCCGCTCTTTTCTCTGAAACGGTTGTACTTATCGTCTGCAAAGCTATGTCGCGTACTGCGGTATTCGGAGACACTAAAAGCACCACAGTAGAACACAGATGTAGCTTCTAAGTTGATGTAATATCCAGTAAGAAGTAGTACAATTCAAATTTTAGGTATCGATTATTGACTTTTTAGCTGGCTTTGGTGCCTTGGACATGAGCTGTTACCTTAAGATTCTGCATGAAAGGAGGACTAGCAGCCGAGTTGCACGAGAGAATGTGAAAAGTGTTCATATGTAGTAAAAACCTGAGAAATCCGTCCGTTTTCGTCATTTGTTATCGAATCGACTTAAAGCCAGATCGTCACATTGGCCGCTCTTCTCTCTGAAACGGTTGTACTTATCGTCTGCAAAACTATGTCGCGTGCTGCGGTATGCGGAGAAACTAAAAGCACCGTAGTAGAACACAGATGAAGCTTCTAAGTTGATGTAATAGCCATTAAGAAGCAGTACAATTCAAGTTTTAGGTATTGATTATTGACTTTTTAGCTGGCTTTGGTGCCTTGGACATGAGCTAGGACCTTAAGATTCTGCATGAAAGGAGGACTACATCTACATCTACATCTACATGACTACTCTGCAATTCACATTTAAGTGCTTGGCAGAGGGTTCATCGAATCACAATCATACTATCTCTCTACTATTCCACTCCCGAACAGCGAGCGGGAAAAACGAACACCTAAACCTTTCTGTTCGAGCTCTGATTTCTCTTATTTTATTTTGATGATCATTCCTACCTATGTAGGTTGGGCTCAACAAAATATTTTCGCATTCGGAAGAGAAAGTTGGTGACTGAAATTTCGTAAAATGCTCTCGCCGCGACGAAAAACGTCTATGCTGTAATGACTTCCATCCCAACTCGTGTATCATATCTGCCACACTCTCTCCCCTATAACGCGATAATACAAAACGAGCTGCCCTTCTTTGCACCCTCTCGATGTCCTCCGTCAATCCCACCTGGTAAGGATCCCACACCGCGCAGCAATATTCTAACAGAGGACGAACGAGTGTAGTGTAAGCTGTCTCTTTAGTGGACTTGTTGCATCTTCTAAGTGTCCTGCCAATGAAACGCAACCTTTGGCTCGCCTTCCCGACAATATTATCTATGTGGTCCTTCCAACTGAAGTTGTTCGTAATTTTAACACCCAGGTACTTAGTTGAATTGACAGCCTTGAGAATTGTACTATTTATCGAGTAATCAAATTCCAACGGATTTCTTTTCGAACTCATGTGGATCATCTCACACTTTTCGTTATGTAGCGTCAACTGCCACCTGACACACCATACAGCAATCTTTTCTAAATCGCTTTGCAACTGACACTGGTCTTCGGATGACCTTACTAGACGGTAAATTACAGCATCATCTGCGAACAACCTAAGAGAACTGCTCAGATTGTCACCCAGGTCATTTATATAGATCAGAAACAGTAGAGGTCCCAGGACGCTTCCCTGGGGAACACCTGATATCACTTCAGTTTTACTCGATGATTTTCCGTCTATTACAACGAACTGCGACCTTCCTGAAAGGAAATCACGAATCCAGTCGCACAACTGAGACGATACCCCATAGCTCCGCAGCTTGATTAGAAGTCGCTTGTGAGGAACGGTGTCAAAAGCTTTCCGGAAATCTAGAAATACGGAATCAACTTGAGATCCCCTGTCGATAGCGGCCATTACCTCGTGCGAATAAAGAGCTAGCTGCGTTGCACAAGAGCGATGTTTTCTGAAGCCATGCTGATTACGTGTCAATAGATCGTTCCCTTAGAGGTGATTCATAATGTTTGAATACAGTATATGCTCCAAAACCCTACTGCAAACCGACGTCAATGATATAGGTCTGTAGTTAAATGGATTACTCCTACTACCCTTCTTGAACACTGGTGCGACCTGCGCAATTTTCCAATCTGTAGGTACAGATCTATCGGTGAGCGAGCGGTTGTATATGAGTGCTAAGTAGGGAGCTATAGTATCAGCGTAATCTGAAAGGAACCTAATCGGTATACAATCTGGACCTGAAGACTTGCCCGTATCAAGCGATTTGAGTTGCTTCGCAACCCCTAAGGTATCTACTTCTAAGAAACTCATGCTAGCAGATGTTCGTGTTTCAAATTCTGGAATATTCCATTCGTCTTCCCTGGTGAAGGAATTTCGGAAAACTGCGTTCAATAACTCCGCTTTAGCGGCACAGTCGTCGATAACAGTACCATCGGCACTGCGCAGCGAAGGTATTGACTGCGTCTTGCCGCTTGTGTACTTTAAATACGACCAGAATTTCTTCGGATTTTCTACCAAATTTCGAGACAATGTTTCGTTGTGGAACCTATTAAAGGCATCTCGCATCGAAGTACGTGCCAAATTTCGCGCGTCTGTAAATTTTAGCCCATCTTCAGGATTTCGCGTTCTTCTGAACATCGCAGCCGAGTTGCACGGGAGAATGTGAAAAGTGTTCATATGTAGTAAAAACCTGAGAAATCCGTCCGTTTTCGTCATTTGTTATCGAATCGACTTAAAGCCAGATCGTCACATTGGCCGCTCTTCTCTCTGAAACGGTTGTACTTATCGTCTGCAAAGCTATGTCGCGTACTGCGGTATTCGGAGACACTAAAAGCACCATAGTAGAACACAGATGAAGCTTCTAAAATGATGTAATAGCCAGTAAGAAGTAGTACCATTCAAGTTTTAGGTATCGGTTATTGACTTTTTAGCTGGCTTTGGTGCCTTGGACATGAGCTAGGACCTTAAGATTCTGCATGAAAGGATGACTAGCAGCCGAGTTGCACGGGAGAATGTGAAAAGTGTTCAAATGTAGTAAAAACCAGAGAAATCCGTCCGTTTTCGTCATTTGTTATCGAATCGACTTAAAGCCAGATCGTCACATTGGCCGATCTTCTCTCTGAAATGGTTGTACTTATCGTCTGCAAAGCTATGTCGCGTGTTGCCGTAGGCGGAAACAGGAAAAGCACCATAATAGAACACAGATGAAGCTTCTAAGTTGATGTAATAGCCAGTAAGAAGTAGTCCAATTCAAGTTTTAGGTATCGATTATTGACTTTTTAGCTGGCTTTGGTGCCTCGGACATGAGCTATGACCTTAAGATTCTGCATAAAAGGAGGACTAGCAGCACAGTAGCACGGGAGAATATGAAAAGTGTTCATATGTAGTAAAAACCTGAGAAATCCGTCCGTTTTCGTCATTTGTTATCGAATCGATGTAAAGCCAGATCGTCACATTGGCCGCTCTTCTCTCTGAAACGGTTGTACTTATCGTCTGCAAAGCTATGTCGCGTACTGCGGTATTCGGAGACACTAAAAGCACCACAGTAGAACACAGATGTAGCTTCTAAGTTGATGTAATATCCAGTAAGAAGTAGTACAATTCAAGTTTTAGGTATCGATTATTGACTTTTTAGCTGGCTTTGGTGCCTTGGACATGAGCTGTTACCTTAAGATTCTGCATGAAAGGAGGACTAGCAGCCGAGTTGCACGGGAGAATGTGAAAAGTGTTCATATGTAGTAAAAACCTGAGAAATCCGTCCGTTTTCGTCATTTGTTATCGAATCGACTTAAAGCCAGATCGTCACATTGGCCGCTCTTCTCTCTGAAACGGTTGTACTTATCGTCTGCAAAGCTATGTCGCGTGCTGCGATATGCTGAGACACTAAAAGCACAATAGTAGAATACAGATCAAGCTTCTAAGTTGATGTAATAGCCAGTAAGAAGTAGTACAATTCAAGTTTTAGGTATTGAATATTGACCTTTTAGCTGGCTTTGGTGCCTTGGACATGAGCTAGGACCCTAAGATTCTGCATGAAAGGAGGATTAGCAGCCGAGTTGCACGGGAGAATGTGAAAAATGTTCATATGTAGTAAAAAAATGAGACATCGGTCCGTTTTCGTCATTTGTTATCGAATCGACTTAAAGCCCCATCGTCACATTGGCCGCTCTTCTCTCTGAAACGGTTGTACTTATCGTCTGCAAAACTATGTCGCGTGCTGCGGTATGCGGAGAAACTAAAAGCGCCGTAGTAGAACACAGATGAAGCTTCTAAGTTGATGTAATAGCCAGTAAGAAGTAGTACAATTCAAGTTTTAGGTATTGATTATTGACTTTTTAGCTGGTTTTGGTGCCTTGGACATGAGCTAGGACCTTAATATTCTGCATGAAAAGAGGACTAGCAGCCGAGTGGCACGGGAGAATGTGAAAAGTGTTCATATGTAGTAAAAACCTTAGAATTCCGTCCGTTTTCGTCATTTGTTATCGAATCGACTTAAAGCCAGATCGTCACATTGGCCGCTCTTCTCTCTGAAACGGTTGTACTTGTCGTCTGCAAAGCTATGTCACGTGCTGCGGTATGCGGAGACACTAAAATCACCACAGTAGAACACAGATGAAGCTTCTAAGTTGATGTAATAGCCAGTAAGAAGTAGTACAATTCAAGTTTTAGGTATTGAATATTGAACTTTTTGCTGGCTTTGGTGCATTGGACATGTGCTAATACCTTAAGATTCTGCATGAAAGTTGGACTAGCAGCCGAGTTGCACGGGAGAATGTGAAAAGTGTTCATATGTAGTACAAACCTGAGAAATCCGTCTGTTTTCGTCATTTGTTATCGAATCGACTGAAAGCCAGATCGTCACATTGGCCGCTCTTCTCTCTGAAACGGTTGTACTTATCGTCTGCAAAGCTATGTCGCGTGTTGCCGTAGGCGGAAACAGGAAAAGCACCATAATAGAACACAGATGAAACTTCTAAGTTGATGTAATAGCCAGTAAGAAGTAGTCCAATTCAAGTTTTAGGTATCGATTATTGACTTTTTAGATGGCTTTGGTGCCTTGGACATGAGCTAGTACCTTAAGATTCTGCATGAAAGGAGGACTAGCAGCCGAGTTGCACGGGAGATTGTGAAAAGTGTTCATATGTAGTAATAACCTGAGAAATCCGTCCTTTTTCGTCATTTGTTATCGAATCGACTTAAAGCCAGATCGTCACATTGGCCGCTCTTCTCTCTGAAGCGGTTGTACTTATCGTCTGCAAAGCTATGTCACGTGCTGCGGTATGTGGTGACACTAAAATCACTTCAGTAGAACACAGATGAAGCTTCTAAGATGATGTAATATCCAGTAAGAAGTAGTACAATTCAAGTTTTAGGTATCGATTATTGACTTTTCAGCTGGCTTTGGTGCATTGGACATGAGCTAGGACCTTAAGATTCTGCATGAAAGGTGGACTAGCAGCCGAGTTCCACGGGAGAATGTGAAAAGTGTTCATATGTAGTAATAACCTGAGAAATACGTCCGTTTTCGTCATTTGTTATCGAATTGACTTAAAGCCAGATCGTCACATTGGCCGCTCTTCTCACTGAAACGGTTGTACTTATCGTCTGCAAAGCTATGTCGCGTGCTGCGGTATGTGGAGACACTAAAAGCACCTTAATAGAACACAGATGAAGCTTCTAAGTTGATGTAATACCCAATAAGAGGTAGTACAATTCAAGTTTTAGGTATCGAATATTGAGTTTTTAGCTGGCTTTGGTGCCTTGGACATGAGCTAGTACCTTAAGATTCTGCATGAAAGGAGGACTAGCAGCCGAGTTCCACGGGAGAATGTGAAAAGTGTTCATATGTAGTAAAAATCACAGAAATCCGTCCGTTTTCGTCATTTGTTATCGAATCGACTTAAAGCCAGATCGTCACATTGGCCGATCTTCTCTCTGAAACGTTTGTACATATCGTCTGCAAAGCTATGTCGCGTGCAGCGGTATGTGGAGACACTAAAATCACCATAGTAGAACACAGAAGAAGCATCTAAGTTGATGTAATAGCCAGTAAGAAGTAGTACAATTCAAGTTTTAGGAATCGATTATTGACTTCTTAGCTAGCTTTGGTGCCTTGGAAATGAGCTAGGACTTTAAGATTCTGCATGTAAGGAGGACTAGCAGCCGAGTTGCACGGGAGAATGTGAAAAGTGTTCATATGTAGTAAAAACCTGAGACATCCGTCCGTTTTCGTCATTTGTTATCGAATCGACTTAAAGCCAGATCGTCACATTGGCCGCTCTTCTCTCTGAAACGGTTGTACTTATCGTCTGCAAAGCTATGTCGCGTGCTGCGGGATGCTGAGACACTAAAAGCGCCATAGTAGACCACAGATCAAGCTTCTAAGTTGATGTAATAGCCAGTAAGAAGTAGTACAATTCAAGATTTAGGTATTGAACATGGATCTTTTAGCTGGCTTTGGTGCCTTGGACATGAGCTAGGACCTTAAGATTCTGCATGAAATGAGGAATAGCAGCCGAGTTGCACGGGAGAATGTGAAAAGTGTTCATATGTAGTAAAAACCTGAGACATCCGTCGGTTTTCGTCATTTGTTATCGAATTGACTTAAAGCCAGATCGTCACATTTTCCGCTCTTCTCTCTGAAACGGTTGTACTTATCGTCTGCAAAGCTATGTCGCGTGCTGCGGTATGTGGAGACACTAAAAGCACCTTAATAGAACACAGATGAAGCTTCTAAGTTGATTTAATACCCAATAAGAGGTAGTACAATTCAAGTTTTAGGTATCGAATATTGAGTTTTTAGCTGGCTTTGGTGCCTTGGACATGAGCTAGTACCTTAAGATTCTGCATGAAAGGAGGACTAGTAGCCGAGTTGCACGGGAGAATGTGAAAAGTGTTCATATGTAGTAATAACCTGAGAAATCCGTCCTTTTTCGTCATTTGTTATCGAATCGACTTAAAGCCAGATCGTCACATTGGCCGCTCTTCTCTCTGGAGCGGTTGTACTTATCGTCTGCAAAGCTATGTCACGTGCTGCGGTATGTGGTGACACTAAAATCACTTCAGTAGAACACAGATGAAGCTTCTAAGTTGATGTAATAGCCAGTAAGAAGTAGTACAATTCAAGTTTTAGGAATCGATTATTGACTTCTTAGCTAGCTTTGGTGCCTTGGAAATGAGCTAGGACTTTAAGATTCTGCATGTAAGGAGGACTAGCAGCCGAGTTGCACGGGAGAATGTGAAAAGTGTTCAAATGTAGTAAAAACCTGAGAAATCCGTCCTTTTTCGTCATTTGTTAGCGAATCGACTTAAAGCCAGATCGTCACATTGGCCGCTCTTCTCTCTGAAACGGTTGTACTTATCGTCTGCAAAACTATGTCGCGTGCTGCGGTATGCGGAGAAACTAAAAGCACCGTAGTAGAACACAGATGAAGCTTCTAAGTTGATGTAATAGCCAGTAAGAAGTAGTACAATTCAAGTTTTAGGTATTCATTATTGACTTTTTAGCTGGTTTTGGTGCCTTGGACATGAGCTAGGACCTTAATATTCTGCATGAAAGGAGGACTAGCAGCCGAGTTGCACGGGAGAATGTGAAAAGTGTTCATATGTAGTAAAAACCTTAGAAATCCGTCCGTTTTCGTCATTTGTTATCGAATCGACTTAAAGCCAGATCGTCACATTGGCCGCTCTTCTCTCTGAAACGGTTGTACTTGTCGTCTGCAAAGCTATGTCACGTGCTGCGATATGCGGAGACACTAAACTCACCACAGTAGAACACAGATGAAGCTTCTAAGTTGATGTAATATTCAGTAAGAAGTAGTACAATTCAAGTTTTAGGTATTGAATATTGAACTTTTTGCTGGCTTTGGTGCATTGGACATGTGCTAATACCTTAAGATTCTGCATGAAAGGAGGACTAGCAGCCGAGTTGCACGGGAGAATGTGAAAAGTGTTCATATGTAGTACAAACCTTAGAAATCCGTCCGTTTTCGTCATTTGTTATCGAATCGACTTAAAGCCAGATCGTCACATTGGCCGCTCTTCTCTCTGAAACGGTTGTACTTATCGTCTGCAAAGCTATGTCGCGTGTTGCCGTAGGCGGAAACAGGAAAAGCACCATAATAGAACACAGATGAAGCTTCTAAGTTGATGTAATAGCCAGTAAGAAGTAGTCCAATTCAAGTTTTAGGTATCGATTATTGACTTTTTAGATGGCTTTGGTGCCTTGGACATGAGCTAGGACTTTAAGATTCTGCATAAAAGGAGGACTAGCAGCCCAGTTGCACGGGAGAATGTGAAAAGTGTTCATATGTAGTAAAAACCTGAGACATCCGTCGGTTTTCGTCATTTGTTATCGAATTGACTTAAAGCCAGATCGTCACATTTTCCGCTCTTCTCTCTGAAGCGGTTGTACTTATCGTCTGCAAAGCTATGTCGCGTGCTGCGGTATGCGGAGACACTAAAAGCACCATAGTAGAACACAGATGATGCTTCTTAGTTGATGTAATAGCCAGTAAGAAGTAGTACAATTCAAGTTTTAGTTATCGGTTATTGACTTTTTACCCTTCTTTGGTGCCTTGGACACGAGCTAGGAACTTAAGATTTTGCATGAAGGAGGACTAGCAGCCGAGTTGCACGGGAGAATGTGAAAAGTGTTCATATGTAGTAAAATATGAGAAATACGTCCGTTTTCGTCATTTGTTATCGAATCGACTTAAAGCCAGATCGTCACATTGGCCGCTCTTCTCTCTGAAAAGGTTGTACTTATCGTCTGCAAAGCTATGTCGCGTGCTGCGGTATGCTGAGACACTAAAAGCACCATAGTAGAACACAGATGAAGCTTCGAAGTTGATGTAATACCCAATAAGAGGTAGTACAATTCAAGTTTTAGGTATCGAATATTGAGTTTTTAGCTGGCTTTGGTGCCTTGGACATGAGCTAGTACCTTAAGATTCTGCATGAAAGGAGGACTAGTAGCCGAGTTGCACGGGAGAATGTGAAAAGTGTTCATATGTAGTAATAACCTGAGAAATCCGTCCTTTTTCGTCATTTGTTATCGAATCGACTTAAAGCCAGATCGTCACATTGGCCGCTCTTCTCTCTGGAGCGGTTGTACTTATCGTCTGCAAAGCTATGTCACGTGCTGCGGTATGTGGTGACACTAAAATCACTTCAGTAGAACACAGATGAAGCTTCTAAGATGATGTAATATCCAGTAAGAAGTAGTTCAATTCAAGTTTTAGGTATCGATTATTGACTTTTCAGCTGGCTTTGGTGCATTGGACATGAGCTAGGACCTTAAGATTCTGCATGAAAAGTGGACTAGCAGCCGAGTTGCACGGGAGAATGTGAAAAGTGTTCATATGTAGTAATAACCTGAGAAATCCGTCCTTTTTCGTCATTTGTTAGCGAATCGACTTAAAGCCAGATCGTCACATTGGCCGCTCTTCTCTCTGAAACGGTTGTACTTATCGTCTGCAAAACTATGTCGCGTGCTGCGGTATTCGGAGAAACTAAAAGCACCGTAGTAGAACACAGATGAAGCTTCTAAGTTGATGTAATAGCCAGTAAGAAGTAGTACAATTCAAGTTTTAGGTATTGATTATTGACTTTTTAGCTGGTTTTGGTGCCTTGGACATGAGCTAGGACCTTAATATTCTGCATGAAAGGAGGACTAGCAGCCGAGTTGCACGGGAGAATGTGAAAAGTGTTCATATGTAGTAATAACCTGAGAAATCCGTCCTTTTTCGTCATTTGTTAGCGAATCGACTTAAAGCCAGATCGTCACATTGGCCGCTCTTCTCTCTGAAACGGTTGTACTTGTCGTCTGCAAAGCTATGTCACGTGCTGCGGTATGCGGAGACACTAAAATCACCACAGTAGAACACAGATGAAGCTTCTAAGTTGATGTAATAGCCAGTAAGAAGTAGTACAATTCAAGTTTTAGGTATTGAATATTGAACTTTTTGCTGGCTTTGGTGCATTGGACATGTGCTAATACCTTAAGATTCTGCATGAAAGTTGGACTAGCAGCCGAGTTGCACGGGAGAATGTGAAAAGTGTTCATATGTAGTACAAACCTGAGAAATCCGTCTGTTTTCGTCATTTGTTATCGAATCGACTGAAAGCCAGATCGTCACATTGGCCGCTCTTCTCTCTGAAACGGTTGTACTTATCGTCTGCAAAGCTATGTCGCGTGTTGCCGTAGGCGGAAACAGGAAAAGCACCATAATAGAACACAGATGAAACTTCTAAGTTGATGTAATAGCCAGTAAGAAGTAGTCCAATTCAAGTTTTAGGTATCGATTATTGACTTTTTAGATGGCTTTGGTGCCTTGGACATGAGCTAGTACCTTAAGATTCTGCATGAAAGGAGGACTAGCAGCCGAGTTGCACGGGAGATTGTGAAAAGTGTTCATATGTAGTAATAACCTGAGAAATCCGTCCTTTTTCGTCATTTGTTATCGAATCGACTTAAAGCCAGATCGTCACATTGGCCGCTCTTCTCTCTGAAGCGGTTGTACTTATCGTCTGCAAAGCTATGTCACGTGCTGCGGTATGTGGTGACACTAAAATCACTTCAGTAGAACACAGATGAAGCTTCTAAGATGATGTAATATCCAGTAAGAAGTAGTACAATTCAAGTTTTAGGTATCGATTATTGACTTTTCAGCTGGCTTTGGTGCATTGGACATGAGCTAGGACCTTAAGATTCTGCATGAAAGGTGGACTAGCAGCCGAGTTCCACGGGAGAATGTGAAAAGTGTTCATATGTAGTAATAACCTGAGAAATACGTCCGTTTTCGTCATTTGTTATCGAATTGACTTAAAGCCAGATCGTCACATTGGCCGCTCTTCTCACTGAAACGGTTGTACTTATCGTCTGCAAAGCTATGTCGCGTGCTGCGGTATGTGGAGACACTAAAAGCACCTTAATAGAACACAGATGAAGCTTCTAAGTTGATGTAATACCCAATAAGAGGTAGTACAATTCAAGTTTTAGGTATCGAATATTGAGTTTTTAGCTGGCTTTGGTGCCTTGGACATGAGCTAGTACCTTAAGATTCTGCATGAAAGGAGGACTAGCAGCCGAGTTCCACGGGAGAATGTGAAAAGTGTTCATATGTAGTAAAAATCACAGAAATCCGTCCGTTTTCGTCATTTGTTATCGAATCGACTTAAAGCCAGATCGTCACATTGGCCGATCTTCTCTCTGAAACGTTTGTACATATCGTCTGCAAAGCTATGTCGCGTGCAGCGGTATGTGGAGACACTAAAATCACCATAGTAGAACACAGAAGAAGCATCTAAGTTGATGTAATAGCCAGTAAGAAGTAGTACAATTCAAGTTTTAGGAATCGATTATTGACTTCTTAGCTAGCTTTGGTGCCTTGGAAATGAGCTAGGACTTTAAGATTCTGCATGTAAGGAGGACTAGCAGCCGAGTTGCACGGGAGAATGTGAAAAGTGTTCATATGTAGTAAAAACCTGAGACATCCGTCCGTTTTCGTCATTTGTTATCGAATCGACTTAAAGCCAGATCGTCACATTGGCCGCTCTTCTCTCTGAAACGGTTGTACTTATCGTCTGCAAAGCTATGTCGCGTGCTGCGGGATGCTGAGACACTAAAAGCGCCATAGTAGACCACAGATCAAGCTTCTAAGTTGATGTAATAGCCAGTAAGAAGTAGTACAATTCAAGATTTAGGTATTGAACATGGATCTTTTAGCTGGCTTTGGTGCCTTGGACATGAGCTAGGACCTTAAGATTCTGCATGAAATGAGGAATAGCAGCCGAGTTGCACGGGAGAATGTGAAAAGTGTTCATATGTAGTAAAAACCTGAGACATCCGTCGGTTTTCGTCATTTGTTATCGAATTGACTTAAAGCCAGATCGTCACATTTTCCGCTCTTCTCTCTGAAACGGTTGTACTTATCGTCTGCAAAGCTATGTCGCGTGCTGCGGTATGTGGAGACACTAAAAGCACCTTAATAGAACACAGATGAAGCTTCTAAGTTGATTTAATACCCAATAAGAGGTAGTACAATTCAAGTTTTAGGTATCGAATATTGAGTTTTTAGCTGGCTTTGGTGCCTTGGACATGAGCTAGTACCTTAAGATTCTGCATGAAAGGAGGACTAGTAGCCGAGTTGCACGGGAGAATGTGAAAAGTGTTCATATGTAGTAATAACCTGAGAAATCCGTCCTTTTTCGTCATTTGTTATCGAATCGACTTAAAGCCAGATCGTCACATTGGCCGCTCTTCTCTCTGGAGCGGTTGTACTTATCGTCTGCAAAGCTATGTCACGTGCTGCGGTATGTGGTGACACTAAAATCACTTCAGTAGAACACAGATGAAGCTTCTAAGTTGATGTAATAGCCAGTAAGAAGTAGTACAATTCAAGTTTTAGGAATCGATTATTGACTTCTTAGCTAGCTTTGGTGCCTTGGAAATGAGCTAGGACTTTAAGATTCTGCATGTAAGGAGGACTAGCAGCCGAGTTGCACGGGAGAATGTGAAAAGTGTTCAAATGTAGTAAAAACCTGAGAAATCCGTCCTTTTTCGTCATTTGTTAGCGAATCGACTTAAAGCCAGATCGTCACATTGGCCGCTCTTCTCTCTGAAACGGTTGTACTTATCGTCTGCAAAACTATGTCGCGTGCTGCGGTATGCGGAGAAACTAAAAGCACCGTAGTAGAACACAGATGAAGCTTCTAAGTTGATGTAATAGCCAGTAAGAAGTAGTACAATTCAAGTTTTAGGTATTCATTATTGACTTTTTAGCTGGTTTTGGTGCCTTGGACATGAGCTAGGACCTTAATATTCTGCATGAAAGGAGGACTAGCAGCCGAGTTGCACGGGAGAATGTGAAAAGTGTTCATATGTAGTAAAAACCTTAGAAATCCGTCCGTTTTCGTCATTTGTTATCGAATCGACTTAAAGCCAGATCGTCACATTGGCCGCTCTTCTCTCTGAAACGGTTGTACTTGTCGTCTGCAAAGCTATGTCACGTGCTGCGATATGCGGAGACACTAAACTCACCACAGTAGAACACAGATGAAGCTTCTAAGTTGATGTAATATTCAGTAAGAAGTAGTACAATTCAAGTTTTAGGTATTGAATATTGAACTTTTTGCTGGCTTTGGTGCATTGGACATGTGCTAATACCTTAAGATTCTGCATGAAAGGAGGACTAGCAGCCGAGTTGCACGGGAGAATGTGAAAAGTGTTCATATGTAGTACAAACCTTAGAAATCCGTCCGTTTTCGTCATTTGTTATCGAATCGACTTAAAGCCAGATCGTCACATTGGCCGCTCTTCTCTCTGAAACGGTTGTACTTATCGTCTGCAAAGCTATGTCGCGTGTTGCCGTAGGCGGAAACAGGAAAAGCACCATAATAGAACACAGATGAAGCTTCTAAGTTGATGTAATAGCCAGTAAGAAGTAGTCCAATTCAAGTTTTAGGTATCGATTATTGACTTTTTAGATGGCTTTGGTGCCTTGGACATGAGCTAGGACTTTAAGATTCTGCATAAAAGGAGGACTAGCAGCCCAGTTGCACGGGAGAATGTGAAAAGTGTTCATATGTAGTAAAAACCTGAGACATCCGTCGGTTTTCGTCATTTGTTATCGAATTGACTTAAAGCCAGATCGTCACATTTTCCGCTCTTCTCTCTGAAGCGGTTGTACTTATCGTCTGCAAAGCTATGTCGCGTGCTGCGGTATGCGGAGACACTAAAAGCACCATAGTAGAACACAGATGATGCTTCTTAGTTGATGTAATAGCCAGTAAGAAGTAGTACAATTCAAGTTTTAGTTATCGGTTATTGACTTTTTACCCTTCTTTGGTGCCTTGGACACGAGCTAGGAACTTAAGATTTTGCATGAAGGAGGACTAGCAGCCGAGTTGCACGGGAGAATGTGAAAAGTGTTCATATGTAGTAAAATATGAGAAATACGTCCGTTTTCGTCATTTGTTATCGAATCGACTTAAAGCCAGATCGTCACATTGGCCGCTCTTCTCTCTGAAAAGGTTGTACTTATCGTCTGCAAAGCTATGTCGCGTGCTGCGGTATGCTGAGACACTAAAAGCACCATAGTAGAACACAGATGAAGCTTCGAAGTTGATGTAATACCCAATAAGAGGTAGTACAATTCAAGTTTTAGGTATCGAATATTGAGTTTTTAGCTGGCTTTGGTGCCTTGGACATGAGCTAGTACCTTAAGATTCTGCATGAAAGGAGGACTAGTAGCCGAGTTGCACGGGAGAATGTGAAAAGTGTTCATATGTAGTAATAACCTGAGAAATCCGTCCTTTTTCGTCATTTGTTATCGAATCGACTTAAAGCCAGATCGTCACATTGGCCGCTCTTCTCTCTGGAGCGGTTGTACTTATCGTCTGCAAAGCTATGTCACGTGCTGCGGTATGTGGTGACACTAAAATCACTTCAGTAGAACACAGATGAAGCTTCTAAGATGATGTAATATCCAGTAAGAAGTAGTTCAATTCAAGTTTTAGGTATCGATTATTGACTTTTCAGCTGGCTTTGGTGCATTGGACATGAGCTAGGACCTTAAGATTCTGCATGAAAAGTGGACTAGCAGCCGAGTTGCACGGGAGAATGTGAAAAGTGTTCATATGTAGTAATAACCTGAGAAATCCGTCCTTTTTCGTCATTTGTTAGCGAATCGACTTAAAGCCAGATCGTCACATTGGCCGCTCTTCTCTCTGAAACGGTTGTACTTATCGTCTGCAAAACTATGTCGCGTGCTGCGGTATTCGGAGAAACTAAAAGCACCGTAGTAGAACACAGATGAAGCTTCTAAGTTGATGTAATAGCCAGTAAGAAGTAGTACAATTCAAGTTTTAGGTATTGATTATTGACTTTTTAGCTGGTTTTGGTGCCTTGGACATGAGCTAGGACCTTAATATTCTGCATGAAAGGAGGACTAGCAGCCGAGTTGCACGGGAGAATGTGAAAAGTGTTCATATGTAGTAATAACCTGAGAAATCCGTCCTTTTTCGTCATTTGTTAGCGAATCGACTTAAAGCCAGATCGTCACATTGGCCGCTCTTCTCTCTGAAACGGTTGTACTTATCGTCTGCAAAACTATGTCGCGTGCTGCGGTATGCGGAGAAACTAAAAGCACCGTAGTAGAACACAGATGAAGCTTCTAAGTTGATGTAATAGCCAGTAAGAAGTAGTTCAATTCAAGTTTTATTTATTGATTATTGACTTTTTAGCTGGTTTTGGTGCCTTGGACATGAGCTAGGACCTTAAGATTCTGTATGAAAGGTGGACTAGCAGCCGAGTTCCACGGGAGAATGTGAAAAGTGTTCATATGTAGTAAAAACCTGAGAAATCCGTCCGTTTTCGTCATTTGTTATCGAATCGACTTAAAGCCAGATCGTCACATTGGCCGCTCTTCTCTCTGAAACGGTTGTACTTGTCGTCTGCAAAACTATGTCACGTGCTGCGGTTTGCGTAGACACTAAAATCACCACAGTAGAACACAGATGAAGCTTCTAAGTTGATGTAATAGCCAGTAAGAAGTAGTACAATTCAAGTTTTAGGTATTGAATATTGAACTTTTTGCTGGCTTTGGTGCATTGGACATGTGCTAATACCTTAAGATTCTGCATGAAAGGAGGACTAGCAGCCGAGTTGCACGGGAGAATGTGAAAAGTGTTCATATGTAGTACAAACCTGAGAAATCCGTCCGTTTTCGTCATTTGTTATCGAATCGACTTAAAGCCAGATCGTCACATTGGCCGCTTTTCTCACTGAAACGGTTGTACTTATCGTCTGCAAAGCTATGTCGCGTGCTGCGGTATGTGGAGACACTAAAAGCACCTTAATAGAACACAGATGAAGCTTCTAAGTTGATATAATACCCAATAAGAGGTAGTACAATTCAAGTTTTAGGTATCGAATATTGAGTTTTTAGCTGGCTTTGGTGCCTTGGACATGAGCTAGTACCTTAAGATTGTGCATGAAAGGAGGACTAGCAGCCGAGTTGCACGGGAGAATGTGAAAAGTGTTCATATGTAGTATTAACCTGAGAAATCCGTCCTTTTTCGTCATTTGTTATCGAATCGACTTAAAGCCAGATGGTCACATTGGCCGCTCTTCTCTCTGAAACGTTTGTACATATCGTCTGCAAAGCTATGTCGCGTGCAGCGGTATGTGGAGACACTAAAATCACCATAGTAGAACACAGAAGAAGCATCTAAGTTGATGTAATAGCCAGTAAGAAGTAGTACAATTCAAGTTTTAGGTATCGATTATTGACTTTTTAGCTGGCTTTGGTGCTTTGGACATGAGCTAGGACCTTAACATTCTTCATGAAAGGAGGACTAGCAGCCGAGTTGCGCGGGAGAATGTGAGAAGTGTTCATATGTAGTAAAAACCTTAAAAATCCGTCCGTTTTCGTCATTTGTTATCGAATCGACTTAAAGCCACATCGTCACATTGGCCGCTCTTCTCTCTGAAACGGTTGTACTTGTCGTCTGCAAAGCTATGTCACGTGCTGCGATATGCGGAGAAACTAAAATCACCACAGTAGAACACAGATGAAGCTTCTAAGTTGATGTAATAGCCAGTAAGAAGTAGTACAAATCAAGTTTTAGGTATTGAATATTGAGCTTTTTGCTGGCTTTGGTGCCTTGGACATGTGCTAGGACCTTAAGATTCTGCATAAAAGGAGCACAAGCTGCCGCGTTGCACGGGAGAATGTGAAAAGTGTTCATATGTAGTAAAAACCTGAGAAATCCGTCAGTTTTCGTCATTTGTTATCGAATCGACTTAAAGCCAGATCGTCACATTGGCCGATCTTCTCTCTGAAACGGTTGTACTTATCGTCTGCAAAGCTATGTCGCGTACTGCGGTATTCGGAGACACTAAAAGCACCATAGTAGAACACAGATGGAGCTTCTAAGATGATGTAATAGCCAGTAAGAAGAAGTACAATTCAAGTTTTAGGTATCGGTTATTGACTTTTTAGCTGGCTTTGGTGCCTTGGACATGAGCTAGGACCTTAAGATTCTGCATGAAAGGAGGACTAGCAGCCGAGTTGCACGGGAGAATGTGAAAAGTGTTCATATGTAGTACAAACCTGAGAAATCCGTCCATTTTCGTCATTTGTTATCGAATCGACTTAAAGCCAGATCGTCACATTGGCCGCTCTTCTCTCTGAAACGGTTCTACTTATCGTCTGCAAAGCTATGTCGCGTGTTGCCGTAGGCGGAAACAGGAAAAGCACCATAATAGAACACAGATGAAGCTTCTAAGTTGATGTAATAGCCAGTAAGAAGTAGTCCAATTCAAGTTTTAGGTATCGATTATTGACTTTTTAGCTGGCTTTGGTGCCTTGGACATGAGCTAGGAACTTACGATTCTGCATGAAAGGAGGACTAGCAGCCGAGTTGCACGGGAGAATGTGAAAAGTGTTCATATGTAGTAAAAACCTGAGAAATCGGTCCGTTTTCGTCATTTGTTATCGAATCGACTTAAAGCCAGATCGTCACAATGGCCGCTCTTCTCCCTGAAACGGTTGTACTTATCGTCTGCAAAGCTATGTCGCGTGCTGCGATATGCTGAGACACTAAAAGCTCCATAGTAGAATACAGATCAAGCTTCTAAGTTGATGTAACAGCCAGTAAGAAGTAGTACAATTCAAGTTTTAGGTATTGAATATTGACCTTTTAGTTGGCTTTGGTTCCTTGGACATGAGCTAGGACCTTAAGATTCTGCATGAAAGGAGAACTAGCAGCCGAGTTGCACGGGAGAATTTGAAAAATGTTCATATGTAGTAAAAATATGAGACATCCGTCCGTTTTCGTCATTTGTTATCGAATCGACTTAAAGCCACATCGTCACATTGGCCGCTCTTCTCTCTGAAACGGTTGTACTTATCGTCTGCAAAACTATGTCGCGTGCTGCGGTATGCGGAGAAACTAAAAGCACCGTAGTAGAACACAGATGAAGCTTCTAAGTTGATGTAATAGCCAGTAAGAAGTAGTACAATTCAAGTTTTAGGTATTGAATATTGACCTTTTAGTTGGCTTTGGTGCCTTGGACATGAGCTAGGACCTTAAGATTCTGCATGAAAGGAGAACTAGCAGCCGAGTTGCACGGGAGAATGTGAAAAATGTTCATATGTAGTAAAAACCTGAGAAATCCGTCCGTTTTCGTCATTTGTTATCGAATCGACTTAAAGCCAGATCGTCGGATTGGCCGCTCTTCTCTCTGAAACGGTTGTACTTATCGTCTGCAAAACTATGTAGCGTGTTGCGGTATGCGGAGAATCTAAAAGCAACGTAGTAGAACACAGATGAAGCTTCTAAGATGATGTAATAACCAGTAAGAAGTAGTACAATTCAAGTTTTACGTATTTATTATTGACTTTTTAGCTGGCTTTGGTGCCTTGGACATGAGCTAGGACCTTAAGATTCTGCATGAAAGGAGGACTTGCAGCCGAGTTGCACGGGAGAATGTGAAAAGTGTTCATATGTAGTAATAACCTGAGAAATCCGTCCGTTTTCGTCATTTGTTATCGAATCGACTTAAAGCCAGATCGTCACATTGACCGCTCTTCTCTCTGAAACGCTTGTACTTATCGTCTGCAAAGCTATGTCGCGTGCTGCGGTATCCGGAGACACTGTACTCACCATAGTAGAACACAGTTCAAGCTTCTAAGTTGATGTAATAGCCAGTAAGAAGTAGTACAATTCATGTTTTAGGTATCGATTATTGACATTTTAGCTGGCTTTGGTGCCTTGGACATGAGCTAGGACCTTAAGATTCTGCATGAAAGGAGGACTAGCAGCCGAGTTGCACGGGAGAATGTGAAAAGTGTTCATATGTAGTAATAACCTGAGAAATCCGTCCTTTTTCGTCATTTGTTATCGAATCGACTTAAAGCCAGATCGTCACATTGGCCGCTCTTCTCTCTGAAACGGTTGTACTTATCGTCTGCAAAGCTATGTCACGTGCTGCGGTATGTGGTGACACTAAAATCACCGCAGTAGAACACAGATGAAGCTTCTAAGATGATGTAATATCCAGTAAGAAGTAGTACAATTCAAGTTTTAGGTATCGATTATTGACTTTTCAGCTGGCTTTGGTGCATTGGACATGAGCTAGGACCTTAAGATTCTGCATGAAAGGTGGACTAGCAGCCGAGTTCCACGGGAGAATGTGAAAAGTGTTCATATGTAGTAAAAACCTGAGAAATCCGTCCTTTTTCGTCATTTGTTATCGAATCGACTTAAAGCCAGATCGTCACAATGGCCGCTCTTCTCCCTGAAACGGTTGTACTTATCGTCTGCAAAGCTATGTCGCGTGCTGCGATATGCTGAGACACTAAAGGCTCCATAGTAGAATACAGATCAAGCTTCTAAGTTGATGTAACAGCCACTAAGAAGTAGTACAATTCAAGTTTTAGGTATTGAATATTGACCTTTTAGTTGGCTTTGGTTCCTTGGACATGAGCTAGGACCTTAAGATTCTGCATGAAAGGAGAACTAGCAGCCGAGTTGCACGGGAGAATGTGAAAAATGTTCATATGTAGTAAAAATATGAGACATCCGTCCGTTTTCGTCATTTGTTATCGAATCGACTTAAAGCCACATCGTCACATTGGCCGCTCTTCTCTCTGAAACGGTTGTACTTATCGTCTGCAAAACTATGTCGCGTGCTGCGGTATGCGGAGAAACTAAAAGCACCGTAGTAGAACACAGATGAAGCTTCTAAGTTGATGTAATAGCCAGTAAGAAGTAGTACAATTCAAGTTTTAGGTATTGAATATTGACCTTTTAGTTGGCTTTGGTGCCTTGGACATGAGCTAGGACCTTAAGATTCTGCATGAAAGGAGAACTAGCAGCCGAGTTGCACGGGAGAATGTGAAAAATGTTCATGTGTAGTAAAAACCTGAGAAATCCGTCCGTTTTCGTCATTTGTTGTCGAATCGACTTAAAGCCAGATCGTCGGATTGGCCGCTCTTCTCTCTGAAACGGTTGTACTTATCGTCTGCAAAACTATGTAGCGTGTTGCGGTATGCAGAGAATCTAAAAGCAACGTAGTAGAACACAGATGAAGCTTCTAAGATGATGTAATAACCAGTAAGAAGTAGTACAATTCAAGTTTTACGTATTTATTATTGACTTTTTAGCTGGCTTTGGTGCCTTGGACATGAGCTAGGACCTTAAGATTCTGCATGAAAGGAGGACTTGCAGCCGAGTTGCACGGGAGAATGTGAAAAGTGTTCATATGTAGTAATAACCTGAGAAATCCGTCCGTTTTCGTCATTTGTTATCGAATCGACTTAAAGCCAGATCGTCACATTGACCGCTCTTCTCTCTGAAACGCTTGTACTTATCGTCTGCAAAGCTATGTCGCGTGCTGCGGTATCCGGAGACACTGCACTCACCATAGTAGAACACAGTTCAAGCTTCTAAGTTGATGTAATAGCCAGTAAGAAGTAGTACAATTCAAGTTTTAGGTATCGATTATTGACTTTTTGGCTGGCTTTGGTGCCTTGGACATGAGCTTGGACCTTAAGATTCTGCATGAAAGGAGGACTTGCAGCCGAGTTGCACGGGAGAATGTGAAAAGTGTTCATATGTAGTAATAACCTGAGAAATCCGTCCGTTTTCGTCATTTGTTATCGAATCGACTTAAAGCCAGATCGTCACATTGACCACTCTTCTCTCTGAAACGGTTGTACTTATCGTCTGCAAAGCTATGTCACGTGCTGCGGTATGTGGTGACAACTAAAATCACCGCAGTAGAACACAGATGAAGCTTCTAAGTTGATGTAATATCCAGGAAGAAGTAGTACAATTCAAGTTTTAGGTATCGATTATCGACTTTTAAGCTGGCTTTGGTGCATTGGACATGAGCTAGGACCTTAAGATTCTGCATGAAAGGTGGACTAGCAGCAGAGTTCCACGGGAGAATGTGAAAAGTGTTCATATGTAGTAAAAACCTGAGAAATCCGTCCGTTTTCGTCATTTGTTATCTAATCGACTTAAAGCCAGATCGTCACATTGGCCGCTCTTCTCTCTGAAACGGTTGTACTTATCGTCTGCAAAACTATGACGCGTGCTGCGGTATGCGGAGAAACTAAAAGCACCGTAGTAGAACACAGATGAAGCTTCTAAGTTGATGTAATAGCCAGTAAGAAGTAGTACAATTCAAGTTTTACGTATCGATTATTGACTTTTTAGCTGGCTTTGGTGCCTTGGACATGAGCTAGGACCTTAATATTCTGCATGAAAGGAGGACTAGCAGCCGAGTTGCACGGGAGAATGTGAAAACTGTTCAAATGTAGTAAAAACCTGAGAAATCCGTCCGTTTTCGTCATTTGTTATCGAATCGACTTAAAGCCAGATCGTCACATTGGCCACTCTTCTCTCTGAAACGGTTGTACTTATCGTCTGCAAAGCTATGTCACGTGCTGCGGTATGTGGTGACACTAATATCACCGCAGTAGAACACAGATGAAGCTTCTAAGTTGATTTAATATCCAGGAAGAAGTAGTACAATACAAGTTTTAGGTATCGATTATTGACTTTTTAGCTGGCTTTGGTCCCTTGGACATGAGCTAGGACCTTAACATTCTTCATGAAAGGAGGACTAGCAGCCGAGTTGCACGGGAGAATGTGAAAAGTGTTCATATGTAGTAAAAACCTTAGAAATCCATCCGTTTTCGTCATTTGTTATCGAATCGACTTAAAGCCAGATCGTCACATTGGCCGCTCTTCTCTCTGAAACGGTTGTACTTATCGTCTGCAAAGCTATGTCACGTGCTGCGGTATGCGGAGACACTAAAATCACCACAGTAGAACACAGATGAAGCTTCTAAGTTGATGTAATAGCCAGTAAGAATTAGTACAATTCAAGTTTTAGGTATTGAATATTGAACTTTTTGCTGGCTATGGTGCCTTGGTCATGTGCTACGACCTTAAGATTGTACATAAAAGGAGGACAAGCTGCCGAGATGCACGGGAGAATGTGAAAAGTGTTCATATGTAGTAAAAAACCTGAGAAATCCGTCCGTTTTCGTCATTTGTTATCGAATCGACTTAAAGCCAGATCGTCGGATTGGCCGCTCTTCTCTCTGAAACGGTTGTACTTATCGTCTGCAAAACTATGTCGCGTGCTGCGGTATGCGGAGAAACTAAAAGCAACGTAGTAGAACACAGATGAAGCTTCTAAGATGATGTAATAGCCAGTAAGAAGTAGTACAATTCAAGTTTTACGTATTTATTATTGACTTTTTAGCTGGCTTTGGTGCCTTGGACATGAGCTAGGACCTTAAGATTCTGCATGAAAAGTGGACTAGCAGCCGAGTTGCACGGGAGAATGTGAAAAGTGTTCATATGTAGTAAAAACCTGAGAAATCCGTCCGTTTTCGTCATTTGTTATCGAATCGACTTAAAGCCACATCGTCACATTGGCCGCTCTTCTCTCTGAAACGGTTGTACTTATCGTCTGCAAAGCTATGTCGCGTACTGCGGTATTCGGAAACACTAAAAGCACCATAGTAGAACACAGATGAAGCTTCTAAGATGATGTAATAGCCAGTAAGAAGTAGCACAATTCAAGTTTTAGGAATCGATTATTGACTTCTTAGCTAGCTTTGGTGCCTTGGAAATGAGCTAGGACTTTAAGATTCTGCATGTAAGGAGGACTAGCAGCCGAGTTGCACGGGAGAATGTGAAAAGTGTTCATATGTAGTAAAAACCTGAGAAATCCGTCCGTTTTCGTCATTTGTTATCGAATCGACTTAAAGCCAGATCGTCACATTGGCCGCTCTTCTCTCTGAGACGGTTGTACTTATCGTCTGCAAAGCTATGTCGCGTGCTGCGGGATGCTGAGACACTAAAAGCGCCATAGTAGACCACAGATCAAGCTTCTAAGTTGATGTAATAGCCAGTAAGAAGTAGTACAATTCAAGTTTTAGGTATCGATTATTGACTTTTTAGCTGGCTTTGGTGCTTTGGACATGAGTTAGGACCTTAACATTCTTCATGAAAGGAGGACTAGCAGCCGAGTTGCGCGGGAGAATGTGAAAAGTGTTCATATGTAGTAATAACCTGAGAAATCCGTCCTTTTTCGTCATTTGTTATCGAATCGACTTAAAGCCAGATCGTCACATTGGCCGCTCTTCTCTCTGAAACGGTTGTACTTATCGTCTGCAAAGCTATGTCACGTGCTGCGGTATGTGGTGACACTAAAATCACCGCAGTAGAACACAGATGAAGCTTCTAAGATGATGTAATATCCAGTAAGAAGTAGTACAATTCAAGTTTTAGGTATCGATTATTGACTTTTCAGCTGGCTTTGGTGCATTGGACATGAGCTAGGACCTTAAGATTCTGCATGAAAGGTGGACTAGCAGCCCAGTTGCACGGGAGAATGTGAAAAGTGTTCATATGTAGTAAAAACCTGAGAAATCCGTCCGTTTTCGTCATTTGTTATCGAATCGACTTAAAGCCAGATCGTCACATTGGCCGCTCTTCTCTCTGAAACGGTTGTACTTATCGTCTGCAAAACTATGTCGCGTGCTGCGGTATGCGGAGAAACTAAAAGCAACGTAGTAGAACACAGATGAAGCTTCTAAGTTGATGTAATAGCCAGTAAGAAGTAGTACAATTCAAGTTTTAGGTATTGATTATTGACTTTTTAGCTGGCTTTGGTGCCTCGGACATGAGCTAGGACCTTAAGATTCTGCATGAAAGGAGGACTAGCAGCCGAGTTGCACGGGAGAATGTGAAAAGTGTCCATATGTAGTAAAAACCTGAGAAATCCGTCCGTTTTCGTCATTTGTTATCGAATCGACTTAAAGCCAGATCGTCACATTGGCCGCTCTTCTCTCTGAAACGGTTGTACTTACCGTCTGCAAAGCTATGTCGCGTGCTGCGGTATACGGAGACACTAAAATCACCATAGTAGAACACAGATGAAGCTTCTAAGTTGATGCAATTCCCAGAAAGGAGTAGAACAATTCAAGTTTTAGGTATCGATTATTGACTTTTTAGCTGGCTTCGGTACCTTGGACATGAGCTAGGACCTTAAGATTCTGCATGAAAGGAGGACTAGCAGCCGAGTTGCACGTCAGAATGTGAAAAGTGTTCATATGTAGTAAAAACCTGAGAAATCCGTCCGTTTTCGTCATTTGTTATCAAATCGACTTAATGCCAGATCGTCACATTGGCCGCTCTTCTCTCTGAACGGGTGTACTTATCGTCTGCAAAGCTATGTCGCGTACTGCGGTATTCGGAGACACTAAACGCACCATAGTAGAACACAGATGAAGTTTCTAAGATGATGTAATAGCCAGTAATAAATAGTACAATTCAAGTTTTAGATATCGTTATTGACTTTTTAGCTGGCTTTGGTGCCTTGGATATGAGCTATGACCTTAAGATTATGCATGAAAGGAGGACTAGCAGCCGAGTTGCACGGGAGAATGTGAAAGGTGTTCATATGTAGTAAACACCTGAGAAATCGGTCCGTTTTCGTCATTTGTTATCGAATCGACTTAAAGCCAGATCGTCACATTTGCCGTTCTTCTCTCTGAATCCGTTGTACTTATCGTCTGCAAAGCTATGTCGCGTGCTGCGGTATGCGGAGACACTAAAAGCACCACAGTAGAACACAGATGAAACTTCTAAGTTGATGTAATAGCCAGTAAGAAGTAGTACAATTCAAGTTTTAGATATTGATTATTGACTTTTTAGCTGGCTTTGGTGCCTTGGACATGATCTAGGACCTTAAGATTCTGCATGAAAGAAGGACTAGCAGCCGAGTTGCACGGGTGAATGTGAAAAGTGTTCATATGTAGTAAAAACCAACCTGAGAAATCCGTCCGTTTTCGTCATTTGTTATCGAATCGACTTAAAGCCAAATCATCACATTGGCAGCTCTGCTCTCTGAAACGGTTGTTCTTATCGTCTGCAAAGCTATGTCGCGTACTGCGGTATTCGGAGACACTAAAAGCACCATAGTAGAACACAGATGAAGCTTCTAAGTTGATGTAATAGCCAGTAAGAAGTAGTCTAATTCAAGTTTTAGGTATCGATTATTGACTTTTTAGGTGGCTTTGGAGCCTTGGACATAAGCTAGGACCTTAAGATTCTGCATGAAAGGAGGACTAGCAGCCGAGTTGCACGGGAGAATGTGAAAAGTGTTCATATGTAGTAAAAACCTGAGATATCCGTCCGTTTTCGTCATTTGTTATCGAATCGACTTAAAGCCAGATGGTCACATTGGCCGCTCTTCTTTCTGAAACGGTTGTACTTATCGTCTGCAAAGCTATGTCGCGTGCTGCGGTATGTGGAGACACTAAAATCACCCTAGTAGAACACTGATGAAGCTTCTAAGTTGATGTAATAGCCAGTAAGAAGTAGTACAACTCAAGTTCTAGGTAACGATTATTGACTTTTTAGCTGGCTTTGGTGTCTTGGACATGAGTAAGGACCTTGAGATTCTGTATGAAAGGAGGACTAGCAGCCGAGTTGCACGGGACAATGTGAAAAGAGTTCATATGTAGTAAAAACCTGAGAAATCCGTCCGTTTTCGTCATTTGTTATCGAATCGACTTAAAGCCAGATCATCACATTGGCCGCTCTTATCTCTGAAACGGTTGTACTTATCGTCTGCAAAGCTATGTCGCGTACTGCGGTATTCGGAGACACTAAAAACACCATAGTAGAACACAGATGAAGCTTCTAAGATGATATAATAGCCAGTAAGAAGTAGTACAATTCAAGTTTTAGGTATCGGTTATTGAATTTTTAGCTGGCTTTGGTGCCTTGATCATGAGCTAGGACCTTAAGATTCTGTATGAAAGGAGGACTAGCAGCCCAGTAGCACGGGAGAATGTGAAAACTGTTCATATGTAGTAAAAACCAACCTGAGAAATCCGTCCGTTTTCGTCATTTGTTATCGAATCGACTTAAAGCCAGATCGTCACATTGGCCGCTCTTCTCTCTGAAACGGTTGTACTTATCGTCTGCAAAGCTATGTCGCGTGCTGCGGTATGCGGAGGCACTAAAAGCACCATAGTAGAACACATATGAAGCTTCTAAGATGATGTAATAGCCAGTAAGAAGTTGTACAATTCAAGTTTTAGGTATTGATTATTGACTTTTTAGCTGGCTTTGGTGCCTTGGACATGAGCTAGGACCTTAAGATTCTTCATGAAAGGAGGAGAAGCAGCCGAGTTGCACGGGAGAATGTGAAAAGTGTTCATATGTAGTAAAAACCAACCTGAGAAATCCGTCCGTTTTCGTCATTTGTTATCGAATCGACTTAAAGCCAGATCGTCACATTGGCCGCTCTTCTCTCTCTGGAACGGTTGTACTTATCGTCTGCAAAGCTAGGTCGCGTGCTGCGGTATGCGGAGACACTAAAAGCACCATAGTAGAACACAGATGAAGCTTCTAAGTTGATGTAATAGCCAGTAAGAAGTAATCCAATTCAAGTTTTAGGTATCGATTATTGACTTTTTAGCTCGCTTTGGTGCCTTGGACATGAGCTAGGACCTTAAGATTCTGCATAAAAGGAGGACTAGCTGCCCAGTTGCACGGGAGAATGTGAAAAGTGTTCATATGTAGTAAAAACCTGAGACATCCGTCCGTTTTCGTCATTTGTTATCGAATAGACTTAAAGCCAGATCGTCACATTGCCCGCTCTTCTCTCTGAAACCGTTGTACTTATCGTCTGCAAAGCTATGTCGCGTGCTGCGGTATGCGGAGACACTAAAAGCACCATAGTAGAACACAGATGAAGCTTTTAAGTTGATGTAATAGCCAGTAAGAAGTAGTAGAATTCAAGTTTTAGGTATCGATTATTGACTTTATAGCTGGCTTCGGTGCCTTGGACATGAGCTAGGACCTTAAGATTCTGCATGAAAGGAGGACTAGCAGCCGAGTTGCACGGGAGAATGTGAAAAGTGTTCATATGTAGTAAAAACCTGAGAAATCCGTCCGTTTTCGTCATTTGTTATCGAATCGACCTAAAGCCCGATCGTCACATTGGCCGCTCTTCTCTCTGAAACGGTTGTACTTATCGTCTGCAAAGCTATGTCGCGTACTGTTGTATTCGGAGACACTAAACGCACCATAGTAGAACACAGATGAAGCTTCTAAGTTGATGTAATAGCCAGTAAGAAGTAGTCTAATTCAAGTTTTAGGTATCGATTATTGACTTTTTAGCTGGCTTTGGTGCCTTGGACATGAGCTAGGACCTTAAGATTCTGCATAAAAGGAGGACTAGCAGCCCAGTTGCACGGGAGAATATGAAAAGTGTTCATATGTAGTAAAAACCTGAGACATCCGTCCTTTTTCGTCATTTGTTATCGAATCGACTTAAAGCCAGATCGTCACATTGGCCGCTCTTCTCTCTGAAACCGTTGTACTTATCGTCTGCAAAGCTATGTCGCGTGCTGCGATATGCGGAGACACTAAAAGCACCATAGTAGAACACAGATGAAGCTTCTAAGTTGATGTAATAGCCAGTAAGAAATAGTACAATTCAAGTTTCAGGTATCGTTATTGACTTTTTAGCTGGCTTTGGTGCCTCGGACATGAGCTATGACCTTAAGATTCTGCATGAAAGGAGGACTAGCAGCCGAGTTGCACGGGAGAATGTGAAAAGTGTTCATATGTAGTAAAAAAGCTGAGAAATCCGTCCGTTTTCGTGATTTGTTATCGAATCGACTTAAAGCCAGATCGTCACATTGGCCGCTCTTCTCTCTGACACGGTTGTACTTATCGTCTGCAAAGCTATGTCGCGTGCTGCGGTATGCGGAGACACTAAAAGCACCATAGTAGAACACAGATGAAGCTTCTAAGTTGATGTAATAGCCAGTAAGAAGTAGTACAATTCAAGTTTTAGGTATCGGTTATTGATTTTTTAGCTGGCTTTGGTGCCTTGGACATGAGCTAGGACCTTAAGATTCTGCATAAAAGGAGGACTAGCAGCCCAGTAGCACGGGAGAATATGAAAAGTGTTCATATGTAGTAAAAACCTGAGAAATCCGTTCGTTTTCGTCATTTGTTATCGAATCGACTTAAAGCCAGATGGTCACATTGGCCGCTCTTCTCTCTGAAACGGTTGTACTTACCGTCTGCAGAGCTATGTCGCGTGCTGCGGTATGCGGGGACACTAAAATCACCATACTAGAACACAGATAAAGCTTCTAAGTTGATGTAATAGCTAGTAAGAAGTAGTACAATTCAAGTTTTAGGTATCGATTATTGATTTCTTAGTTGGCTTTGGTGCCTTGGACATGAGCTATTACCTTAAGATTCTGCATGAAAGGAGGACTAGCTGCCCAGTTGCACGGGAGAATGTGAAAAGTGTTCATATGTAGTAAAAACCTGAGAAATCCGTCCGTTTTCGTCATTTGTTATCGAATCGACTTAAAGCCCGATCGTCACATTGGCCGCTCTTCTCTCTGAAACGGTTGTACTTATCGTCTGCAATGCTATGTCGCGTGCTGCGGTATGCGGAGACACTAAAATCTCCATAGTAGAACACAGATGAAGCTTCTAAGTTCATGTAATAGCCAGTAAGAAGTAGTACAATTCAAGTTTTAGGTATCGATTATTGAATATTTAGCTGGCTTTGGTGCCTTGGACATGAGCTAGGACCTTAAGATTCTACATGAAAGGAGGACTAGCAGCCGAGTTGCACGGGAGAATGTTAAAAGTGTTCATATGTACTAAAAACCTGAGATATCCGTTCGTTTTCGTCATTTGTTATCGAATCGACTTAAAGCCAGATGGTCACATTGGCCGCTCTTCTCTCTGAAACGGTTGTACTTACCGTCTGCAGAGCTATGTCGCGTGCTGCGGTATGCAGAGACACTAAAAGCACCATAGTAGAACACAGATGATACTTCCAAGTTAATGTAATAGCCAGTAAGAAATAGTAAAATTCAACTTTTAGGTACTGATTATTGACTTTTTAGCTGGCTTTGGTGCCTTGGACATGAGCTAGGACCTTAAGATTCTGCATGAAAGGAGGACTAGCAGCCTAATTGCACGGGAGAATGTGAAAAGTGTTCATATAGAGTAAAAACCTGAGAAATCCGTTCGTTTTCGTCATTTGTTATCGAATCGACTTAAAGCCAAATCGTCACATTGGCCGCTCTTCTCTCTGAAACGGTGGTACTTATCGTCTGCAAAGCTATGTCGCGTACTGCGGTATTCGGAGACACTAAAAGCACCATAGTAGAACACAGATGTAGCTTCTAAGATGATGTAATAGCCAGTAAGAAATAGTACCATTCAAGTTTTAGGAATCGGTTATTGACTTTTTACCCTTGTTTGGTGCCTTGGACATGAGCTAGGAACTTAAGATTTTACATGCAGGAGGACTAGCAGACGAGTTGCACGGGAGAATGTGTAAAGTGTTCATATGTAGTAAAAACCTGAGAAATCCGTTCGTTTTCGTCATTTGTTATCGAATCGACTTAAAGCCAGATCGTCACATTGGCCGCTCTTCTCTCTGAAACGGTTGTACTTATCGTCTGCAAAGTTATGTCGCGTGCTGCGGTATGCGGGGACACTAAAATCACCATACTAGAACACAGATGAAGCTTCTAAGTTGATGTAATAGCCATTAAAAAGTAGTAGAATTCAAGTTTTAGGTATCGATTATTGACTTCTTAGTTGGCTTTGGTGCCTTGGACATGAGCTATTACCTTAAGATTCTGCATGAAAGGAGGACTAGCAGCCGAGTTGCACGGGAGAATGTGAAAACTGTTCATATGTAGTAAAAACCTGAGAAATCCGTCCGTTTTCGTCATTTGTTATCGAATCGACTTAAAGCCCGATCGTCACATTGGCCGCTCTTCTCTCTGAAACGGTTGTACTTATCGTCTGCAATGCTATGTCGCGTGCTGCGGTATGCGGAGACACTAAAATCTCCATAGTAGAACACAGATGAAGCTTCTAAGTTGATGTAGTAGCCAGTAAGAAGTAGTACAATTCAATTTAAAGGTATCGATTATTGACTTTAAAGCTGGCTTTGATGCCTTGGACATGAGCTATTACCTTAAGATTCTGCATGAAAGGAGGACTAGCAGCCGAGTTGCACGGGATAATGTGAAAAGTGTTCATATGTAGTAAAAACCTGAGAAATCCGTCCGTTTTCGTCATTTGTTATCGAATCGACTTAAAGCCCGATCGTCACATTGGCCGCTCTTCTCTCTGAAACGGTTGTACTTATCGTCTGCAATGCTATGTCGCGTGCTGCGGTATGCGGAGACACTAAAATCTCCATAGTAGAACACAGATGAAGCTTCTAAGTTGATGTAATAGCCAGTAAGAAGTAGTACAATTCAAGTTTTAGGTATCGATTATTGAATTTTTATGTGGCTTTGGTGCCTTGGACATGAGCTAGGACCTTAAGATTCTGCATGAAAGGAGGACTAGCAGCCGAGTTACACGGGAGAATGTGAAAAGTGTTCAAATAGAGTAAAAACCTGAGAAATCCGTCCGTTTTCGTAATTTTTATCGAATCGACTTAAAGCCAAATCGTCACATTGGCCGCTCTTCTCTCTGAAACAGTGGTACTTATCGTCTGCAAAGCTATGTCGCGTACTGCGGTATTCGGAGACACTAAAAGCACCATAGTAGAACACAGATGTAGCTTCTAAGATGATGTAATAGCCAGTAAGAAATAGTACCATTCAAGTTTTAGGAATCGGTTATTGACTTCTTACCCTTGTTTGGTGCCTTTTACATGAGCTAGGAACTTAAGATTTTACATGCAGGAGGACTAGCAGACGAGTTGACCGGGAGAATGTGTAAAGTGTTCATATGTAGTAAAAACCTGAGAAATCCGTTCGTTTTCGTCATTTGTTATCGAATCGACTTAAAGCCAGATCGTCACATTGGCCGCTCTTCTCACTGAAACGGTTGATCTTATCGTCTGCAAAGTTATGTCGCGTGCTGCGGTATGCGGGGACACTAAAATCACCATACTAGAACACAGATGAAGCTTCTAAGTTGATGTAATAGCCACTAAAAAGTAGTAGAATTCAAGTTTTAGGTATCGATTATTGACTTCTTAGTTGGCTTTGGTGCCTTGGACATGAGCTATTACCTTAAGATTCTGCATGAAAGGAGGACTAGCAGCCGAGTTGTACGGGAGAATGTGAAAAGTGTTCATATGTAGTAAAAACCTGAGAAATCCGTCCGTTTTCGTCACTTGTTATCGAATCGACTTAAAGCCCGATCGTCACATTGGCCGCTCATCTCTCTGAAACGGTTGTACTTATCGTCTGCAATGCTATGTCGCGTGCTGCGGTATGCGGAGACACTAAAATCTCCATAGTAGAACACAGATGAAGCTTCTAAGTTGATGTAATAGCCAGTAAGAAGTAGTACAATTCAAGTTTTATGTATCGATTATTGACTTCTTAGTTGGCTTTGGTGCCTTGGACATGAGCTATTACCTTAAGATTCTGCATGAAAGGAGGACTAGCAGCCGAGTTGCACGGGATAATGTGAAAAGTGTTCATATGTAGTAAAAACCTGAGAAATCCGTCCGTTTTCGTCATTTGTTATCGAATCGACTTAAAGCCCGATCGTCACATTGGCCGCTCTTCTCTCTGAAACGGTTGTACTTATCGTCTGCAATGCTATGTCGCGTGCTGCGGTATGCGGAGACACTAAAATCTCCATAGTAGAACACAGATGAAGCTTCTAAGTTGATGTAATAGCCAGTAAGAAGTAGTACAATTCAAGTTTTAGGTATCGATTATTGAATTTTTAGCTGGCTTTGGTGCCTTGGACATGAGCTAGGACCTTAAGATTCTGCATGAAAGGAGGACTAGCAGCCTAATTGCACGGGAGAATGTGAAAAGTGTTCATATAGAGTAAAAACCTGAGAAATCCGTTCGTTTTCGTCATTTGTTATCGAATCGACTTAAAGCCAAATCGTCACATTGGCCGCTCTTCTCTCTGAAACGGTGGTACTTATCGTCTGCAAAGCTATGTCGCGTACTGCGGTATTCGGAGACACTAAAAGCACCCTAGTAGAACACAGATGTAGCTTCTAAGATGATGTAATAGCCAGTAAGAAATAGTACCATTCAAGTTTTATTAATCGGTTATTGACTTTTTACCCTTGTTTGGTGCCTTGGACATGAGCTAGGAACTTAAGATTTTACATGCAGGAGGACTAGCAGACGAGTTGCACGGGAGAATGTGTAAAGTGTTCATATGTAGTAAAAACCTGAGAAATCCGTTCGTTTTCGTCATTTGTTATCGAATCGACTTAAAGCCAGATCGTCACATTGGCCGCTCTTCTCTCTGAAACGGTTGTACTTATCGTCTGCAAAGTTATGTCGCGTGCTGCGGTATGCGGGGACACTAAAATCACCATACTAGAACACAGATGAAGCTTCTAAGTTGATGTAATAGCCACTAAAAAGTAGTAGAATTCAAGTTTTAGGTATCGATTATTGACTTCTTAGTTGGCTTTGGTGCCTTGGACATGAGCTATTACCTTAAGATTCTGCATGAAAGGAGGACTAGCAGCCGAGTTGCACGGGAGAATGTGAAAAGTGTTCATATGTAGTAAAAACCTGAGAAATCCGTCCGTTTTCGTCATTTGTTATCGAATCGACTTAAAGCCCGATCGTCACATTGGCCGCTCTTCTCTCTGAAACGGTTGTACTTATCGTCTGCAATGCTATGTCGCGTGCTGCGGTATGCGGAGACACTAAAATCTCCATAGTAGAACACAGATGAAGCTTCTAAGTTGATGTAATAGCCAGTAAGAAATAGTACAATTCAAGTTTCAGGTATCGTTATTGACTTTTTAGCTGGCTTTGGTGCCTCGGACATGAGCTATGACCTTAAGATTCTGCATGAAAGGAGGACTAGCAGCCGAGTTGCACGGGAGAATGTGAAAAGTGTTCATATGTAGTAAAAAAGCTGAGAAATCCGTCCGTTTTCGTGATTTGTTATCGAATCGACTTAAAGCCAGATCGTCACATTGGCCGCTCTTCTCTCTGAAACGGTTGTACTTATCGTCTGCAAAGCTATGTCGCGTGCTGCGGTATGCGGAGACACTAAAAGCACCATAGTAGAACACAGATGAAGCTTCTAAGTTGATGTAATAGCCAGTAAGAGGTAGTACAATTCAAGTTTTAGGTATCGGTTATTGACTTTTTAGCTGGCTTTGGTGCCTTGGACATGAGCTAGGACCTTAAGATTCTGCATAAAAGGAGGACTAGCAGCCCAGTAGCACGGGAGAATATGAAAAGTGTTCATATGTAGTAAAAACCTGAGAAATCCGTCCGTTTTCGTCATTTGTTATCGAATCGACTTAAAGCCCGATCGTCACATTGGCCGCTCTTCTCTCTGAAACGGTTGTACTTATCGTCTGCAATGCTATGTCGCGTGCTGCGGTATGCGGAGACACTAAAATCTCCATAGTAGAACACAGATGAAGCTTCTAAGTTGATGTAATAGCCAGTAAGAAGTAGTACAATTCAATTTAAAGGTATCGATTATTGACTTTAAAGCTGGCTTTGATGCCTTGGACATGAGCTATTACCTTAAGATTCTGCATGAAAGGAGGACTAGCAGCCGAGTTGCACGGGATAATGTGAAAAGTGTTCATATGTAGTAAAAACCTGAGAAATCCGTCCGTTTTCGTCATTTGTTATCGAATCGACTTAAAGCCCGATCGTCACATTGGCCGCTCTTCTCTCTGAAACGGTTGTACTTATCGTCTGCAATGCTATGTCGCGTGCTGCGGTATGCGGAGACACTAAAATCTCCATAGTAGAACACAGATGAAGCTTCTAAGTTGATGTAATAGCCAGTAAGAAGTAGTACAATTCAAGTTTTAGGTATCGATTATTGAATTTTTATGTGGCTTTGGTGCCTTGGACATGAGCTAGGACCTTAAGATTCTGCATGAAAGGAGGACTAGCAGCCGAGTTACACGGGAGAATGTGAAAAGTGTTCAAATAGAGTAAAAACCTGAGAAATCCGTCCGTTTTCGTAATTTTTATCGAATCGACTTAAAGCCAAATCGTCACATTGGCCGCTCTTCTCTCTGAAACGGTGGTACTTATCGTCTGCAAAGCTATGTCGCGTACTGCGGTATTCGGAGACACTAAAAGCACCATAGTAGAACACAGATGTAGCTTCTAAGATGATGTAATAGCCAGTAAGAAATAGTACCATTCAAGTTTTAGGAATCGGTTATTGACTTCTTACCCTTGTTTGGTGCCTTTTACATGAGCTAGGAACTTAAGATTTTACATGCAGGAGGACTAGCAGACGAGTTGCACGGGAGAATGTGTAAAGTGTTCATATGTAGTAAAAACCTGAGAAATCCGTTCGTTTTCGTCATTTGTTATCGAATCGACTTAAAGCCAGATCGTCACATTGGCCGCTCTTCTCACTGAAACGGTTGATCTTATCGTCTGCAAAGTTATGTCGCGTGCTGCGGTATGCGGGGACACTAAAATCACCATACTAGAACACAGATGAAGCTTCTAAGTTGATGTAATAGCCACTAAAAAGTAGTAGAATTCAAGTTTTAGGTATCGATTATTGACTTCTTAGTTGGCTTTGGTGCCTTGGACATGAGCTATTACCTTAAGATTCTGCATGAAAGGAGGACTAGCAGCCGAGTTGTACGGGAGAATGTGAAAAGTGTTCATATGTAGTAAAAACCTGAGAAATCCGTCCGTTTTCGTCACTTGTTATCGAATCGACTTAAAGCCCGATCGTCACATTGGCCGCTCATCTCTCTGAAACGGTTGTACTTATCGTCTGCAATGCTATGTCGCGTGCTGCGGTATGCGGAGACACTAAAATCTCCATAGTAGAACACAGATGAAGCTTCTAAGTTGATGTAATAGCCAGTAAGAAGTAGTACAATTCAAGTTTTATGTATCGATTATTGACTTCTTAGTTGGCTTTGGTGCCTTGGACATGAGCTATTACCTTAAGATTCTGCATGAAAGGAGGACTAGCAGCCGAGTTGCACGGGATAATGTGAAAAGTGTTCATATGTAGTAAAAACCTGAAAAATCCGTCCGTTTTCGTCATTTGTTATCGAATCGACTTAAAGCCCGATCGTCACATTGGCCGCTCTTCTCTCTGAAACGGTTGTACTTATCGTCTGCAATGCTATGTCGCGTGCTGCGGTATGCGGAGACACTAAAATCTCCATAGTAGAACACAGATGAAGCTTCTAAGTTGATGTAATAGCCAGTAAGAAGTAGTACAATTCAAGTTTTAGGTATCGATTATTGAATTTTTAGCTGGCTTTGGTGCCTTGGACATGAGCTAGGACCTTAAGATTCTGCATGAAAGGAGGACTAGCAGCCTAATTGCACGGGAGAATGTGAAAAGTGTTCATATAGAGTAAAAACCTGAGAAATCCGTTCGTTTTCGTCATTTGTTATCGAATCGACTTAAAGCCAAATCGTCACATTGGCCGCTCTTCTCTCTGAAACGGTGGTACTTATCGTCTGCAAAGCTATGTCGCGTACTGCGGTATTCGGAGACACTAAAAGCACCATAGTAGAACACAGATGTAGCTTCTAAGATGATGTAATAGCCAGTAAGAAATAGTACCATTCAAGTTTTATTAATCGGTTATTGACTTTTTACCCTTGTTTGGTGCCTTGGACATGAGCTAGGAACTTAAGATTTTACATGCAGGAGGACTAGCAGACGAGTTGCACGGGAGAATGTGTAAAGTGTTCATATGTAGTAAAAACCTGAGAAATCCGTTCGTTTTCGTCATTTGTTATCGAATCGACTTAAAGCCAGATCGTCACATTGGCCGCTCTTCTCTCTGAAACGGTTGTACTTATCGTCTGCAAAGTTATGTCGCGTGCTGCGGTATGCGGGGACACTAAAATCACCATACTAGAACACAGATGAAGCTTATAAGTTGATGTAATAGCCACTAAAAAGTAGTAGAATTCAAGTTTTAGGTATCGATTATTGACTTCTTAGTTGGCTTTGGTGCCTTGGACATGAGCTATTACCTTAAGATTCTGCATGAAAGGAGGACTAGCAGCCGAGTTGCACGGGAGAATGTGAAAAGTGTTCATATGTAGTAAAAACCTGAGAAATCCGTCCGTTTTCGTCATTTGTTATCGAATCGACTTAAAGCCCGATCGTCACATTGGCCGCTCTTCTCTCTGAAACGGTTGTACTTATCGTCTGCAATGCTATGTCGCGTGCTGCGGTATGCGGAGACACTAAAATCTCCATAGTAGAACACAGATGAAGCTTCTAAGTTGATGTAATAGCCAGTAAGAAATAGTACAATTCAAGTTTCAGGTATCGTTATTGACTTTTTAGCTGGCTTTGGTGCCTCGGACATGAGCTATGACCTTAAGATTCTGCATGAAAGGAGGACTAGCAGCCGAGTTGCACGGGAGAATGTGAAAAGTGTTCATATGTAGTAAAAAAGCTGAGAAATCCGTCCGTTTTCGTGATTTGTTATCGAATCGACTTAAAGCCAGATCGTCACATTGGCCGCTCTTCTCTCTGAAACGGTTGTACTTATCGTCTGCAAAGCTATGTCGCGTGCTGCGGTATGCGGAGACACTAAAAGCACCATAGTAGAACACAGATGAAGCTTCTAAGTTGATGTAATAGCCAGTAAGAAGTAGTACAATTCAAGTTTTAGGTATCGGTTATTGACTTTTTAGCTGGCTTTGGTGCCTTGGACATGAGCTAGGACCTTAAGATTCTGCATAAAAGGAGGACTAGCAGCCCAGTAGCACGGGAGAATATGAAAAGTGTTCATATGTAGTAAAAACCTGAGAAATCCGTCCGTTTTCGTCATTTGTTATCGAATCGACTTAAAGCCCGATCGTCACATTGGCCGCTCTTCTCTCTGAAACGGTTGTACTTATCGTCTGCAATGCTATGTCGCGTGCTGCGGTATGCGGAGACACTAAAATCTCCATAGTAGAACACAGATGAAGCTTCTAAGTTGATGTAATAGCCAGTAAGAAGTAGTACAATTCAATTTAAAGGTATCGATTATTGACTTTAAAGCTGGCTTTGATGCCTTGGACATGAGCTATTACCTTAAGATTCTGCATGAAAGGAGGACTAGCAGCCGAGTTGCACGGGATAATGTGAAAAGTGTTCATATGTAGTAAAAACCTGAGAAATCCGTCCGTTTTCGTCATTTGTTATCGAATCGACTTAAAGCCCGATCGTCACATTGGCCGCTCTTCTCTCTGAAACGGTTGTACTTATCGTCTGCAATGCTATGTCGCGTGCTGCGGTATGCGGAGACACTAAAATCTCCATAGTAGAACACAGATGAAGCTTCTAAGTTGATGTAATAGCCAGTAAGAAGTAGTACAATTCAAGTTTTAGGTATCGATTATTGAATTTTTATGTGGCTTTGGTGCCTTGGACATGAGCTAGGACCTTAAGATTCTGCATGAAAGGAGGACTAGCAGCCGAGTTACACGGGAGAATGTGAAAAGTGTTCAAATAGAGTAAAAACCTGAGAAATCCGTCCGTTTTCGTAATTTTTATCGAATCGACTTAAAGCCAAATCGTCACATTGGCCGCTCTTCTCTCTGAAACGGTGGTACTTATCGTCTTCAAAGCTATGTCGCGTGCTGCGGTATGCGGAGACACTAAAAGCACCATAGTAGAACACAGATGTAGCTTCTAAGATGATGTAATAGCCAGTAAGAAATAGTACCATTCAAGTTTTAGGAATCGGTTATTGACTTCTTACCCTTGTTTGGTGCCTTTTACATGAGCTAGGAACTTAAGATTTTACATGCAGGAGGACTAGCAGACGAGTTGCACGGGAGAATGTGTAAAGTGTTCATATGTAGTAAAAACCTGAGAAATCCGTTCGTTTTCGTCATTTGTTATCGAATCGACTTAAAGCCAGATCGTCACATTGGCCGCTCTTCTCACTGAAACGGTTGTACTTATCGTCTGCAAAGTTATGTCGCGTGCTGCGGTATGCGGGGACACTAAAATCACCATACTAGAACACAGATGAAGCTTCTAAGTTGATGTAATAGCCAGTAAGAAGTAGTACAATTCAAGTTTTATGTATCTATTATTGACTTCTTAGTTGGCTTTGGTGCCTTGGACATGAGCTATTACCTTAAGATTCTGCATGAAAGGAGGACTAGCAGCCGAGTTGCACGGGAGAATGTGAAAAGTGTTCATATGTAGTAAAAACCTGAGAAATCCGTCCGTTTTCGTCATTTGTTATCGAATCGACTTAAAGCCCGATCGTCACATTGGCCGCTCTTCTCTCTGAAACGGTTGTACTTATCGTCTGCAATGCTATGTCGCGTGCTGCGGTATGCGGAGACACTAAAATCTCCATAGTAGAACACAGATGAAGCTTCTAAGTTGATGTAATAGCCAGTAAGAAATAGTACAATTCAAGTTTCAGGTATCGTTATTGACTTTTTAGCTGGCTTTGGTGCCTCGGACATGAGCTATGACCTTAAGATTCTGCATGAAAGGAGGACTAGCAGCCGAGTTGCACGGGAGAATGTGAAAAGTGTTCATATGTAGTAAAAAAGCTGAGAAATCCGTCCGTTTTCGTGATTTGTTATCGAATCGACTTAAAGCCAGATCGTCACATTGGCCGCTCTTCTCTCTGAAACGGTTGTACTTATCGTCTGCAAAGCTATGTCGCGTGCTGCGGTATGCGGAGACACTAAAAGCACCATAGTAGAACACAGATGAAGCTTCTAAGTTGATGTAATAGCCAGTAAGAAGTAGTACAATTCAAGTTTTAGGTATCGGTTATTGACTTTTTAGCTGGCTTTGGTGCCTTGGACATGAGCTAGGACCTTAAGATTCTGCATAAAAGGAGGACTAGCAGCCCAGTAGCACGGGAGAATATGAAAAGTGTTCATATGTAGTAAAAACCTGAGAAATCCGTTCGTTTTCGTCATTTGTTATCGAATCGACTTAAAGCCAGATGGTCACATTGGCCGCTCTTCTCTCTGAAACGGTTGTACTTACCGTCTGCAGAGCTATGTCGCGTGCTGCGGTATGCGGGGACACTAAAATCACCATACTAGAACACAGATAAAGCTTCTAAGTTGATGTAATAGCCAGTAAGAAGTAGTACAATTCAAGTTTTAGGTATCGATTATTGATTTCTTAGTTGGCTTTGGTGCCTTGGACATGAGATATTACCTTAAGATTCTGCATGAAAGGAGGACTAGCAGCCGAGTTGCACGGGAGAATGTGAAAAGTGTTCATATGTAGTAAAAACCTGAGAAATCCGTCCGTTTTCGTCATTTGTTATCGAATCGACTTAAAGCCCGATCGTCACATTGGCCGCTCTTCTCTCTGAAACGGTTGTACTTATCGTCTGCAATGCTATGTCGCGTGCTGCGGTATGCGGAGACACTAAAATCTCCATAGTAGAACACAGATGAAGCTTCTAAGTTGATGTAATAGCCAGTAAGAAGTAGTACAATTCAAGTTTTAGGTATCGATTATTGAATTTTTAGCTGGCTTTGGTGCCTTGGACATGAGCTAGGACCTTAAGATTCTACATGAAAGGAGGACTAGCAGCCGAGTTGCACGGGAGAATGTTAAAAGTGTTCATATGTACTGAAAACCTGAGATATCCGTTCGTTTTCGTCATTTGTTATCGAATCGACTTAAAGCCAGATGGTCACATTGGCCGCTCTTCTCTCTGAAACGGTTGTACTTACCGTCTGCAGAGCTATGTCGCGTGCTGCGGTATGCAGAGACACTAAAAGCACCATAGTAGAACACAGATGATACTTCCAAGTTAATGTAATAGCCAGTAAGAAATAGTAAAATTCAACTTTTAGGTACTGATTATTGACTTTTTAGCTGGCTTTGGTGCCTTGGACATGAGCTAGGACCTTAAGATTCTGCATGAAAGGAGGACTAGCAGCCTAATTGCACGGGAGAATGTGAAAAGTGTTCATATAGAGTAAAAACCTGAGAAATCCGTTCGTTTTCGTCATTTGTTATCGAATCGACATAAAGCCAAATCGTCACATTGGCCGCTCTTCTCTCTGAAACGGTGGTACTTATCGTCTGCAAAGCTATGTCGCGTACTGCGGTATTCGGAGACACTAAAAGCACCATAGTAGAACACAGATGTAGCTTCTAAGATGATGTAATAGCCAGTAAGAAATAGTACCATTCAAGTTTTAGGAATCGGTTATTGACTTTTTACCCTTGTTTGGTGCCTTGGACATGAGCTAGGAACTTAAGATTTTACATGCAGGAGGACTAGCAGCCGAGTTGCACGGGAGAATGTGTAAAGTGTTCATATGTAGTAAAAACCTGAGAAATCCGTTCGTTTTCGTCATTTGTTATCGAATCGACTTAAAGCCAGATCGTCACATTGGCCGCTCTTCTCTCTGAAACGGTTGTACTTATCGTCTGCAAAGTTATGTCGCGTGCTGCGGTATGCGGGGACACTAAAATCACCATACTAGAACACAGATGAAGCTTCTAAGTTGATGTAATAGCCACTAAAAAGTAGTAGAATTCAAGTTTTAGGTATCGATTATTGACTTCTTAGTTGGCTTTGGTGCCTTGGACATGAGCTATTACCTTAAGATTCTGCATGAAAGGAGGACTAGCAGCCGAGTTGCACGGGAGAATGTGAAAAGTGTTCATATGTAGTAAAAACCTGAGAAATCCGTCCGTTTTCGTCATTTGTTATCGAATCGACTTAAAGCCCGATCGTCACATTGGCCGCTCTTCTCTCTGAAACGGTTGTACTTATCGTCTGCAATGCTATGTCGCGTGCTGCGGTATGCGGAGACACTAAAATCTCCATAGTAGAACACAGATGAAGCTTCTAAGTTGATGTAATAGCCAGTAAGAAGTAGTACAATTCAAGTTTTATGTATCGATTATTGACTTCTTAGTTGGCTTTGGTGCCTTGGACATGAGCTATTACCTTAAGATTCTGCATGAAAGGAGGACCAGCAGCCGCGTTGCACGGGATAATGTGAAAAGTGTTCATATGTAGTAAAAACCTGAGAAATCCGTCCGTTTTCGTCATTTGTTATCGAATCGACTTAAAGCCCGATCGTCACATTGGCCGCTCTTCCCTCTGAAACGGTTGTACTTATCGTCTGCAATGCTATGTCGCGTGCTGCGGTATGCGGAGACACTAAAATCTCCATAGTAGAACACAGATGAAGCTTCTAAGTTGATGTAATAGCCAGTAAGAAGTAGTACAATTCAAGTTTTAGGTATCGATTATTGAATTTTTATGTGGCTTTGGTGCCTTGGACATGAGCTAGGACCTTAAGATTCTGCATGAAAGGAGGACTAGCAGCCGAGTTACACGGGAGAATGTGAAAAGTGTTCAAATAGAGTAAAAACCTGAGAAATCCGTCCGTTTTCGTAATTTTTATCGAATCGACTTAAAGCCAAATCGTCACATTGGCCGCTCTTCTCTCTGAAACGGTGGTACTTATCGTCTGCAAAGCTATGTCGCGTACTGCGGTATTCGGAGACACTAAAAGCACCATAGTAGAACACAGATGTAGCTTCTAAGATGATGTAATAGCCAGTAAGAAATAGTACCATTCAAGTTTTAGGAATCGGTTATTGACTTCTTACCCTTGTTTGGTGCCTTTTACATGAGCTAGGAACTTAAGATTTTACATGCAGGAGGACTAGCAGACGAGTTGCACGGGAGAATGTGTAAAGTGTTCATATGTAGTAAAAACCTGAGAAATCCGTTCGTTTTCGTCATTTGTTATCGAATCGACTTAAAGCCAGATCGTCACATTGGCCGCTCTTCTCACTGAAACGGTTGTACTTATCGTCTGCAAAGTTATGTCGCGTGCTGCGGTATGCGGGGACACTAAAATCACCATACTAGAACACAGATGAAGCTTCTAAGTTGATGTAATAGCCACTAAAAAGTAGTAGAATTCAAGTTTTAGGTATCGATTATTGACTTCTTAGTTGGCTTTGGTGCCTTGGACATGAGCTATTACCTTAAGATTCTGCATGAAAGGAGGACAAGCAGCCGAGTTGTACGGGAGAATGTGAAAAGTGTTCATATGTAGTAAAAACCTGAGAAATCCGTCCGTTTTCGTCATTTGTTATCGAATCGACTTAAAGCCCGATCGTCACATTGGCCGCTCATCTCACTGAAACGGTTGTACTTATCGTCTGCAATGCTATGTCGCGTGCTGCGGTATGCGGAGACACTAAAATCTCCATAGTAGAACACAGATGAAGCTTCTAAGTTGATGTAATAGCCAGTAAGAAGTAGTACAATTCAAGTTTTATGTATCGATTATTGACTTCGTAGTTGGCTTTGGTGCCTTGGACATGAGCTATTACCTTAAGATTCTGCATGAAAGGAGGACTAGCAGCCGAGTTGCACGGGATAATGTGAAAAGTGTTCATATGTAGTAAAAACCTGAGAAATCCGTCCGTTTTCGTCATTTGTTATCGAATCGACTTAAAGCCCGATCGTCACATTGGCCGCTCTTCTCTCTGAAACGGTTGTACTTATCGTCTGCAATGCTATGTCGCGTGCTGCGGTATGCGGAGACACTAAAATCTCCATAGTAGAACACAGATGAAGCTTCTAAGTTGATGTAATAGCCAGTAAGAAGTAGTACAATTCAAGTTTTAGGTATCGATTATTGAATTTTTAGCTGGCTTTGGTGCCTTGGACATGAGCTAGGACCTTAAGATTCTACATGAAAGGAGGACTAGCAGCCGAGTTGCACGGGAGAATGTTAAAAGTGCTCATATGTACTAAAAACCTGAGATATCCGTTCGTTTTCGTCATTTGTTATCGAATCGACTTAAAGCCAGATGGTCACATTGGCCGCTCTTCTCTCTGAAACGGTTGTACTTACCGTCTGCAGAGCTATGTCGCGTGCTGCGGTATGCAGAGACACTAAAAGCACCATAGTAGAACACAGATGATACTTCCAAGTTAATGTAATAGCCAGTAAGAAATAGTAAAATTCAACTTTTAGGTACTGATTATTGACTTTTTAGCTGGCTTTGGTGCCTTGGACATGAGCTAGGACCTTAAGATTCTGCATGAAAGGAGGACTAGCAGCCTAATTGCACGGGAGAATGTGAAAAGTGTTCATATAGAGTAAAAACCTGAGAAATCCGTTCGTTTTCGTCATTTGTTATCGAATCGACTTAAAGCCAAATCGTCACATTGGCCGCTCTTCTCTCTGAAACGGTGGTACTTATCGTCTGCAAAGCTATGTCGCGTACTGCGGTATTCGGAGACACTAAAAGCACCATAGTAGAACACAGATGTAGCTTCTAAGATGATGTAATAGCCAGTAAGAAATAGTACCATTCAAGTTTTAGGAATCGGTTATTGACTTTTTACCCTTGTTTGGTGCCTTGGACATGAGCTAGGAACTTAAGATTTTACATGCAGGAGGACTAGCAGACGAGTTGCACGGGAGAATGTGTAAAGTGTTCATATGTAGTAAAAACCTGAGAAATCCGTTCGTTTTCGTCATTTGTTATCGAATCGACTTAAAGCCAGATCGTCACATTGGCCGCTCTTCTCTCTGAAACGGTTGTACTTATCGTCTGCAAAGTTATGTCGCGTGCTGCGGTATGCGGGGACACTAAAATCACCATACTAGAACACAGATGAAGCTTCTAAGTTGATGTAATAGCCACTAAAAAGTAGTAGAATTCAAGTTTTAGGTATCGATTATTGACTTCTTAGTTGGCTTTGGTGCCTTGGACATGAGCTATTACCTTAAGATTCTGCATGAAAGGAGGACTAGCAGCCGAGTTGCACGGGAGAATGTGAAAAGTGTTCATATGTAGTAAAAACCTGAGAAATCCGTCCGTTATCGTCATTTGTTATCGAATCGACTTAAAGCCCGATCGTCACATTGGCCGCTCTTCTCTCTGAAACGGTTGTACTTATCGTCTGCAAAGCTATGTCGCGTGCTGCGGTATGCGGAGACACTAAAATCTCCATAGTAGAACACAGATGAAGCTTCTAAGTTGATGTAATAGCCAGTAAGAAGTAGTACAATTCAAGTTTTATGTATCGATTATTGACTTCTTAGTTGGCTTTGGTGCCTTGGACATGAGCTATTACCTTAAGATTCTGCATGAAAGGAGGACTAGCAGCCGAGTTGCACGGGATAATGTGAAAAGTGTTCATATGTAGTAAAAACCTGAGAAATCCGTCCGTTTTCGTCATTTGTTATCGAATCGACTTAAAGCCCGATCGTCACATTGGCCGCTCTTCTCTCTGAAACGGTTGTACTTATCGTCTGCAATGCTATGTCGCGTGCTGCGGTATGCGGAGACACTAAAATCTCCATAGTAGAACACAGATGAAGCTTCTAAGTTGATGTAATAGCCAGTAAGAAGTAGTACAATTCAAGTTTTAGGTATCGATTATTGAATTTTTATGTGGCTTTGGTGCCTTGGACATGAGCTAGGACCTTAAGATTCTGCATGAAAGGAGGACTAGCAGCCGAGTTACACGGGAGAATGTGAAAAGTGTTCAAATAGAGTAAAAACCTGAGAAATCCGTCCGTTTTCGTAATTTTTATCGAATCGACTTAAAGTCAAATCGTCACATTGGCCGCTCTTCTCTCTGAAACGGTGGTACTTATCGTCTGCAAAGCTATGTCGCGTACTGCGGTATTCGGAGACACTAAAAGCACCATAGTAGAACACAGATGTAGCTTCTAAGATGATGTAATAGCCAGTAAGAAATAGTACCATTCAAGTTTTAGGAATCGGTTATTGACTTCTTACCCTTGTTTGGTGCCTTTTACATGAGCTAGGAACTTAAGATTTTACATGCAGGAGGACTAGCAGACGAGTTGCACGGGAGAATGTGTAAAGTGTTCATATGTAGTAAAAACCTGAGAAATCCGTTCGTTTTCGTCATTTGTTATCGAATCGACTTAAAGCCAGATCGTCACATTGGCCGCTCTTCTCACTGAAACGGTTGTACTTATCGTCTGCAAAGTTATGTCGCGTGCTGCGGTATGCGGGGACACTAAAATCACCATACTAGAACACAGATGAAGCTTCTAAGTTGATGTAATAGCCACTAAAAAGTAGTAGAATTCAAGTTTTAGGTATCGATTATTGACTTCTTAGTTGGCTTTGGTGCCTTGGACATGAGCTATTACCTTAAGATTCTGCATGAAAGGAGGACTAGCAGCCGAGTTGTACGGGAGAATGTGAAAAGTGTTCATATGTAGTAAGAACCTGAGAAATCCGTCCGTTTTCGTCATTTGTTATCGAATGGACTTAAAGCCAGATCGTCACATTGGCCGCTCTTCTCTCCGAAACGGTTGTACTTATCGTCTGCAAAGCTATGTCGCGTGCTGCGGCATGCGGGGACACTAAAATCACCATAGTGGAACACAGATGAAGCTTCCAAGTTGACGTAATAGCCAGTAAGAAGTAGTACAATTCCAATTTTAGGTATCGATTATTGACTTTTTAGCTGGCTTTGATGCCTTGGACATGAGCTAGGACCTTAAGATTCTGCATGAAAGGAGGACTAGCAGCCGAGTTGCACGGGAGAATTTGAAAAGTGTTCATATGTAGTAAAAACCTGAGAAATCCGTCCGTTTTCGTCATTTGTTATCGAATCGACTTAAAGCAAGATTGTCACATTGGCCGCTCTTCTCTCTGAAACGGTTGTACTTATCGCCTGCAATGCTATGTCGCGTGCTGCGCTATGCGGAGACACTAAAAGCACCATAGTAGAACACAGATGAAGCTTCTAAGTTGATGTAATAGCCAGTAAGAAGTAGTACAATTCAAGTTTTAGGTATCGATTATTGTCTTTTTAGCTGGCTTTGGTGCCTTGGACATGAGCTATTACCTTAAGATTCTGCATGAAAGGAGGACTAGCAGCCGAGTTGCACGGGAGAATGTGAAAAGTGTTCATATGTAGTAAAAACCTGAGAAATCCGTTCGTTTTCGTCATTTGTTATCGAATCGACTTAAAGCCTGATTGTCACATTGGCCGCTCTTCTCTCTGAAACGGTTGTACTTATCGTCTGCAAAGCTGTGTCGCGTGCTGCGGTATGCGGAGAAACTAAAAGCACCATAGTAGAACACAGATGAAGCTTCTAAGTTGATGTAATAGCCAGTAAGAAGTAGTACAATTCAAGTTTTAGGTAGTGATTATTGACTTTTTAGCTGGCTTTGGTGCCTTGGACATGAGCTAGGACCTTAAGATTCTGCATGAAAGGAGGACCAGCAGCCGCGTTGCACGGGAGAATGTGAAAAGTGTTCATATGTAGTAAAAACCAACCTGAGAAATCCGTCCGTTTTCGTCATTTGTTATCGAATCGACTTAAAGCCAGATCGTCACATTGGCCGCTCTTCTCTCTGAAACGGTTGTACTTATCGTCTGCAAAGCTATGTCGCGAGCTGCGGTATGCGGAGACCCTAAAAGCACCATAGTAGAACTCATATGAAGCTTCTAAGATGATGTAATAGCCAGTAAGAAGTAGTACAATTCAAGTTTTAGGTACCGATTATTTACTTTTTAGCTGGGTTTGGTGCCTTGGAGATGAGCTAGGACCTTAAGATTCTGCATTAAAGGAGGACTAGCAGCCGAGTTGCACGGGAGAATGTGAAAAGTGTTCATATGTAGTAAAAACCTGAGAAATTCGTCCGTTTTCGTCATTTGTTATCGAATCGACTTAAAGCCAGATCGTCACATTGGCCGCTCTTCTCACTGAAACGGTTGAACTTATCGTCTGCAAAGCTATGTCGCGTGCTGCGGTATGTGGAGACACTAAAAGCACCTTAATAGAACACAGATGAAGCTTCTAAGTTGATGTAATAGCCAGTAGGAAGTAGTACAATTCAAGTTTAAGGTATCGATTATTGACTTCTTAGATGGATTTGGTGCCTTGGACATGAGCTAGGACCTTAAGATTCTGCATGAAAGGAGGACTAGCAACCGAGTTGCACGGGAGCTTGTGAAAAGTGTTCATATGTAGTAAAAACCTGAGAAATCCGTCCGTTTTCGTCATTTGTTATCGAATCGACTTAAAGCCAGATCGTCACATTGGCCGCTCTTCTCTCTGAAACGGTTGTACTTATCGTCTGCAAAGCTATGGTTCGTGCTGCGGTATGCGGAGACACTAAAAGCACCATAGTAGAACACAGATGAAGCTTCTATGATGATGTAATAGCCAGTAAGAAGTAGTACAATTCAAGTTTTAGGTATCGATTAATAACTTTTTAGATGGCTTTGGTGCCTTGGACATGAGCTATTACCTTAAGATTCTGCATGAAAGGAGGACTAGCAGCCGAGTTTCACGGGAGAATGTGAAAAGTGTTCATATGTAGTAAAAACCTGAGAAATCCGTCCGTTTTCGTCATTTGTTATCGAATCGACTTAAAGCCCGATCGTCACATTGGCCGCTCTTCTCTCTGAAACGGTTGTACTTTTCGTCTGCAAAGCTATGTCGCGTGATGCGGTATGCGGAGACACTAAAGGCACCATAGTCGAACATAGATGAAGCTTCTAAGTTGATGTAATAGCCAGTAAGAAGTAGTACAATTCAAGTTTTAGGTATCGATTATTGACTTTTTAGCTGGCTTTGGTGCCTTGGACATGAGCTAGGACCTTAAGATTCTGCATGAAAGGAGGACTAGCAGCCGAGTTGCACGGGAGAATGTGAAAAGTGTTCATATGTAGTAAAAACCTGAGAAATCCGTCCGTTTTCGTCATTTGTTATCGAATCGATTTAAAGCCAGATCGTCACATTGGCCGCTCTTCTCTCTGAAACGGTTGTACTTATCGTCTGCAAAGCTATGTCGTATGCTGCGGTAGGCGGAGACACTAAAACCACCACAGTAGAACACAGATGAAGCTTCTAATTTGATGTAATAGCCAGTAAGAAGTAGTACAATTCAAGTTTTAGGTATCGATTATTGACTTTTTAGCTGGCTTTGGTGCCTTGGACATGAGCTAGGACCTTAAGATTCTGCATGAAAGGAGGACTAGCAGCCGAGTTGCACGGGAGAATGTGAAAAGTGTTCAAATAGAGTAAAAACCTGAGAAATCCGTCCGTTTTCGTCATTTTTATCGAATCGACTTAAAGCCAAATCGTCACATTGGCCGCTCTGCTCTCTGAAACGGTTGTACTTATCGTCTGCAATGCTATGTCGCGTGCTGCGGTATGCGGAGACACTAAAATCTCCATAGTAGAACACAGATGAAGCTTCTAAGTTGATGTAATAGCCAGTAAGAAGTAGTACAATTCAAGTTTTATGTATCGATTATTGACTTCTTAGTTGGCTTTGGTGCCTTGGACATGAGCTATTACCTTAAGATTCTGCATGAAAGGAGGACCAGCAGCCGAGTTGCACGGGATAATGTGAAAAGTGTTCATATGTAGTAAAAACCTGAGAAATCCGTCCGTTTTCGTCATTTGTTATCGAATCGACTTAAAGCCCGATCGTCACATTGGCCGCTCTTCCCTCTGAAACGGTTGTACTTATCGTCTGCAATGCTATGTCGCGTGCTGCGGTATGCGGAGACACTAAAATCTCCATAGTAGAACACAGATGAAGCTTCTAAGTTGATGTAATAGCCAGTAAGAAGTAGTACAATTCAAGTTTTAGGTATCGATTATTGAATTTTTATGTGGCTTTGGTGCCTTGGACATGAGCTAGGACCTTAAGATTCTGCATGAAAGGAGGACTAGCAGCCGAGTTACACGGGAGAATGTGAAAAGTGTTCAAATAGAGTAAAAACCTGAGAAATCCGTCCGTTTTCGTCATTTGTTATCGAATCGACTTAAAGCCCGATCGTCACATTGGCCGCTCTTCCCTCTGAAACGGTTGTACTTATCGTCTGCAATGCTATGTCGCGTGCTGCGGTATTCGGAGACACTAAAAGCACCATAGTAGAACACAGATGTAGCTTCTAAGATGATGTAATAGCCAGTAAGAAATAGTACCATTCAAGTTTTAGGAATCGGTTATTGACTTCTTACCCTTGTTTGGTGCCTTTTACATGAGCTAGGAACTTAAGATTTTACATGCAGGAGGACTAGCAGACGAGTTGCACGGGAGAATGTGTAAAGTGTTCATATGTAGTAAAAACCTGAGAAATCCGTTCGTTTTCGTCATTTGTTATCGAATCGACTTAAAGCCAGATCGTCACATTGGCCGCTCTTCTCACTGAAACGGTTGTACTTATCGTCTGCAAAGTTATGTCGCGTGCTGCGGTATGCGGGGACACTAAAATCACCATACTAGAACACAGATGAAGCTTCTAAGTTGATGTAATAGCCACTAAAAAGTAGTAGAATTCAAGTTTTAGGTATCGATTATTGACTTCTTAGTTGGCTTTGGTGCCTTGGACATGAGCTATTACCTTAAGATTCTGCATGAAAGGAGGACAAGCAGCCGAGTTGTACGGGAGAATGTGAAAAGTGTTCATATGTAGTAAAAACCTGAGAAATCCGTCCGTTTTCGTCATTTGTTATCGAATCGACTTAAAGCCCGATCGTCACATTGGCCGCTCATCTCACTGAAACGGTTGTACTTATCGTCTGCAATGCTATGTCGCGTGCTGCGGTATGCGGAGACACTAAAATCTCCATAGTAGAACACAGATGAAGCTTCTAAGTTGATGTAATAGCCAGTAAGAAGTAGTACAATTCAAGTTTTATGTATCGATTATTGACTTCGTAGTTGGCTTTGGTGCCTTGGACATGAGCTATTACCTTAAGATTCTGCATGAAAGGAGGACTAGCAGCCGAGTTGCACGGGATAATGTGAAAAGTGTTCATATGTAGTAAAAACCTGAGAAATCCGTCCGTTTTCGTCATTTGTTATCGAATCGACTTAAAGCCCGATCGTCACATTGGCCGCTCTTCTCTCTGAAACGGTTGTACTTATCGTCTGCAATGCTATGTCGCGTGCTGCGGTATGCGGAGACACTAAAATCTCCATAGTAGAACACAGATGAAGCTTCTAAGTTGATGTAATAGCCAGTAAGAAGTAGTACAATTCAAGTTTTAGGTATCGATTATTGAATTTTTAGCTGGCTTTGGTGCCTTGGACATGAGCTAGGACCTTAAGATTCTACATGAAAGGAGGACTAGCAGCCGAGTTGCACGGGAGAATGTTAAAAGTGTTCATATGTACTAAAAACCTGAGATATCCGTTCGTTTTCGTCATTTGTTATCGAATCGACTTAAAGCCAGATGGTCACATTGGCCGCTCTTCTCTCTGAAACGGTTGTACTTACCGTCTGCAGAGCTATGTCGCGTGCTGCGGTATGCAGAGACACTAAAAGCACCATAGTAGAACACAGATGATACTTCCAAGTTAATGTAATAGCCAGTAAGAAATAGTAAAATTCAACTTTTAGGTACTGATTATTGACTTTTTAGCTGGCTTTGGTGCCTTGGACATGAGCTAGGACCTTAAGATTCTGCATGAAAGGAGGACTAGCAGCCTAATTGCACGGGAGAATGTGAAAAGTGTTCATATAGAGTAAAAACCTGAGAAATCCGTTCGTTTTCGTCATTTGTTATCGAATCGACTTAAAGCCAAATCGTCACATTGGCCGCTCTTCTCTCTGAAACGGTGGTACTTATCGTCTGCAAAGCTATGTCGCGTACTGCGGTATTCGGAGACACTAAAAGCACCATAGTAGAACACAGATGTAGCTTCTAAGATGATGTAATAGCCAGTAAGAAATAATACCATTCAAGTTTTAGGAATCGGTTATTGACTTTTTACCCTTGTTTGGTGCCTTGGACATGAGCTAGGAACTTAAGATTTTACATGCAGGAGGACTAGCAGACGAGTTGCACGGGAGAATGTGTAAAGTGTTCATATGTAGTAAAAACCTGAGAAATCCGTTCGTTTTCGTCATTTGTTATCGAATCGACTTAAAGCCAGATCGTCACATTGGCCGCTCTTCTCTCTGAAACGGTTGTACTTATCGTCTGCAAAGTTATGTCGCGTGCTGCGGTATGCGGGGACACTAAAATCACCATACTAGAACACAGATGAAGCTTCTAAGTTGATGTAATAGCCACTAAAAAGTAGTAGAATTCAAGTTTTAGGTATCGATTATTGACTTCTTAGTTGGCTTTGGTGCCTTGGACATGAGCTATTACCTTAAGATTCTGCATGAAAGGAGGACTAGCAGCCGAGTTGCACGGGAGAATGTGAAAAGTGTTCATATGTAGTAAAAACCTGAGAAATCCGTCCGTTTTCGTCATTTGTTATCGAATCGACTTAAAGCCCGATCGTCACATTGGCCGCTCTTCTCTCTGAAACGGTTGTACTTATCGTCTGCAAAGCTATGTCGCGTGCTGCGGTATGCGGAGACACTAAAATCTCCATAGTAGAACACAGATGAAGCTTCTAAGTTGATGTAATAGCCAGTAAGAAGTAGTACAATTCAAGTTTTATGTATCGATTATTGACTTCTTAGTTGGCTTTGGTGCCTTGGACATGAGCTATTACCTTAAGATTCTGCATGAAAGGAGGACTAGCAGCCGAGTTGCACGGGATAATGTGAAAAGTGTTCATATGTAGTAAAAACCTGAGAAATCCGTCCGTTTTCGTCATTTGTTATCGAATCGACTTAAAGCCCGATCGTCACATTGGCCGCTCTTCTCTCTGAAACGGTTGTACTTATCGTCTGCAATGCTATGTCGCGTGCTGCGGTATGCGGAGACACTAAAATCTCCATAGTAGAACACAGATGAAGCTTCTAAGTTGATGTAATAGCCAGTAAGAAGTAGTACAATTCAAGTTTTAGGTATCGATTATTGAATTTTTATGTGGCTTTGGTGCCTTGGACATGAGCTAGGACCTTAAGATTCTGCATGAAAGGAGGACTAGCAGCCGAGTTACACGGGAGAATGTGAAAAGTGTTCAAATAGAGTAAAAACCTGAGAAATCCGTCCGTTTTCGTAATTTTTATCGAATCGACTTAAAGTCAAATCGTCACATTGGCCGCTCTTCTCTCTGAAACGGTGGTACTTATCGTCTGCAAAGCTATGTCGCGTACTGCGGTATTCGGAGACACTAAAAGCACCATAGTAGAACACAGATGTAGCTTCTAAGATGATGTAATAGCCAGTAAGAAATAGTACCATTCAAGTTTTATTAATCGGTTATTGACTTTTTACCCTTGTTTGGTGCCTTGGACATGAGCTAGGAACTTAAGATTTTACATGCAGGAGGACTAGCAGACGAGTTGCACGGGAGAATGTGTAAAGTGTTCATATGTAGTAAAAACCTGAGAAATCCGTTCGTTTTCGTCATTTGTTATCGAATCGACTTAAAGCCAGATCGTCACATTGGCCGCTCTTCTCACTGAAACGGTTGTACTTATCGTCTGCAAAGTTATGTCGCGTGCTGCGGTATGCGGGGACACTAAAATCACCATACTAGAACACAGATGAAGCTTCTAAGTTGATGTAATAGCCACTAAAAAGTAGTAGAATTCAAGTTTTAGGTATCGATTATTGACTTCTTAGTTGGCTTTGGTGCCTTGGACATGAGCTATTACCTTAAGATTCTGCATGAAAGGAGGACTAGCAGCCGAGTTGTACGGGAGAATGTGAAAAGTGTTCATATGTAGTAAAAACCTGAGAAATCCGTCCGTTTTCGTCATTTGTTATCGAATCGACTTAAAGCCCGATCGTCACATTGGCCGCTCATCTCTCTGAAACGGTTGTACTTATCGTCTGCAATGCTATGTCGCGTACTGCGGTATGCGGAGACACTAAAATCTCCATAGTAGAACACAGATGAAGCTTCTAAGTTGATGTAATAGCCAGTAAGAAGTAGTGCAATTCAAGTTTTATGTATCGATTATTGACTTCTTAGTTGGCTTTGGTGCCTTGGACATGAGCTATTACCTTAAGATTCTGCATGAAAGGAGGACTAGCAACCGAGTTGCACGGGATAATGTGAAAAGTGTTCATATGTAGTAAAAACCTGAGAAATCCGTCCGTTTTCGTCATTTGTTATCGAATCGACTTAAAGCCAAATCGTCACATTGGCCGCTCTTCTCTCTGAAACGGTTGTACTTATCGTCTGCAGAGCTACGTCGCGTGCTGCGGTATGCAGAGACACTAAAAGCACCATAGTAGAACACAGATGACACTTCCAAGTTGATGTAATAGCCAGTAAGAAGTAGTACAATTCAAGTTTTAGTTACTGATTATTGACTTTTTAGCTGGCTTTGGTGCCTTGGACATGAGGTAGGACCTTAAGATTCTGCATGAAAGGAGGAGTAGCAGCCGAGTTGCCCAGGAGAATGTGAAAAGTGTTCATATGTAGTAAGAACCTGAGAAATCCGTCCGTTTTCGTCATTTGTTATCGAATGGACTTAAAGCCAGATCGTCACATTGGCCGCTCTTCTCTCCGAAACGGTCGTACTTATCGTCTGCAAAGCTATGTCGCGTGCTGCGGCATGCGGGGACACTAAAATCACCATAGTGGAACACAGATGAAGCTTCCAAGTTGACGTAATAGCCAGTAAGAAGTAGTACAATTCCAATTTTAGGTATCGATTATTGACTTTTTAGCTGGCTTTGATGCCTTGGACATGAGCTAGGACCTTAAGATTCTGCATGAAAGGAGGACTAGCAGCCGAGTTGCACGGGAGAATTTGAAAAGTGTTCATATGTAGTAAAAACCTGAGAAATCCGTCCGTTTTCGTCATTTGTTATCGAATCGACTTAAAGCAAGATTGTCACATTGGCCGCTCTTCTCTCTGAAACGGTTGTACTTATCGCCTGCAATGCTATGTCGCGTGCTGCGCTATGCGGAGACACTAAAAGCACCATAGTAGAACACAGATGAAGCTTCTAAGTTGATGTAATAGCCAGTAAGAAGTAGTACAATTCAAGTTTTAGGTATCGATTATTGTCTTTTTAGCTGGCTTTGGTGCCTTGGACATGAGCTATTACCTTAAGATTCTGCATGAAAGGAGGACTAGCAGCCGAGTTGCACGGGATAATGTGAAAAGTGTTCATATGTAGTAAAAACCTGAGAAATCCGTCCGTTTTCGTCATTTGTTATCGAATCGACTTAAAGCCCGATCGTCACATTGGCCGCTCTTCTCTCTGAAACGGTTGTACTTATCGTCTGCAATGCTATGTCGCGTGCTGCGGTATGCGGAGACACTAAAATCTCCATAGTAGAACACAGATGAAGCTTCTAAGTTGATGTAATAGCCAGTAAGAAGTAGTACAATTCAAGTTTTAGGTATCGATTATTGAATTTTTAGCTGGCTTTGGTGCCTTGGACATGAGCTAGGACCTTAAGATTCTACATGAAAGGAGGACTAGCAGCCGAGTTGCACGGGAGAATGTTAAAAGTGTTCATATGTACTAAAAACCTGAGATATCCGTTCGTTTTCGTCATTTGTTATCGAATCGACTTAAAGCCAGATGGTCACATTGGCCGCTCTTCTCTCTGAAACGGTTGTACTTACCGTCTGCAGAGCTATGTCGCGTGCTGCGGTATGCAGAGACACTAAAAGCACCATAGTAGAACACAGATGATACTTCCAAGTTAATGTAATAGCCAGTAAGAAATAGTAAAATTCAACTTTTAGGTACTGATTATTGACTTTTTAGCTGGCTTTGGTGCCTTGGACATGAGCTAGGACCTTAAGATTCTGCATGAAAGGAGGACTAGCAGCCTAGTTGCACGGGAGAATGTGAAAAGTGTTCATATAGAGTAAAAACCTGAGAAATCCGTTCGTTTTCGTCATTTGTTATCGAATCGACTTAAAGCCAAATCGTCACATTGGCCGCTCTTCTCTCTGAAACGGTGGTACTTATCGTCTGCAAAGCTATGTCGCGTACTGCGGTATTCGGAGACACTAAAAGCACCATAGTAGAACACAGATGTAGCTTCTAAGATGATGTAATAGCCAGTAAGAAATAGTACCATTCAAGTTTTAGGAATCGGTTATTGACTTTTTACCCTTGTTTGGTGCCTTGGACATGAGCTAGGAACTTAAGATTTTACATGCAGGAGGACTAGCAGACGAGTTGCACGGGAGAATGTGTAAAATTGTTCATATGTAGTAAAAACCTGAGAAATCCGTTCGTTTTCGTCATTTGTTATCGAATCGACTTAAAGCCAGATCGTCACATTGGCCGCTCTTCTCTCTGAAACGGTTGTACTTATCGTCTGCAAAGTTATGTCGCGTGCTGCGGTATGCGGGGACACTAAAATCACCATACTAGAACACAGATGAAGCTTCTAAGTTGATGTAATAGCCACTAAAAAGTAGTAGAATTCAAGTTTTAGGTATCGATTATTGACTTCTTAGTTGGCTTTGGTGCCTTGGACATGAGCTATTACCTTAAGATTCTGCATGAAAGGAGGACTAGCAGCCGAGTTGCACGGGAGAATGTGAAAAGTGTTCATATGTAGTAAAAACCTGAGAAATCCGTCCGTTTTCGTCATTTGTTATCGAATCGACTTAAAGCCCGATCGTCACATTGGCCGCTCTTCTCTCTGAAACGGTTGTACTTATCGTCTGCAAAGCTATGTCGCGTGCTGCGGTATGCGGAGACACTAAAATCTCCATAGTAGAACACAGATGAAGCTTCTAAGTTGATGTAATAGCCAGTAAGAAGTAGTACAATTCAAGTTTTATGTATCGATTATTGACTTCTTAGTTGGCTTTGGTGCCTTGGACATGAGCTATTACCTTAAGATTCTGCATGAAAGGAGGACTAGCAGCCGAGTTGCACGGGATAATGTGAAAAGTGTTCATATGTAGTAAAAACCTGAGAAATCCGTCCGTTTTCGTCATTTGTTATCGAATCGACTTAAAGCCCGATCGTCACATTGGCCGCTCTTCTCTCTGAAACGGTTGTACTTATCGTCTGCAATGCTATGTCGCGTGCTGCGGTATGCGGAGACACTAAAATCTCCATAGTAGAACACAGATGAAGCTTCTAAGTTGATGTAATAGCCAGTAAGAAGTAGTACAATTCAAGTTTTAGGTATCGATTATTGAATTTTTATGTGGCTTTGGTGCCTTGGACATGAGCTAGGACCTTAAGATTCTGCATGAAAGGAGGACTAGCAGCCGAGTTACACGGGAGAATGTGAAAAGTGTTCAAATAGAGTAAAAACCTGAGAAATCCGTCCGTTTTCGTAATTTTTATCGAATCGACTTAAAGTCAAATCGTCACATTGGCCGCTCTTCTCTCTGAAACGGTGGTACTTATCGTCTGCAAAGCTATGTCGCGTACTGCGGTATTCGGAGACACTAAAAGCACCATAGTAGAACACAGATGTAGCTTCTAAGATGATGTAATAGCCAGTAAGAAATAGTACCATTCAAGTTTTATTAATCGGTTATTGACTTTTTACCCTTGTTTGGTGCCTTGGACATGAGCTAGGAACTTAAGATTTTACATGCAGGAGGACTAGCAGACGAGTTGCACGGGAGAATGTGTAAAGTGTTCATATGTAGTAAAAACCTGAGAAATCCGTTCGTTTTCGTCATTTGTTATCGAATCGACTTAAAGCCAGATCGTCACATTGGCCGCTCTTCTCACTGAAACGGTTGTACTTATCGTCTGCAAAGTTATGTCGCGTGCTGCGGTATGCGGGGACACTAAAATCACCATACTAGAACACAGATGAAGCTTCTAAGTTGATGTAATAGCCACTAAAAAGTAGTAGAATTCAAGTTTTAGGTATCGATTATTGACTTCTTAGTTGGCTTTGGTGCCTTGGACATGAGCTATTACCTTAAGATTCTGCATGAAAGGAGGACTAGCAGCCGAGTTGTACGGGAGAATGTGAAAAGTGTTCATATGTAGTAAAAACCTGAGAAATCCGTCCGTTTTCGTCATTTGTTATCGAATCGACTTAAAGCCCGATCGTCACATTGGCCGCTCATCTCTCTGAAACGGTTGTACTTATCGTCTGCAATGCTATGTCGCGTACTGCGGTATGCGGAGACACTAAAATCTCCATAGTAGAACACAGATGAAGCTTCTAAGTTGATGTAATAGCCAGTAAGAAGTAGTGCAATTCAAGTTTTATGTATCGATTATTGACTTCTTAGTTGGCTTTGGTGCCTTGGACATGAGCTATTACCTTAAGATTCTGCATGAAAGGAGGACTAGCAACCGAGTTGCACGGGATAATGTGAAAAGTGTTCATATGTAGTAAAAACCTGAGAAATCCGTCCGTTTTCGTCATTTGTTATCGAATCGACTTAAAGCCAAATCGTCACATTGGCCGCTCTTCTCTCTGAAACGGTTGTACTTATCGTCTGCAGAGCTACGTCGCGTGCTGCGGCATGCAGAGACACTAAAAGCACCATAGTAGAACACAGATGACACTTCCAAGTTGATGTAATAGCCAGTAAGAAGTAGTACAATTCAAGTTTTAGTTACTGATTATTGACTTTTTAGCTGGCTTTGGTGCCTTGGACATGAGGTAGGACCTTAAGATTCTGCATGAAAGGAGGAGTAGCAGCCGAGTTGCCCAGGAGAATGTGAAAAGTGTTCATATGTAGTAAGAACCTGAGAAATCCGTCCGTTTTCGTCATTTGTTATCGAATGGACTTAAAGCCAGATCGTCACATTGGCCGCTCTTCTCTCCGAAACGGTCGTACTTATCGTCTGCAAAGCTATGTCGCGTGCTGCGGCATGCGGGGACACTAAAATCACCATAGTGGAACACAGATGAAGCTTCCAAGTTGACGTAATAGCCAGTAAGAAGTAGTACAATTCCAATTTTAGGTATCGATTATTGACTTTTTAGCTGGCTTTGATGCCTTGGACATGAGCTAGGACCTTAAGATTCTGCATGAAAGGAGGACTAGCAGCCGAGTTGCACGGGAGAATTTGAAAAGTGTTCATATGTAGTAAAAACCTGAGAAATCCGTCCGTTTTCGTCATTTGTTATCGAATCGACTTAAAGCAAGATTGTCACATTGGCCGCTCTTCTCTCTGAAACGGTTGTACTTATCGCCTGCAATGCTATGTCGCGTGCTGCGCTATGCGGAGACACTAAAAGCACCATAGTAGAACACAGATGAAGCTTCTAAGTTGATGTAATAGCCAGTAAGAAGTAGTACAATTCAAGTTTTAGGTATCGATTATTGTCTTTTTAGCTGGCTTTGGTGCCTTGGACATGAGCTATTACCTTAAGATTCTGCATGAAAGGAGGACTAGCAGCCGAGTTGCACGGGAGAATGTGAAAAGTGTTCATATGTAGTAAAAACCTGAGAAATCCGTTCGTTTTCGTCATTTGTTATCGAATCGACTTAAAGCCTGATTGTCACATTGGCCGCTCTTCTCTCTGAAAGGGTTGTACTTATCGTCTGCAAAGCTGTGTCGCGTGCTGCGGTATGCGGAGAAACTAAAAGCACCATAGTAGAACACAGATGAAGCTTCTAAGTTGATGTAATAGCCAGTAAGAAGTAGTACAATTCAAGTTTTAGGTAGTGATTATTGACTTTTTAGCTGGCTTTGGTGCCTTGGACATGAGCTAGGACCTTAAGATTCTGCATGAAAGGAGGACCAGCAGCCGCGTTGCACGGGAGAATGTGAAAAGTGTTCATATGTAGTAAAAACCAACCTGAGAAATCCGTCCGTTTTCGTCATTTGTTATCGAATCGACTTAAAGCCAGATCGTCACATTGGCCGCTCTTCTCTCTGAAACGGTTGTACTTATCGTCTGCAAAGCTATGTCGCGAGCTGCGGTATGCGGAGACCCTAAAAGCACCATAGTAGAACTCATATGAAGCTTCTAAGATGATGTAATAGCCAGTAAGAAGTAGTACAATTCAAGTTTTAGGTACCGATTATTTACTTTTTAGCTGGGTTTGGTGCCTTGGAGATGAGCTAGGACCTTAAGATTCTGCATTAAAGGAGGACTAGCAGCCGAGTTGCACGGGAGAATGTGAAAAGTGTTCATATGTAGTAAAAACCTGAGAAATTCGTCCGTTTTCGTCATTTGTTATCGAATCGACTTAAAGCCAGATCGTCACATTGGCCGCTCTTCTCACTGAAACGGTTGAACTTATCGTCTGCAAAGCTATGTCGCGTGCTGCGGTATGTGGAGACACTAAAAGCACCTTAATAGAACACAGATGAAGCTTCTAAGTTGATGTAATAGCCAGTAGGAAGTAGTACAATTCAAGTTTAAGGTATCGATTATTGACTTCTTAGATGGATTTGGTGCCTTGGACATGAGCTAGGACCTTAAGATTCTGCATGAAAGGAGGACTAGCAACCGAGTTGCACGGGAGCATGTGAAAAGTGTTCATATGTAGTAAAAACCTGAGAAATCCGTCCGTTTTCGTCATTTGTTATCGAATCGACTTAAAGCCAGATCGTCACATTGGCCGCTCTTCTCTCTGAAACGGTTGTACTTATCGTCTGCAAAGCTATGGTTCGTGCTGCGGTATGCGGAGACACTAAAAGCACCATAGTAGAACACAGATGAAGCTTCTATGATGATGTAATAGCCAGTAAGAAGTAGTACAATTCAAGTTTTAGGTATCGATTAATAACTTTTTAGATGGCTTTGGTGCCTTGGACATGAGCTATTACCTTAAGATTCTGCATGAAAGGAGGACTAGCAGCCGAGTTTCACGGGAGAATGTGAAAAATGTTCATATGTAGTAAAAACCTGAGAAATCCGTCCGTTTTCGTCATTTGTTATCGAATCGACTTAAAGCCAGATCGTCACATTGGCCGCTCTTCTCTCTGAAACGGTTGTACTTATCGTCTGCAAAGCTATGTCGCGTGATGCGGTATGCGGAGACACTAAAGGCACCATAGTCGAACATAGATGAAGCTTCTAAGTTGATGTAATAGCCAGTAAGAAGTAGTACAATTCAAGTTTTAGGTATCGATTATTGACTTTTTAGCTGGCTTTGGTGCCTTGGACATGAGCTAGGACCTTAAGATTCTGCATGAAAGGAGGACTAGCAGCCGAGTTGCACGGGAGAATGTGAAAAGTGTTCATATGTAGTAAAAACCTGAGAAATCCGTCCGTTTTCGTCATTTGTTATCGAATCGATTTAAAGCCAGATCGTCACATTGGCCGCTCTTCTCTCTGAAACGGTTGTACTTATCGTCTGCAAAGCTATGTCGTATGCTGCGGTAGGCGGAGACACTAAAACCACCACAGTAGAACACAGATGAAGCTTCTAATTTGATGTAATAGCCAGTAAGAAGTAGTACAATTCAAGTTTTAGGTATCGATTATTGACTTTTTAGCTGGCTTTGGTGCCTTGGACATGAGCTAGGACCTTAAGATTCTGCATGAAAGGAGGACTAGCAGCCGAGTTGCACGGGAGAATGTGAAAAGTGTTCAAATAGAGTAAAAACCTGAGAAATCCGTCCGTTTTCGTCACTTTTATCGAATCGATTTAAAGCCAAATGGTCACATTGGCCGCTCTGCTCTCTGAAACGGTTGTACTTATCGTCTGCAAAGCTATGTCGCGTACTGCGGTATTCGGAGACGCAAAAAGCGCCATAGTAGAACACAGATGTAGCTTCTAAGATGATGTAATGGCCAGTAAGAAATAGTACCATTCAAGTTTTAGGAATCGGTTATTGACTTTTTACCCTTGTTTGGTGCCTTGGACATGAGCTAGGAAATTAAGATTTTACATGCAGGAGGACTAGCAGATGAGTTGCACGGAAGAATGTGTAGAGTGTTCATATGTAGTAAAAACCTGAGAAATCCGTTCGTTTTCTTCATTTGTTATCGAATCGACTTAAAGCCAGATCGTCACATTGGCCGCTCTTCTCTCTGAAACGGTTGTACTTATCGTCTGCAAAGCTATGTCGCGTGCTGCGGCGTGCGGGGACACTAAAATCACCATAGTGGAACACAGATGAAGCTTCTAAGTTGATGTAATAGCCAGTAAGAAGTAGTACAATTCAAGTTTTAGTTATCGATTATTGACTTTTTAGCTGGCTTTGATGCCTTTGACATGAGCTAGGACCTTAATATTCTGCATGAAAGGAGAACTAGCAGCCAAGTTGCACGGGAGAATTTGAAAAGTGTTGATATGTAGTAAAAACCCGAGAAATCCGTACGTTTTCGTCATTTGTTATCGAATCGACTTAAAGCCAGATTGTCACATTGGCCGCTCTTCTCTCAGAAACGAATGTACTTATCGTCTGCAAAGCTATGACGCGTGCTGCGCTATGCGGAGACACTAAAAGCACCATAGTGGAACACAGATGAAGCTTCTAAGTTGACGTAATAGCCTGTAAGAAGTAGTACAATTCAAGTTTTAGGTATCGATTATTGACTTTTTAGCTGGCTTTGACGCCTTGGACATCAGCTAGGACCTTAAGATTCTGCATGAAAGGAGGACTAGCATCCGAGTTGCACGGGAGAATTTGAAAAGTGTTCATATGTAGCAAAAACCTGAGAAATCCGTCCGTTTTCGTCATTTGTTATCGAATCGACTTAAAGCCAGATCGTCACATTGGCCGCTCTTCCCTCCGAAACGGTTGTACTTATCGTCTGCAAAGCTATGTCGCATGCTGCGGTATGCGGAGACACTAAAAGCACCATAGTAGAACACCGATGAAGCTTCTAAGTTGATGTAATAGCCAGTAAGATGTAGTACAATTCAAGTTTTAGCTTCTGATTATTGACTTTTTAGCTGGCTTTGGTGCCTTGGACATGAGCTATTACCTTAAGATTCTGCATGAAAGGAGGACTAGCAGCCGAGTTGCACGGGAGAATGTGAAAAGTGTTCATATGTAGTAAAAACCTGAGAAATCTGTCCGTTTTCGTCATTTGTTATCGAATCGACTTAAAGCCAGATCGTCACATTGGCCGCTCTCCTCTCTGAAACGGTTGTACTTATCGTCTGCAATGCTATGTCGCGTGCTGCGGTATGCGGAGACACTAAAAGCACCATATTGGAACACAGATGAAGCTTCTAAGTAGATGTAATAGCCAGTAAGAACTAGTACAATTCAAGTTTTAAGTATCGATTATTGACTTTTTAGCTGGCTTTGATGCCTTGGACATGAGCTAGGACCTTAAGATTCTGCATGAAAGTAGGACTAGCAGCCGAGTTGCACGGGAGAATTTGAAAAGTGTTCATATGTAGTAAAAACCTGAGAAATCAGTCCGTTTTCGTCATTTGTTATCGACTCGACTTATAGCCAGATCATCACATTGGCCGCTCTTCTCTCTGAAATGGTCCTAATTATCGTCTGCAAAGCTATGTCTCTTGCTCCGGTATGCGGAGACACTAAAAGTACCATAGTAGATCACAGATGAAGCTTCTAAGTTGATGTAATAGCCAGTAAGAAGTAGTACACTTCAAGTTTAAGGTATCGATTATTGACTTCTTAGATGGATTTGGTGCCTTGGACATGAGCTAGGACCTTAAGATTCTGCATGAAAGGAGGACTAGCAGCCGAGTTGCACGGGAGAATGTGAAAAGTGTCATATGTAGTAAAAACCTGAGAAATCCGTCCATTTTCGTCATTTGTTATCGATTCGACTTAAAGCCAGATCGTCACATTGGCCGCTCTTCTCTCTGAAACGGTTGTACTTATCGTCTGCAAAGCTATGTCGTATGCTGCGGTAGGCGGAGACACTAAAACCACCACAGTAGAACACAGATGAAGCTTCTAATTTGATGTAATAGCCAGTAAGAAGTAGTACAATTCAAGTTTTAGGTATTGATTATTGACTTTTTAGCTGGCTTTGATGCCTTGGACATGAGCTAGGACCTTAAGATTTTACATGCAGGAGGACTAGCAGCCGAGTTGCACGGGAGAATGTGTAAAGTGTTCATATGTAGTAAAAACCTGAGAAATCCGTTCGTTTTCGTCATTTGTTATCGAATCGACTTAAAGCCTGATTGTCACATTGGCCGCTCTTCTCTCTGAAACGGTTGTACTTATCGTCTGCAAAGCTATGTCGCGTGCTGCGGTATGCGGAGACACTAAAAGCACCATATTGGAACACAGATGAAGCTTCTAAGTTGATGTAATAGCCAGTAAGAAGTAGTACACTTCAAGTTTAAGGTATCGATTATTGACTTCTTAGATGGATTTGGTGCCTTGGACATGAGCTAGGACCTTAAGATTCTGCATGAAAGGAGGACTAGCAGCCGAGTTGCCCAGGAAAATGTGAAAAGTGTTCATATGTAGTAAACACCTGAGAAATCCGTCCGTTTTCGTCATTTGTTATCGAATCGACTTAAAGCCAGATCGTCACATTGGCCGCTCTTCCCTCCGAAACGGTTGTACTTATCGTCTGCAAAGCTATGTCGCATGCTGCGGTATGCGGAGACACTAAAAGCACGATAGTAGAACACAGATGAAGCTTCTAAGTTGATGTAATAGCCAGTAAGATGTAGTACAATTCAAGTTTTAGCTACTGTTTATTGACTTTTTAGCTGGCTTTGGAGCCTTGGCCATGAGCTAGGACCTTAAGATTCTGCATGAAAGGAGGACTAGCAGCCGAGTTACACAGGAGAATATGAAAAGTGTTTATATGTAGTAAAAACCTGAGAAATCCGTCCGTTTTCGTCATTTGTTATCGAATCGACTTAAAGCCAGATCGTCACATTGGCCACTCTTCTCTCGGAAACGGTTGTACTTATCGTCTTCAAAGCTATGTCGCGTGCTGCGGTATGCGGAGACACTAAAAGCACCATAGTAGAACACAGATGAAGCTTCTAAGTTGATGTAATAACCAGTAAGAAGTAGTACAATTCAAGTTTAAGGTATCGATTATTGACTTCTTAGATGGATTTGGTGCCTTGGACATGAGCTAGGACCTTAAGATTCTGCATGAAAGGAGGACTAGCAGCCGAGTTGCACGGGAGAATGTGAAAAGTGTTCATATGTAGTAAAAACCTGAGAAATCCGTCCGTTTTCGTCATTTGTTATCGAATCGACTTAAAGTCAGATCGTCACATTGGCTGCTCTTCTGTCTGAAACGGTTGTACTTATCGTCTGCAAAGTTATGTCGAATGATGCGGTATGCGGAGACACTAAAAGCACCATAGTAGAACACAGATGAAGCTTCTAAGTTGATGTGATAGCCAGTAAGAAGTAGTACAATTCAAGTTTTAGGTATCGATTATTGACTTTTTATCTGGCTTTGGTGCCTTGGACATGAGCTAGGACCTAAAGAATCTGCATTAAAGGAGGACTAGCAGCCGAGTTGCACGGGAGAATGTGAAAAGTGTTCAAATAGAGTAAAAACCTGAGAAATCCGTCCGTTTTCGTCATTTGTTATCGAATCGACTTAAAGCCAGATCGTCACATTGGCCACTCTTCTCTCTGAAACGGTTGTACTTATCGTGTGCAGAGCTATGTCGAGTGCTGCGGTATGCAGGGACACTAAAAGCACCATAGTAGAACACAGATGACACTTCCAAGTTGATGTAATAGCCAGTAAGAAGTAGTACAATTCAAGTTTTAGTTACTGATTATTGACTTTTTAGCTGGCTTGGGTGCCTTGGACATGAGCTAGGACCTTAAGATTCTGCATGAAAGGAGGACTAGCAGCCGAGTTACACAGGAGAATGTGAAAAGTGTTTATATGTAGTAAAAACCTGAGAAATCCGTCCGTTTTCGTCATTTGTTATCGAATCGACTTAAAGCCAGATCGTCACATTGGCTGCTCTTCCCTCCGAAACGGTTGTACTTATCGTCTGCAAAGCTATGTCGCATGCTGCTGTATGCGGAGACACTAAAAGCACCATAGTAGAACACAGATGAAGCTTCTAAGTTGATGTAATAGCCAGTAATATGTAGTACAATTCAAGTTTTAGCTACTTATTATTGACTTTTTAGCTGGCCTTGGTGCCTTGGACATGAGCTAGGACCTTAAGATTCTGCATGAAAGGAGGACTAGCAGCCGAGTTACACAGGAGAATGTGAAAAGTGTTTATATGTAGTAAAAACCTGAGAAATCCGTTCGTTTTCGTCATTTGTTATCGAATCGACTTAAAGCCAGATCGTCACATTGGCCGCTCTTCTCTCTGAAACGGTTGTACTTATCGTCTGCAGAGCTATGTCGCGTGCTGCGGTATGCAGAGACACTAAAAGCACCATAGTAGAACACAGATGAAGCTTCTAAGATGATGTAATAGCCAGTAAGATGTAGTACAATTCAAGTTTTAGCTACTGATTATTTGCTTTTTAGCTGGCTTTGGAGCCTTGGACATGAGCTAGGACCTTAATATTCTGCATGAAAGGAGGACTAGCAGCCGAGTTACACAGGAGAATGTGAAAAGTGTTTATATGTAGTAAAAACCTGAGAAATCCGTCCGTTTTCGTCATTTGTTATCGAATCGACTTAAAGCCAGATCGTCACATTGGCTGCTCTTCTGTCTGAAACGGTCGTACTTATCGTCTGCAAAGCTATGTCGCGTGCTGCGGTATGCGGAGACACTAAAATCACCATAGTGGAACACAGATGAGGCTTCTAAGTTGATGTAATAGCCAGTAAGAAGTAGTATAATTCAAGTTTTAGGTATCGATTATTGACTTTTTAGCTGGCTTTGATGCCTTGGACATGAGCTAGGACCTTAAGATTCTCCATGAAAGGAGGACTAGCAGCCGAGTTGCACGGGAGAATTTGAAAAGTGTTCATATGTAGTAAAAACCTGAGAAATCCGTCCGTTTTCGTCATTAGTAGTCGAATCGGCTTAAAGCCAGATTGTCGTATTGGCCGCTCTTCTCTCTGAAACGGTTGTACTTATCGTCTGCAATGCTATGTCGTGTGCTGCGCTATGCGGAGACACTAAAAGCACCATAGTAGAACACAGATGAAGCTTCTAAGTTGATGTAATACCCAGTAAGAAGTAGTACAATTCAAGTTTTTGGTATCGATTATTGACTTTTTAGCTGGCTTTGGTGCCTTGGACATGAGCTATTCCTTAAGATTCTGCATGAAAGGAGGACTAGCAGCCGAGTTGCACGGGAGAATGTGAAAAGTGTTCAAATAGAGTAAAAACCTGAGAAATCCGTCCGTTTTCGTCATTTTTATCGAATCGACTTAAAGCCAAATCGTCACATTGGCCGCTCAGCTCTCTGAAACGGTTGTACTTATCGTCTGCAAAGCTATGTCGCGTGCTGCGGCATGCGGGGGACACTAAAATCACCATAGTGGAACACAGATGAAGCTTCTAAGTTGATGTAATAGCCAGTAAGAAGTAGTACAATTCAAGTTTTAGGTATCGATTATTGACTTTTTAGCTGGCTTTGGTGCCTTGGACATGATCTATTACCTTATGATCTCCATGAAAGGAGGACTAGCAGCCGAGTTGCACGGGAGAATGTGAAAAGTGTTCGTATGTAGTAAAAACCTGAGAAATCCGTCCGTTTTCGTCATTTGCTATCGAATCGACTTAAAGCCAGATCGTCACATTGGCCGCTCTTCTCTCTGAAACGGTTGTACTTATCGTCTGCAAAGCTATGTCGCGTGTTGCGGTATACGGAGACACTAAAAGCACCATTGTAGAACACATATGAAGCTTCTAAGAAGATGTAATAGCCAGTAAAAAGTAGTACAATTCAAGTTTTAGGTATCGATTATTGACTTTTTAGCTGGCTTTGGTGCCTTGGAGATGAGCTTGGACCATAAGATTCTGGATGAAAGGAGGAGTAGCAGCCGAGTTGCACGGGAGAATGTGAAAAGTGTTCATACGTAGTACAAACTTGAGAAATCCGTCCGTTTTCGTCATTTGTTATCGAATCGACTTAAAGCCAGATCGTCACATTGGCCGCTCTTCTCTCGGAAACGGTTGTACTTATCGTCTTCAAAGCTATGTCGCGTGCTGCGGTATGCGGAGACACTAAAAGCACCATAGTAGAACACAGATAAAGCTTCTAAGTTGATGTAATAGCCAGTAAGAAGTAGTACAAATCAAGTTTAAGGTATCGATTATTGACTTCTTAGATGGATTTGGTGCCTTGGACATGAGCTAGGACCTTAAGATGCTGCATGAAAGGAGGACTAGCAGCCGAGTTGCACGGGAGAATGTGAAAAGTGTTCATATGTAGTAATAACCTGAGAAATCCGTCCGTTTTCGTCATTTGTTACCGAATCGACTTAAAGCCAGATCGTCACAATGGCTGCTCTCCTCTCTGAAACGGTTGTACTTATCGTCTGCAAAGCTATGTCGCATGCTGCGGTATGCGGAGACACTAAAAGCACCATTGTAGAACACAGATGAAGCTTCTAAGTTGATGTAATAGCCAGTAAGATGTAGTACAATTCAAGTTTTAGCTACTGATTATTGACTTTTTAGCTGGCTTTGGAGCCTTGGACATGAGCTAGGACCTTAAGATTCTGCATGAAAGGGGGACTAGCAGCCGAGTTACACAGGAGAATGTGAAAAGTGTTTATATGTAGTAAAAACCTGAGAAATCCGTCCGTTTTCGTCATTTGTTATCGAATCGACTTAAAGCCAGATCGTCACATTGGCCGCTCTTCTCTCTGAAACGGTTGTACTTATCGTCTGCAAAGCTATGTCGCGTGTTGCGGTATACGGAGACACTAAAAGCACCATTGTAGAACACATATGAAGCTTCTAAGAAGATGTAATAGCCAGTAAAAAGTAGTACAATTGAAGTTTTAGGTATCGATTATTGACTTTTTAGCTGGCTTTGGTGCCTTGGAGATGAGCTTGGACCATAAGATTCTGGATGAAAGGAGGAGTAGCAGCCGAGTTGCACGGGAGAATGTGAAAAGTGTTCATACGTAGTACAAACTTGAGAAATCCGTCCGTTTTCGTCATTTGTTATCGAATCGACTTAAAGCCAGATCGTCACATTGGCCGCTCTTCTCTCGGAAACGGTTGTACTTACCGTCTTCAAAGCTATGTCGCGTGCTGCGGTATGCGGAGACACTAAAAGCACCATAGTAGAACACAGATAAAGCTTCTAAGTTGATGTAATAGCCAGTAAGAAGTAGTACAAATCAAGTTTAAGGTATCGATTATTGACTTCTTAGATGGATTTGGTGCCTTGGACATGAGCTAGGACCTTAAGATGCTGCATGAAAGGAGGACTAGCAGCCGAGTTGCACGGGAGAATGTGAAAAGTGTTCATATGTAGTAAAAACCTGAGAAATCCGTCCGTTTTCGTCATTTGTTACCGAATCGACTTAAAGCCAGATCGTCACAATGGCTGCTCTCCTCTCTGAAACGGTTGTACTTATCGTCTGCAAAGCTATGTCGCGTGATGCGGTATGCGGAGACACTAAAAGCACCATAGTAGAACACAGATGAAGCTTCTAAGTTGATGTTATAGCCAGTAAGAAGTAGTACAATTCAAGTTTTAAGTATCGATTATTGACTTCTTAGATGGATTTGGTGCCTTGGACATGAGCTAGGACCTTAAGATTCTGCACGAAAGGAGGACTAGCAGCCGAGTTGCACGGGAGAATGTGAAAAGTGTTCATATGTAGTAAAAACCTGAGAAATCCGTCCGTTTTCGTCATTTGTTACCGAATCGACTTAAAGCCAGATCGTCACAATGGCTGCTCTCCTCTCTGAAACGGTTGTACTTATCGTCTGCAAAGCTATGTCGCGTGATGCGGTATGCGGAGACACTAAAAGCACCATAGTAGAACACAGATGAAGCTTCTAAGTTGATGTTATAGCCAGTAAGAAGTAGTACAATTCAAGTTTTAAGTATCGATTATTGACTTTTTAGCTGGCTTTGGTGCCTTGGACATGAGCTATTCCTTAAGATTCTGCATGAAAGGAGGACTAGCAGCCGAGTTGCACGGGAGAATGTGAAAAGTGTTCAAATAGAGTAAAAACCTGAGAAATCCGTCCGTTTTCGTCATTTTTATCGAATCGACTTAAAGCCAAATCGTCACATTGGCTGCTCTGCTCTCTGAAACGGTTGTACTTATCGTCTGCAAAGCTATGTCGCATGCTGCGGCATGCGGGGACACTAAAATCACCATAGTGGAACACAGATAAAGCTTCTAAGTTGATGTAATAGCCAGTAAGAAGTAGTACAATTCAAGTTTTAGGTATCGATTATTGACTTTTTAGCTGGCTTTGGTGCCTTGGACATGATCTATTACCTTATGATCTCCATGAAAGGAGGACTAGCAGCCGAGTTGCACGGGAGAATGTGAAAAGTGTTCATATGTAGTAAAAACCTGAGAAATCCGTCCGTTTTCGTCATTTGCTATCGAATCGACTTAAAGGTAGATCGTCACATTGGCCGCTCTTCCCTCCGAAACGGTTGTACTTATCGTCTGCAAAGCTATGTCGCATGCTGCGGTATGCGGAGACACTAAAAGCACCATAGTAGAACACAGATGAAGCTTCTAAGTTGATGTAATAGCCAGTAAGATGTAGTACAATTCAAGTTTTAGCTACTGATTATTGACTTTTTAGCTGGCTTTGGAGCCTTCGACATGAGCTAGGACCTTAAGATTCTGCATGAAAGGGGGACTAGCAGCCGAGTTACACAGGAGAATGTGAAAAGTGTTTATATGTAGTAAAAACCTGAGAAATCCGTCCGTTTTCGTCATTTGTTATCGAATCGACTTAATGCCAGATCGTCCCATTGGCCGCTCTTCTCTCTGAAACGGTTGTACTTATCGTCTGCAAAGCTATGTCGCGTGTTGCGGTATACGGAGACACTAAAAGCACCATTGTAGAACACATATGAAGCTTCTAAGAAGATGTAATAGCCAGTAAAAAGTAGTACAATTCAAGTTTTAGGTATCGATTATTGACTTTTTAGCTGGCTTTGGTGCCTTGGAGATGAGCTTGGACCATAAGATTCTGGATGAAAGGAGGAGTAGCAGCCGAGTTGCACGGGAGAATGTGAAAAGTGTTCATACGTAGTACAAACTTGAGAAATCCGTCCGTTTTCGTCATTTGTTATCGAATCGACTTAAAGCCAGATCGTCACATTGGCCGCTCTTCTCTCGGAAACGGTTGTACTTATCGTCTTCAAAGCTATGTCGCGTGCTGCGGTATGCGGAGACACTAAAAGCACCATAGTAGAACACAGATAAAGCTTCTAAGTTGATGTAATAGCCAGTAAGAAGTAGTACAAATCAAGTTTAAGGTATCGATTATTGACTTCTTAGATGGATTTGGTGCCTTGGACATGAGCTAGGACCTTAAGATGCTGCATGAAAGGAGGACTAGCAGCCGAGTTGCACGGGAGAATGTGAAAAGTGTTCATATGTAGTAAAAACCTGAGAAATCCGTCCGTTTTCGTCAATTGTTACCGAATCGACTTAAAGCCAGATCGTCACAATGGCTGCTCTCCTCTCTGAAACGGTTGTACTTATCGTCTGCAAAGCTATGTCGCATGCTGCGGTATGCGGAGACACTAAAAGCACCATTGTAGAACACAGATGAAGCTTCTAAGTTGATGTAATAGCCAGTAAGTTGTAGTACAATTCAAGTTTTAGCTACTGATTATTGACTTTTTAGCTGGCTTTGGTGCCTTGGACATGAGCGAGGACCTTAAGATTCTGCATGAAAGGAGGACTAGCAGCCGAGTTGCACGTGAGAATGTGAAAAGTGTTCATATGTAGTAAAAACCTGAAAAATCCGTCCGTTTTCGTCATTTGTTATCGAATCGACTTAAAGCCAGATCGTCACATTGGCCACTCTTCTCTCTGAAACGGTTGTACTTATCGTGTGCAGAGCTATGTCGCGTGCTGCGGAATGCAGAGACACTAAAAGCACCATACTAGAACACAGATGACACTTCCAAGTTGATGTAATAGCCAGTAAGAAGTAGTACAATTCAAGTTTTAAGTATCGATTATTGACTTTTTAGCTGGCTTTGGTGCCTTGGACATGAGCTAGGACCTTAAGATTCTGCATGAAAGGAGGACTAGCAGCCGAGTTGCACGTGAGAATGTGAAAAGTGTTCATATGTAGTAAAAACCTGAAAAATCCGTCCGTTTTCGTCATTTGTTATCGAATCGACTTAAAGCCAGATCGTCACATTGGCCACTCTTCTCTCTGAAACGGTTGTACTTATCGTGTGCAGAGCTATGTCGCGTGCTGCGGAATGCAGAGACACTAAAAGCACCATACTAGAACACAGATGACACTTCCAAGTTGATGTAATAGCCAGTAAGAAGTAGTACAATTCAAGTTTTAGTTACTGATTATTGACTTTTTAGCTGGCTTTGGCGCCTTGGACATGAGCGAGGACCTTAAGATTCTGCATGAAAGGGGGAATAGCAGCCGAGGTACACAGGAGAATGTGAAAAGTGTTTATATGTTGTAAAAACCTGAGAAATCCGTCCGTTTTCGTCATTTGTTATCGAATCGACTTAAAGCCAGATCGTCACATTGGCCGCTCTTCTCTCTGAAACGGTTGTACTTATCGTCTGCAAAGCTATGTCGCGTGCTGCGGCATGCGGGGACACTAAAATCACCCTAGTGGAACACAAATGAAGCTTCTAAGTTGATGTAATAGCCAGTAAGAAGTAGTCCAATTCAAGTTTTAGGTATCGATTATTGACTTTTTAGCTGGCTTTGATGCCTTGGACATGAGCTAGGACCTTAAGATTCTGCATGAAAGGAGGACTAGCAGCCGAGTTGCACGGGAGAATTTGAAAAGTGTTCATATGTAGTAAAAACCTGAGAAATCCGTCCGTTTTCGTCATTTGTTATCGAATCGACTTAAAGCCAGATCGTTACATTGGCCGCTCTTCTCTCTGAAACGGTTGTACTTATCGTCTGCAAAGCTATGTCGCGTGTTGCGGTATACGGAGACACTAAAAGCACCATTGTAGAACACATATGAAGCTTCTAAGAAGATGTAATAGCCAGTAAAAAGTAGTACAATTCAAGTTTTAGGTATCGATTATTGACTTTTTAGCTGGCTTTGGTGCCTTGGAGATGAGCTTGGACCATAAGATTCTGGATGAAAGGAGGAGTAGCAGCCGAGTTGCACGGGAGAATGTGAAAAGTGTTCATACGTAGTACAAACTTGAGAAATCCGTCCGTTTTCGTCATTTGTTATCGAATCGACTTAAAGCCAGATCGTCACATTGGCCGCTCTTCTCTCGGAAACGGTTGTACTTACCGTCTTCAAAGCTATGTCGCGTGCTGCGGTATGCGGAGACACTAAAAGCACCATAGTAGAACACAGATAAAGCTTCTAAGTTGATGTAATAGCCAGTAAGAAGTAGTACAAATCAAGTTTAAGGTATCGATTATTGACTTCTTAGATGGATTTGGTGCCTTGGACATGAGCTAGGACCTTAAGATGCTGCATGAAAGGAGGACTAGCAGCCGAGTTGCACGGGAGAATGTGAAAAGTGTTCATATGTAGTAAAAACCTGAGAAATCCGTCCGTTTTCGTCATTTGTTACCGAATCGACTTAAAGCCAGATCGTCACAATGGCTGCTCTCCTCTCTGAAACGGTTGTACTTATCGTCTGCAAAGCTATGTCGCGTGATGCGGTATGCGGAGACACTAAAAGCACCATAGTAGAACACAGATGAAGCTTCTAAGTTGATGTTATAGCCAGTAAGAAGTAGTACAATTCAAGTTTTAAGTATCGATTATTGACTTCTTAGATGGATTTGGTGCCTTGGACATGAGCTAGGACCTTAAGATTCTGCACGAAAGGAGGACTAGCAGCCGAGTTGCACGGGAGAATGTGAAAAGTGTTCATATGTAGTAAAAACCTGAGAAATCCGTCCGTTTTCGTCATTTGTTACCGAATCGACTTAAAGCCAGATCGTCACAATGGCTGCTCTCCTCTCTGAAACGGTTGTACTTATCGTCTGCAAAGCTATGTCGCGTGATGCGGTATGCGGAGACACTAAAAGCACCATAGTAGAACACAGATGAAGCTTCTAAGTTGATGTTATAGCCAGTAAGAAGTAGTACAATTCAAGTTTTAAGTATCGATTATTGACTTTTTAGCTGGCTTTGGTGCCTTGGACATGAGCTATTCCTTAAGATTCTGCATGAAAGGAGGACTAGCAGCCGAGTTGCACGGGAGAATGTGAAAAGTGTTCAAATAGAGTAAAAACCTGAGAAATCCGTCCGTTTTCGTCATTTTTATCGAATCGACTTAAAGCCAAATCGTCACATTGGCTGCTCTGCTCTCTGAAACGGTTGTACTTATCGTCTGCAAAGCTATGTCGCGTGCTGCGGCATGCGGGGACACTAAAATCACCATAGTGGAACACAGATAAAGCTTCTAAGTTGATGTAATAGCCAGTAAGAAGTAGTACAATTCAAGTTTTAGGTATCGATTATTGACTTTTTAGCTGGCTTTGGTGCCTTGGACATGATCTATTACCTTATGATCTCCATGAAAGGAGGACTAGCAGCCGAGTTGCACGGGAGAATGTGAAAAGTGTTCATATGTAGTAAAAACCTGAGAAATCCGTCCGTTTTCGTCATTTGCTATCGAATCGACTTAAAGCCAGATCGTCACATTGGCCGCTCTTCCCTCCGAAACGGTTGTACTTATCGTCTGCAAAGCTATGTCGCATGCTGCGGTATGCGGAGACACTAAAAGCACCATAGTAGAACACAGATGAAGCTTCTGAGTTGATGTAATAGCCAGTAAGATGTAGTACAATTCAAGTTTTAGCTACTGATTATTGACTTTTTAGCTGGCTTTGGAGCCTTCGACATGAGCTAGGACCTTAAGATTCTGCATGAAAGGGGGACTAGCAGCCGAGTTACACAGGAGAATGTGAAAAGTGTTTATATGTAGTAAAAACCTGAGAAATCCGTCCGTTTTCGTCATTTGTTATCGAATCGACTTAAAGCCAGATCGTCCCATTGGCCGCTCTTCTCTCTGAAACGGTTGTACTTATCGTCTGCAAAGCTATGTCGCGTGCTGCGGTATGCGGAGACACTAAAAGCACCATAGTAGAACACAGATAAAGCTTCTAAGTTGATGTAATAGCCAGTAAGAAGTAGTACAAATCAAGTTTAAGGTATCGATTATTGACTTCTTAGATGGATTTGGTGCCTTGGACATGAGCTAGGACCTTAAGATGCTGCATGAAAGGAGGACTAGCAGCCGAGTTGCACGGGAGAATGTGAAAAGTGTTCATATGTAGTAAAAACCTGAGAAATCCGTCCGTTTTCGTCATTTGTTATCGAATCGACTTAAAGCCAGATCGTCACATTGGCCACTCTTCTCTCTGAAACGGTTGTACTTATCGTGTGCAGAGCTATGTCGCGTGCTGCGGAATGCAGAGACACTAAAAGCACCATACTAGAACACAGATGACACTTCCAAGTTGATGTAATAGCCAGTAAGAAGTAGTACAATTCAAGTTTTAAGTATCGATTATTGACTTTTTAGCTGGCTTTGGTGCCTTGGACATGAGCTAGGACCTTAAGATTCTGCATGAAAGGAGGACTAGCAGCCGAGTTGCACGTGAGAATGTGAAAAGTGTTCATATGTAGTAAAAACCTGAAAAATCCGTCCGTTTTCGTCATTTGTTATCGAATCGACTTAAAGCCAGATCGTCACATTGGCCACTCTTCTCTCTGAAACGGTTGTACTTATCGTGTGCAGAGCTATGTCGCGTGCTGCGGAATGCAGAGACACTAAAAGCACCATACTAGAACACAGATGACACTTCCAAGTTGATGTAATAGCCAGTAAGAAGTAGTACAATTCAAGTTTTAGTTACTGATTATTGACTTTTTAGCTGGCTTTGGCGCCTTGGACATGAGCGAGGACCTTAAGATTCTGCATGAAAGGGGGAATAGCAGCCGAGTTACACAGGAGAATGTGAAAAGTGTTTATATGTTGTAAAAACCTGAGAAATCCGTCCGTTTTCGTCATTTGTTATCGAATCGACTTAAAGCCAGATCGTCACATTGGCCGCTCTTCTCTCTGAAACGGTTGTACTTATCGTCTGCAAAGCTATGTCGCGTGCTGCGGCATGCGGGGACACTAAAATCACCCTAGTGGAACACAAATGAAGCTTCTAAGTTGATGTAATAGCCAATAAGAAGTAGTCCAATTCAAGTTTTAGGTATCGATTATTGACTTTTTAGCTGGCTTTGATGACTTGGACATGAGCTAGGACCTTAAGATTCTGCATGAAAGGAGGACTAGCAGCCGAGTTGCACGGGAGAATTTGAAAAGTGTTCATATGTAGTAAAAACCTGAGAAATCCGTCCGTTTTCGTCATTTGTTATCGAATCGACTTAAAGCCAGATCGTCACATTGGCCGCTCTTCTCTCTGAAACGGTTGTACTTATCGTCTGCAAAGCTATGTCGCGTGCTGCGGTATGCGGAGACACTAAAAGCACAATAGTAGAACACATATGAAGCTTCTAAGATGATGTAATAGCCAGTAAGAAGTAGGACAGTTCAAGTTTTAGGTATCGATTATTGACTTTTTAGCTGGCTTTGGTGCCTTGGGGATGAGGTAGGACCTTAAGATTCTGGATGAAAGGAGGAGTAGCAGCCGAGTTGCACGGGAGAATGTGAAAAGTGTTCATATGTAGTAAAAACCTGAGAAATCCGTCCGTTTTCGTCATTTGTTATCGAATCGACTTAAAGCCTGATTGTCACATTGGCCTCTCTTCTCTCTGAAACGGTTGTAATTATCGTCTGCAAAGCTGTGTCGCGTGCTGCGGTATGCGGAGAAACTAAAAGCACCATAGTAGAACACAGATGAAGCTTCTAAGTTGATGTAATAGCCAGTAAGAAGTAGTACAATTCAATTTAAAGGTATCGATTATTGATTTTAAAGCTGGCTTTGATGCCTTGGACATGAGCTAGGACCTTAAGATTCTACAGGAAAGGAGGACTAGCAGCCGAGTTGCACGGGAGAATGTGAGAAGTGATCATATGTAGTAAAAACCTGAGAAATCCGTCCGTTTTCGTCATTTGTTATCGAATCGCCTTAAAGCCAGATCGTCACTTGGCCGCTCTTCTCTCTGAAACGGTTGTATTTATCGTCTGCATAGCTATGTCGCGTACTGCGGTATTCGGAGACACTAAAAGCACCATAGTAGAACACAGATGTAGCTTCTAAGATGATGTAATAGCCAGTAAGAAATAGTACAATTCAAGTTTTAGGAATCGGTTATTGACTTTTTACCCTTGTTTGGTGCCTTGGACATGAGCTAGGAACTTAAGATTTTACATGCAGGAGGACTAGCAGCCGAGTTGCACGGGACAATGTGTAAAGTGTTCATATGTAGTAAAAACCTGAGAAATCCGTTCGTTTTCGTCATTTGTTATCGAATCGACTTAAAGCCAGATCGCCACATTGGCCGCTCTTCTCTCTGAAACGGTTGTACTTATCGTCTGCAAAGCAATGTCGCGTGCTGCGGTATGCGGAGACACTAAAAGCACCATAGCAGAACACATATGAAGCTTCTAAGATGATGTAATAGCCAGTAAGAAGTAGGACAGTTCAAGTTTTAGGTATCGATTATTGACTTTTTAGCTGGCTTTGGTGCCCTGGAGATGAGGTAGGACCTTAAGATTCTGGATGAAAGGAGGAGTAGCAGCCGAGTTGCACGGGAGAATGTGAAAAGTGTTCATATGTAGTAAAAACCTGAGAAATCCGTCCGTTTTCGTCATTTGTTATCGAATCGACTTAAAGCCTGATTGTCACATTGGCCGCTCTTCTCTCTGAAACGGTTGTAATTATCGTCTGCAAAGCTGTGTCGCGTGCTGCGGTATGCGGAGAAACTAAAAGCACCATAGTAGAACACAGATGAAGCTTCTAAGATGATGTAATAGCCAGTAAGAAGTAGTACAATTCAAGTTTTAGGTATCGTTTATTGACTTTTTAGCTGGCTTTGGTGCCTTGGACATGAGCTAGGACCTTAAGATTCTGCATGAAAGGAGGACTAGCAGCCGCGTTGCACGGGAGAATGTGAAAAGTGTTCATATGTAGTAAGAACCAACCTGAGAAATCCGTCTGTTTTCGTCATTTGTTATCGAATCGACTTAAAGCCAGATCGTCACATTGGCCGCTCTTCTCTCTGAAACGGTTGTACTTATCGTCTGCAAAGCTATGTCGCGTGCTGCGGTATGCGGAGACACTAAAAGCACCATAGTAGAACACATATGAAGCTTCTAAGATGAAGTAATAGCCAGTAAGAAGTAGGACAGTTCAAGTTTTAGGTATCGATTATTGACTTTGTAGCTGGCTTTGGTGACTTGGAGATGAGCTTGGACCTTAAGATTCTGGATGAAAGGAGGAGTAGCAGCCGAGTTGCACGGGAGAATGTGAAAAGTGTTCATATGTAGTAAAAGCCTGAGAAATCCGTCCGTTTTCGTCATTTGTTATCGAATCGACTTAAAGCCAGATCGTCACATTGGCCGCTCTTCTCTCTGAAACGGTTGTACTTATCGTCTGCAAAGCAATGTCGCGTGCTGCGGTATGCGGAGACACTAAAAGCACCATAGTAGAACACAGATGAAGCTTCTAAGTTGATGTAATAGCCAGTAAGAAGTAGTACAATTCAATTTAAAGGTATCGATTATTGACTTTTAAGCTGGCTTTGATGCCTTGGACATGAGCTAGGACCTTAAGTTTCTACATGAAAGGAGGACTAGCAGCCAGGTTGCACGGGAGAATGTGAGAAGTGTTCATATGTAGTTAAAACCTGAGAAATCCGTCCGTTTTCGTCATTTGTTATCGAATCGACTTAAAGCCAGATCGTCACATTGGCCGCTCTTCTCTCTGAAACGGTTGTACTTACCGTCTGCAAAGCTATGTCGCGTGCTGCGGTATGCGGAGACACTAAAAGCACCATAGTAGAACACATATGAAGCTTCTATGATGATGTAATAGCCAGTAAGAAGTAGTACAATTCAAGTTTAAGGTATCGATATCGACTTCTTAGATGGATTTGGTGCCTTGGACATGAGCTAGGACTTTAAGATTCTGCATGAAAAGACGACTAGCTGCCGAGTTGCACGGGACAATGTGAAAGTGTTCATATGTAGTAAAAACCTGAGAAATCCGTTCGTTTTCGTCATTTGTTATCGAATCGACTTAAAGCCAGATCGTCACATTGGCCGCTCTTCTCTCTGAAACGGTTGTACTTATCGTCTGCAAAGCTATGTCGCGTGCTGCGGTATGCGGAGGCACTAAAAGCACCATAGTAGAACACATATGAAGCTTCTAAGATGATGTAATAGCCTGTAAGAAGTTGTACAATTCAAGTTTTAGGTATTGATTATTGACTATTTAGCTGGCTTTGGTGCCTTGGACATGAGCTAGGATCTTAAGATTCCTCATGAAAGGAGGAGTAGCAGCCGAGTTGCACGGGAGAATGTGAAAAGTGTTCATATGTAGTAAAAACCTGAGAAATCCGTCCGTTTTCGTCATTTGTTATCGAATCGACTTAAAGCCAGATCGTCAAATTGGCCGCTCTTCTCTCTGAAACGGTTGTACTTATCGTCTTCAAAGGTATGTCGCGTGCTGCGGTATGCGGATACACTAAAAGCACCATAGTAGATCACAGATGAAGCTTCAAGTTGATGTAATAGCCTGTAAGAAGTAGTACAATTCATGTTTTAGGTATCGATTATTGATTTTTTAGCTGGCTTTGGTGCCTTGGACATGAGCTAGGATCTTAAGATTCTGCATCAAAAGGAGGACTAGCAGCTGAGTTGCACGGGACAGTGTGAAAAGTGTTCATACGTAGTAAAAACCTGAGAAATCCGTCCCTTTTCGTCATTTGTTATCGAATCGACTTAAAGCCAGATCGTCACATTGGCCGCTCTTCTCTCTGAAACGGTTGCACTTATCGTCTTCAAAGCTATGTCTCGTGCTGCGGTATGCGGAGACACTAAAAGCGCCATAGTAGGACACAGTGAAGATTCTAAGTTGATGTGATAGCCAGTAAGCAGTAGTACAATTCAAGTTTTAGGTATTGATTATTTACTTTTAAGCTGGCTTTGATGCCTTGGACATGAGCTAGGACCTTAAGAATCTGCATGAAAGGAGGATTAGCAGCCGAGTTGCACGGGAGAATGTGAAAAGTGTTCATATGTAGTAAAAACCTGAGAAATCCGTCCGTTTCCGTCATTTGTTATCAAATCGACTTAAAGCCAGATCGTCACATTGGCTGCTCTTCTCTCTGAAACGGTTGTACTTATCGCCTGGAAAGTTTTGTCGCGTGCTGCGGCAAGCGGAGACACTAAAAGCACCATAGTAGAACACAGATGAAGCTTCTAAGATGATGTAATAGCCAGTAAGAAGTAGTACAATTCAAGTTTTAGGTATTGATTATTGACTTTTTAGCTGGCTTTGATGCCTTGGACATGAGCTAGGACCTTAAGATTCTGCATAGAAGGAGGACTAGCAGCCGAGTTGCACGGGAGAATGTGAAAAGTGTTCATATGTAGTAAAAACCTGAGAAATCCGTCCGTTTTCGTCATTTGTTATCGAATCGACTTAAAGCCAGATCGTCACATTGGCCGCTCTTCTCTCTTAAACGGTTGTACTTATCGTCTGCAAAGCTATGTCGCGTGCTGCGGTATGCGGAGACACTAAAAGCACCATAGTAGAACACAGATGAAGCTTCTAAGTTGATGTGATAGCCAGTAAGAAGTAGTACAATTCAAGTTTTAGGTATTGATTATTGACTTTTTAGCTGGCTTTGGTGCCTTGGACATGAGCTAGGACCTTAAGATTCTGCATGAAAGGAGGTCTAGCAGCCGCGTTGTACGGGAGAATGTGAAATGTGTTCATATGTAGTAAAAACCTGAGAAATCCGTCCGTTTTCGTCATTTGTTATCAAATCGACTTAAAGCCAGATCGTCACATTGGCTGCTCTTCTCTCTGAAACGGTTGTACTTATCGTCTGGAAAGCTTTGTCGCGTGCTGCGGTATGCGGAGACACTAAAAGCACCATAGTAGAACACAGATGAAGCTTCTAAGATGATGTAATAGCCAGTAAGAAGTAGTACAATTCAAGTTTTAGGTATCGATTATTGACTTTTTAGCTGGCTTTGGTGCCTTGGACATGAGCTAGGATCTTAAGATTCTGCATGAAAGGAGGACTAGCAGCCGAGTTGCAGGGGAGAATGTGAAAAGTGTTCATATGTAGTAAAAACCTGAGAAATCCGTCCGTTTTCGTCATTTGTTATCGAATCGACTTAAAGCCAGATCGTCACATTGGCCGCTCTTCTCCCTGAAACGGTTGTACTTATCGTCTTCAAAGATATGTCGCGTGCTGCGGTATGCGGAGACAATAAAATCACCATACTAGAACACAGATGAAGCTTCTAAGTTGATGTAATAGCCAGTAAGAAATAGTACAATTCAAGTTTTAAGTATCGATTATTGACTTTTTAGCTGGCTTTGGGGCCTTGGACATGAGCTAGGACCTTAAGATTCTGCATGAAAGGAGGACTAGCAGCCGCGTTGTACGGGAGAATGTGAAATGTGTTCATACGTAGTAAAAACCTGAGAAATCCGTTCCTTTTCGTCATTTGTTATCAAATCGACTTAAAGCCAGATCGTCACATTGGCCGCTCTTCTCTCTGAAACGGTTGTACTTATCGTCTGGAAAGCTTTGACGCGTGCTGCGGTATGCGGAGACACTAAAAGCACCATAGTAGAACACAGATGAAGCTTCTAAGATGATGTAATAGCCAGTAAGAAGTAGTACAATTGAAGTTTTAGGTATTGATTATTGACTTTTTAGCTGGCTTTGATGCCTTGGACATGAGCTAGGACCTTAAGATTCTGCATAGAAGGAGGACTAGCAGCCGAGTTGCACGGGAGAATGTGAAAAGTGTTCATATGTAGTAAAAACCTGAGAAATCCGTCCGTTTTCGTCATTTGTTATCGAATCGACTTAAAGCCAGATCGTCACATTGGCCGCTCTTCTCTCTTAAACGGTTGTACTTATCGTCTGCAAAGCTATATCGCGTGCTGCGGTATGCGGAGACTCTAAAAGCACCATAGTAGAACACAGATGAAGCTTCTAAGTTGATGTAATAGCCAGTAAGAAGTAGTACAATTCAAGTTTTAGGTATCGATTATTGACTTTTTAGCTGGCTTTGGTGCCTTGGACATGAGCTAGGACCTTAAGAATCTGCATTAAAGGGGGACTAGCAGCCGAGTTGCACGGGAGAATGTGAAAAGTGTTCAAATAGAGTAAAAACCTGAGAAATCCGTCCGTTTTCGTCATTTTTATCGAATCGACTTAAAGCCAAATCGTCACATTGGCAGCTCTGCTCTCGGAAACGGTTGTACTTATCGTCTGCAAAGCTATGTCGCGAACGGCGGTATTCGGATACACTAAAAGCACCGTTGTAGAACACAGATGTAGCTTCTAAGATGATGTAATAGCCAGTAAGAAATAGTACAATTCAAGTTTTAGGAATCGGTTATTGACTTTTTACCCTTGTTTGGTGCCTTGGACATGAGCTAGGAACTTAAGATTTTACATGCAGGAGGACTAGCAGCCGAGTTGCACGGGAGAATGTGTAAAGTGTTCATATGTAGTAAAAACCTGAGTAATCCGTCCGTTTTCGTCATTTGTTATCGAATCGACTTAAAGCCAGATCGTCACATTGGCCGCTCTTCTCTCTGAAACGGTTGTACTTATCGTCTGCAAAGCTATGTCGCGTGCTGCGGTATGCGGAGACACTAAAAGCACCATAGTAGAACACATATGAAGCTTCTAAGATGATGTAATAGCCAGTAAGAAGTAGGACAGTTCAAGTTTTAGGTATCGATTATTGACTTTGTAGCTGGCTTTGGTGACTTGGAGATGAGCTTGGACCTTAAGATTCTGGATGAAAGGAGGAGTAGCAGCCGAGTTGCACGGGAGAATGTGAAAAGTGTTCATATGTAGTAAAAGCCTGAGAAATCCGTCCGTTTTCGTCATTTGTTATCGAATCGACTTAAAGCCAGATCGTCACATTGGCCGCTCTTCTCTCTTAAACGGTTGTACTTATCGTCTGCAAAGCTATATCGCGTGCTGCGGTATGCGGAGACTCTAAAAGCACCATAGTAGAACACAGATGAAGCTTCTAAGTTGATGTAATAGCCAGTAAGAAGTAGTACAATTCAAGTTTTAGGTATCGATTATTGACTTTTTAGCTGGCTTTGGTGCCTTGGACATGAGCTAGGACCATAAGAATCTGCATTAAAGGGGGACTAGCAGCCGAGTTGCACGGGAGAATGTGAAAAGTGTTCAAATAGAGTAAAAACGTGAGAAATCCGTCCGTTTTCGTCATTTTTATCGAATCGCCTTAAAGCCAGATCGTCACATTGGCCGCTCTTCTCTCTGAAACGGTTGTACTTACTGTCTGCAAAGCTATGTCGCGTGCTGCGGTATGCGGAGACACTAAAAGCACCATAGTAGAACACGTATGAAGCTTCTATGATGATGTAATAGCCAGTAAGAAGTAGTACAATTCAAGTTTAAGGTATCGATATCGACTTCTTAGATGGATTTGGTGCCTTGGACATGAGCTAGGACTTTAAGATTCTGCATGAAAAGAGGACTAGCTGCCGAGTTGCACGGGACAATATGAAAAGTGTTCATATGTAGTAACAACCTGAGAAATCCGTCCGTTTTCGTCATTTGTTATCGAATCGCCTTAAAGCCAGATCGTCACTTGGCCGCTCTTCTCTCTGAAACGGTTGTACTTATCGTCTGCAAAGCTATGTCACGTGCTGCGGTATGCGGAGACACTGAAAGCACCATAGTAGAACACAGATTAAGCTTCTAAGTTGATGTAATAGCCAGTAAGAAGTAGTACAATTCAAGTTTTAGGTACTGATTATTGAGTTTTTAGCTGGCTTTGGTGCCTTGGACATGAGCTAGGACCTTAAGATTCTGCATGAAGGGAGGACTAGCAGCCGAGTTGCACGGGAGAATGTGAAAAGTGATCATATGTAGTAAAAACCTGAGAAATCCGTCCGTTTTCGTCATTTGTTATCGAATCGACTTAAAGCCTGATCATCACATTGGCCGCTCTTCTCTCTGAAACTTTTGTACTTATCGTCTGCAAAGCAATGTCGCGTGCTGCGGTATGCGGAGACACTAAAAGCACCATAGTAGAACACAGATGAAGCTTCTATGATGATGTAATAGCCAGTAAGAAGTAGTACAATTCAAGTTTTAGGTATTGATTATTGACTATTTAGCTGGCTTTGGTGCCTTGGACATGAGCTAGGACCTTAAGATTCCTCATGAAAGGAGGAGTAGCAGCCGAGTTGCACGGGAGAATGTGAAAAGTGTTCATATGTAGTAAAAACCTGAGAAATCCGTCCGTTTTCGTCATTTGTTATCGAATCGACTTAAAGCCAGATCGTCACATTGGCCGCTCTTCTCTCTGAAACGGTTGTACTTATCGTCTTCAAAGCTATGTCGCGTGCTGCGGTATGCGGATACACTAAAAGCACCATAGTAGATCACAGATGAAGCTTCAAGTTGATGTAACAGCCAGTAAGAAGTAGTACAATTCAAGTTTTAGGTATCGATTATTGATTTTTTAGCTGGCTTTGGTGCCTTGGACATGAGCTAGGATCTTAAGATTCTGCATCAAAAGGAGGACTAGCAGCCGAGTTGCACGGGACAGTGTGAAAAGTGTTCATACGTAGTAAAAACCTGAGAAATCCGTCCCTTTTCGTCATTTGTTATCGAATCGACTTAAAGCCAGATCGTCACATTGGCCGCTCTTCTCTCTGAAACGGTTGTACTTATCGTCTTCAAAGCTATGTCGCGTGCTGCGGCATGCGGAGACACTAAAAGCGCCATAGTAGGACACAGTGAAGATTCTAAGTTGATGTGATAGCCAGTAAGCAGTAGTACAATTCAAGTTTTAGGTATTGATTATTGACTTTTAAGCTGGCTTTGATGCCTTGGACATGAGCTAGGACCTTAAGAATCTGCATGAAAGGAGGATTAGCAGCCGAGTTGCACGGGAGAATGTGAAAAGTGTTCATATGTAGTAAAAACCTGAGAAATCCGTCCGTTTTCGTCATTTGTTATCGAATCGACTTAAAGCCAGATCGTCACATTGGAAGCTCTTCTCTCTGAAACGGTTGTACTTATCGTCTTCAAAGCTATGTCGCGCGCTGCGGTATGCGGAGACACTAAAAGCACCATAGTGGAACACAGATGAAGCTTCTAAGTTGATGTAATAGCCAGTAAGAAGTAGTACAATTCAAGTTTTAGGTATCGATTATTGATTTTTTAGCTGGCTTTGGTGCCTTGGACATGAGCTAGGATCTTAAGATTCTGCATCAAAAGGAGGACTAGCAGCCGAGTTGCACGGGACAATGTGAAAAGTGTTCATACGTAGTAAAAACCTAAGAAATCCGTCCCTTTTCGTCATTTGTTATCGAATCGACTTAAAGCCAGATCGTCACATTGGCCGCTCTTCTCTCTGAAACGGTTGTACTTATCGTCTTCAAAGCTATGTCGCGTGCTGCGGTTTGCGGAGACACTAAAAGCACCATAGTAGAACACAGATGTAGCTTCTAAGTTGATGTGATAGCCAGTAAGAAGTAGTACAATTCAAGTTTTAGGTATTGATTATTGACTTTTTAGCTGGCTTTGGTGCCTTGGACATGAGCTAGGACCTTAAGATTCTGCATGAAAGGAGGTCTAGCAGCCGCGTTGTACGGGAGAATGTGAAATGTGTTCATATGTAGTAAAGACCTGAGAAATCCGTCCGTTTTCGTCATTTGTTATCAAATCGACTTAAAGCCAGATCGTCACATTGGCTGCTCTTCTCTCTGAAACGGTTGTACTTATCGCCTGGAAAGTTTTGTCGCGTGCTGCGGCATGCGGAGACACTAAAAGCACCATAGTAGAACACAGATGAAGCTTCTAAGATGATGTAATAGCCAGTAAGAAGTAGTACAATTCAAGTTTTAGGTATTGATTATTGAATTTTTAGCTGGCTTTGATGCCTTGGACATGAGCTAGGACCGTAAGATTCTGCATAGAAGGAAGACTAGCAGCCGAGTTGCACGGGAGAATGTGAAAAGTGTTCATATGTAGTAAAAACCTGAGAAATCCGTCCGTTTTCGTCATTTGTTATCGAATCGACTTAAAGCCAGATCGTCACATTGGCCGCTCTTCCCTCTTAAACGGTTGTACTTATCGTCTGCAAAGCTATGTCGCGTGCTGCGGTATGCGGAGACACTAAAAGCACCATAGTAGAACATAGATGAAGCTTCTAAGTTGATGTGATAGCCAGTAAGAAGTAGTACAATTCAAGTTTTAGGTATTGATTATTGACTTTTTAGCTGGCTTTGGTGCCTTGGACATGAGCTAGGATCTTAAGATTCTGCATGGAAGGAGGACTAGCAGCCGAGTTGCAGGGGAGAATGTGAAAAGTGTTCATATGTAGTAAAAACCTGAGAAATCCGTCCGTTTTCGTCATTTGTTATCGAATCGACTTAAAGCCAGATCGTCACATTGGCCGCTCTTCTCCCTGAAACGGTTGTACTTATCGTCTTCAAAGATATGTCGCGTGCTGCGGTATGCGGAGACAATAAAATCACCATACTGGAACACAGATGAAGCTTCTAAGTTGATGTAATAGCCAGTAAGAAATAGTACAATTCAAGTTTTAAGTATCGATTATTGACTATTTAGCTGGCTTTGGGACCTTGGACATGAGCTAGGACCTTAAGATTCTGCATGAAAGGAGGACTAGCAGCCGCGTTGTACGGGAGAATGTGAAATGTGTTCATACGTAGTAAAAACCTGAGAAATCCGTTCGTTTTCGTCATTTGTTATCAAATCGACTTAAAGCCAGATCGTCACATTGGCTGCTCTTCCCTCTGAAACGGTTGTACTTATCGTCTGGAAAGCTTTGTCGCGTGCTGCGGTATACGGAGACACTAAAAGCACCATAGTAGAACACAGATGAAGCTTCTAAGATGATGTAATAGCCAGTAAGAAGTAGTACAATTGAAGTTTTAGGTATTGATTATTGACTTTTTAGCTGGCTTTGATGCCTTGGACATGAGCTAGGACTTTAAGATTCTGTATAGAAGGAGGACTAGCAGCCGAGTTGCACGGGAG